>NC_065584.1:10161106-10468606 GCF_024542745.1 Macaca thibetana thibetana
CTTCCTATCTCCTAATAGTGGTTGTGAAATTCCCACGAGTGGATACACTGAGAACGGGACCTGACATACACCAGGTGCTCAGTACTGCTCAGCTGTCCTCGGGATGATGTCAGTGCACCTGCCCGCCTCTGTCTCAGAGCATGCTGGGAGCAGAGCCCATGCCACACCAACCCGTCCTCAGACTCAGAAAGTAGCCAGGCAGGTGACAACATGCCAGTGGCAGAGAATGTCTCCTAGTGGGAGATGCGGGGTTATTTGCGAAGGTCTCCTTCTTCTTTCTGTGTGATTAGTGAGCAGCTGATAGAACAGGAGGCTGTTCTGCGTGGTGGCGCTCTTGCTGGGACCATGAGCCGGAGGTGTAGGGAGAGGGGAGGCAGGATGATCCCTTTCCTGCTGGAGTCACACTGGGACATTTTGATGCGTAATTTGGGGATTTGAATTCATGGATCACAGGTGTCTGCGAATCCCAAGTGCTGAGCCATGGAGAGAGGAAACCTGGCCTTCTCAGTAAACACCTACAGAGAAGCACTGGAGAGTTAATGATGCAACAGTTCCAGGCTCTGCTCGCCTGCGGGGGGGGGGGCCCGGTAAACACACCGCATCCTCAGGCCAGTGCTAAAGGGCAGTTGTGATGATCTCATTGTCCAGAGGAGGAGACGGAGGTTCTGAAAGTTCAATGACATGCCTGATGCTACCCAGCAAATAGGTGGTTGAGCCTGACTCGAAGGCACTTCTCATTGCCTTTCTCACTATGGCTGAGAGGAGCAGGGTCCTGGTGCCATCCCCAGCAGGTCTGCCCTACAAAGGGCTTAGGTGAGGAAGTGCTCCGATTTAGTTTAGAGCTGGATGGAGAAATACAGCTCTAGAGGAGACAGCAGAAGCAGCCCATTCCGACACAGAGGGGTGCATCATCGCAGGCAAAAAGTGCCTTCACCTCGTGAGACAGCTGCTCGTACTCCCTCCTCCCCATAAATAAATAAATAAATAAATAAACCAAGAACAAGGGGGGAAAAAGTTTCTGACTTTCCGTAACCTTTTCTTAGAGTTCAGGTTATTTCTTTAATGCATTTGTCTGCTTTAAAATTGTCTCCTTAGCCTCTCAAGGGAAACCAATATAATACACCATCACATTTCTCACCGGAGAAAAAAGAACACTTACTCTTAATAGGTGGCAATTTTGCCAGATGTTATTGACATGGTAAGTGCGAAATTTCCGTGATACTCAATGCAGAGTGCAGCAGATTAAAGAACAATGAGGCACAGTGCAAAATGAAGTTTCAAAAGCCGCAGTGTCAAAGTCAGGGAAGGTGTGAAAAAATTACATCTTCACAACACTATTAAGAGCAAGTTTACTAATTACTCTATCCGGCACAAATTTCAAAGTAAATTCCCCAAGAGTAGGGAAAGTTTTGCAAGTGTTATTTTTTTCCCCTGCTTGTCAGCATTTTATTTTTCTTGGCAGCAGAAAGAAAGAACAGAGGGTCTGGGCTGGGTCACGGATTCCTTCCCCTCTGGTGCAGAAGGACAGGAACTGGTGGGCCAACTTCAGAAAAGCAGAGGCAATGCGCCTTGACTGACCTCCTAGACCTCCTCTGGCTGATAGCAAAGCTTTGTCCAGTGCCAACCAAACAACAGACCAGACTTTATGCTGGAGGCAGAACAGGCAGTAAACCCACACAGCAAACCTGTGAAGCAGGGTTCCTTCCTACTCACCTCCCAAACCTGATTTGGAGAGGAGGAAACTGACGCTTAATGAGGAAAATTACGTAGCTCATAAATCTCAGACCAGGGTCTTAAAGGCAGGTCCTGTCCCCCACATCTTATCCTCTGCTCATTTTTTTCTAATGCACCAGTGGATTTTAAATTGCTTTTAAAGCAGAGAAACTCCTTTTCCAAATTGAAACCTTAAACAAATATCCAAAATATGAAACCAATAAAAGCCAAGTTATTCCACTTGGGGACAGGGCACTAAGATTGCTGGGGGAGCCCAGGTTTCCCTTGCACTGTTCTTCTCTCTTCTGTGGGTGTGCTTTTGTGGACTCTACGGATGACCCACCTCTGCAAGTATGAGCATGTGTGAGTGTGGGTGTACACACGCACGGGCTCACACACATATACACACACATACCTGTGAGGGGAAAGGGCCCATAAGATTTAATCGAAGAGGTTATAATTCTCCCCCAAATTAAAAAAAAAAAAAACAACTCCAGCACATACATTATATAAGTCAACCCTGCTGTGGAAGTTCCCTGCAAACAAGTTCCACCTATTTGTCAAATGCATTTAATTCATTTATATCCCGACCTTAACAAAAACCACAATGTGGTTCTTGGAACCATATAGCCAGTACCAACTATTTTTTTAATTAAACTTTTTCTTTGGACATCATTGGAGATTAGGATGCAGTTGTAAGGAGTAATACAGAGATCCAACGTGCCCTTCCCCAGTGCAGTGTCCTGCATAACTCTAACATCATAACACACCCAGGAAATACACATTCATACAACCTGCTGACCATATTCAGATTTCCTCCGTTTTACTCATTTGTGTATACGTGTGTGCAGCCAACTTTTTTTTTTAAATGAAATGTTTCTCAAGCAAGCGAATACCAGTGTAAAACGACTCTCATCCCTAGGGAAAAACCAAGAAAAAAAGGTGGAATGACCCATTTTGTTCTGAACACAGCAGATCTAAAAGGAGCCTTGACCCAGAGTAAACTGACTCCAGACTCCAGCATGTCCAAAGCCAGAGCATGTCCGTGGGGGCAGCTTCAAGGCCCAGCCTGGGGGTGGCCACTGCTCAGATGGAGGCAGCCCAGAGAGCCCATGCCTTAATCACAGAGAACTCAGATCCCGGCCAGCTTCATAGAGGAGAATGTTGCCCTTGAGTGTTGCTGGGAGGCAAACAGTGAGGAAGCACTGACAGAGTTGGCAAGAGACGGAGTACCCTGCATTTATCAAGCTGTGGCTCTACAACTGTTTTTTTGTTTTTGTTTTTGTTTTTTTTTCTGTGATTCCAGAGTCTTCTCTCAATCAGGTGGCAAGAACAGAAATGCAAGTTATTTTTGGTGCTGCTGCCTTCTGGGAAAATTCTTCAGGTGGCATCTCTGGACCAAAATCCCACCAGCTCAGTCTGGTCTTTTTCCCATAAGCCACTCTCAGCCTTTCCAACCCACAGACCCATGGACCTCCAACCACAGAATCTACTCACTGCTGATGGGACATTAGATCATCAGGTCCAACACCTTCATTTCACAGGTGGGGAAACTGAGGTCCAAGAACCAATGGGGAAGTAAACTGACACCAAGTGAACGATGCTCAAAGATGGGCAAGGTCTCTGTCTAGAGGCTCAGAGACCTGCATGTGGGGAACAGAAATTCAGATCTTTAGATAAAATTTTGTGTTTATATTTCAAAGGGGCTCTTGATCCAGCAGAGGTTAAAAAAAAAGTAGTTATTGCATGTGATTTAACAATACCATATTTAGGGACCTGAAGACAGCTCCAACTTATTAGAAGCAAGTTCAATTCCATATGAAGCTTTCCCTCACCCCAAAAAATTCAGACACAGGCAGCAGCCAAATCCAAGTCAGGTCTCTCTCTGTCACCCAGGCTAGTATTCAGTGGTGCAGTCATGGCTCGCTGCAGCCTTGAACTCCTGAGCTCAAGCAATCCTCCTGCCTCAGCCTCCCGTGTAGCTAGGACTACAGGTATGAGCCATCATACTCAGTTAAGTTTTACATTTTTTGTATAATTTTGTATTTTTGGCAGGACAAGATCATTCTGTGTTACCCAGGCTGGTCTCAAACTCCTGGTCTCAAGCAATCCTCCTGCCTCAGCTTCTCAAAATGCTAGGATTACAGGTGTGAGCCACCAGACCCATATAATTTTATTTTATATCACTAGATGTAATCAGAACTCCCCTTGGTTTAATGGCAAAACACAAGTTTTCCAGTCTTGGCAGAAAAAATTCTGCAATATTTTATCTTTGTTTGTAGTCTGACTTTGAGAGTGGTAGGAACCATTCACACTAGGAGGATCCCATTTGTAGTAATTCTCCAACTCTGAACATGCCGGCTGATGCTTTGTCCACAGAGACCATGGTGTTTAGCTGGAGATGTCTCCTTGCCTAACTCCAGCCTCTCTCCTTTAAAGTCTATGCATCATGTTGTGTATTCATCCACTTCTGTATTTCAACATCATAACTGGGCTTGATGCCACCAAAGCATTTTTCAGCCAGAAATAGCATTAATTCAAGTTCCCGACTCTGCTGAGATGCTGAGAGCTTGGCCTCTGCCCCAGAGATGGGGACCAAAAGGAGAGAAGTGATGGAAGTCCCAGCACCTCTCCTGGAAAATGAACAAGATCAAATTTGTTTGGAAAATGTTTGGACTTCAGTTGTGAAACGTTCTCTCCTCTGAAATCGGATTTGTTCTCAAGGAATTCCAACTGCCATGAGCGGCCAAGAGTCAATGGCTCAGCTGCAGCCAGGAGATGGGCCAAGAATTGTAAGTTAAAGAAGCTGGACACTCTTTTTCCTTGTAAGACTCTCTGCCTGGCGTCCTTCAGAACATCTCAGCATTGCACATGAAAAACCAGCCTCAGAACAGGGTTTTGCTGTCCTAAGCTCTAAGCAGTTCCCATCAGGGTAAACTATTATAGTGCCACAGACTTTGCCTCAAGAGCACTTTCTGTTGTGTGTTCCAGGTGGCCAAAATCAACTCCTTTGGCCTAAAGCCTACACTTTGCCTTCAAGTCAACAAATTCAGCAAGCCTGTATTGTGTAACCACACTGTCCCTGATGTTCTTGTAGGTACCGGTACCATGACAGGCAGACAGGCACAATCCCACATTCACGGAATTTAGAGCAGAGCAGAGAAGCGATATGGAAAAATAACCACCCATGTGTATTTTGAATGAGTCTTCATTGAGTTTTTCCTCCATTTGTTGAGCCAACAAATATTTATAGAGCACCTCCTATATTCAGAGAATTTGGAAATTCTGGTGTTGAAAAGAAACCACAAGAAAATCCTGTTCCGGTGTAGACAGACTTGTTCACTAGAATTCCATCTTGTGGGAACTGGCTGGTGGTGTTGGAGTTAAGTTTGAGCCCACCTGAGTGACTAGATCCAGAGCCAGGTGAACACTAGGCTTAGTTGATCCTACCTCAGGTGAGTCCCTAAATCTCCTCAGGTGTCAGTTTCCTCTACTGGAATGCAGAGATTCACACCCCATCTCACCTAACTCTTGTGACGGTCACAAGACCCAGGCTAACCATAGGTTCCCTAAAGATATGATAAAGACAGAACAGCTTGACATGACATTGTGGATTTGTTACTCTTAGCAAACTTGGAGTTAGGGTGACCAACGCTTCCTGGTTTGCCTGGAACCTTCCTGGTTTTAACACTGAAAGTCCCGCATCTCGGGAGTCTGTCCTGTGTGAACAAGGACCCCTGGTCACCCTGCTGGGGTCAAGTGAGGTTGCCTTGTAAGTCTCGAAGGATCTCCCCTCTCTTGACCTCCAGTTCAGTGTCTTTCAGATGAGCTGTGCTGGAGAAGCTTGAGAGATGGAAGAACTTGTTAAAATGCTGGTTCGTACTCAGGATCCCACAGACGTGGGGCAAGTAGTCCAGGGCCATGTCCTGAGCATCACTGCTTCTGCTCCACCTCTCCATGTAGAATCTGCTCTTGAAGAAACGCCAGGGTGCATTCCTGGAGGGCCTTGTCTGCAGCAACTGTTTTCTTATTTAATCCCTGCTGCAATAACCCTCTTCCAATACCATTTTTACAAAGGAAAATGGGAGAGCAATGCAGCGGCTTGTTTGAAGGAAACAAGAGGGAAGACAAAAGCTCTGGAGAGACAGAACTACAGCTGTTCTCTGCACTCACCTTTGAACCTGATTTTTGTTGTTTTGATACATTTTCCAAATAGCTAATGAATCCTTGGGCTGGTTTTGAGCCACAATGGAGAGAGGGATCAGGACAAAGGCGGTCAAAATTGTCCTCATGAGGACTCCATGGGCACAGACTGCAGCCTTGGGCTTCCTCTTGTGGGACTTCCCTCTCCCCTCCTTGTGGTTTTAGCTTTCTTCAAACTCTGGCTACTGCCTGCTCTGCCACCCCTTCAGGCCCAGTGGGTAGCAGCCCCCACAGTTGCTAGTCGCTGGCTGTGTTGCCATCTCTTACACTGTGAACTGTTCCTTCACTGTCTCCCCCAACTCCTTTCTGGACGTGCTACTGTTTCTTCCCGAATTGGGAGGCTGTGCAGAAGCAGTGCTGTTGGAATAAGTGGAAAGAAAAGAAATAGCATAAATGTCATAGCTTGCAGGTAAACTGCTTTGAGGTCTTAAAAGTACGTGTCGGAAGAGTTTGCAACACCCTGGACCAAATGCATGTGACACATACCGCGTGTCTTCATGTGCATTAAGCAGCTCAAGCCACAAATTACTTCATGTAGAATATTAGACTAAAATACAACATGCATGGTGGGTCTAAAATACTAAATGCATGGTGGTCTTTACAGAGGGGTCTCTTTCTTCTTTCTCCTTTTCAATTGATTTTAAATTTTCAACTTTGAGTATCTATAGATTTTAGGGTACAAGAAAAACTGCAAAATTTGCATTAAAATATTCTTATAAGGAGGGTTTTCTTAAGGTCAGTGAAACTAAAAACAATACAATTTAGGAATGTCTGCAAAGGTTACCTAATGAGGTAGGAGGAGAAATTATCCTAGAAGCAAGGTGTCTGGACTCAGTGAGGGTTTTCTCTACCCAACCGTTATGCAGTTGCTTTTTTTATCCCATATCCCCAGGTTGCTAAATCTTACGCCTAAAACCGTTTTTAAAGTTTCTCCTATCTTTTGGAATGCTTCGACTCAATGCATTGCCCATGTACTGTCTACCTTGCTACTTTTTATTCACCCAGCAAGTTCAACTTCAGCTTGCACTGCAGACTACTTAAAAGTTCTTTTGATAACTTAAATTTCCCATCATGCCACAGTTCATTGTCTGACTGGTGCTGCTTAAAGTTTAACTTGGACAGCTTGAGTGGGGCTCTGCAGACTCCTGCTGGCACAGGAGTGGGCGGGACAGTCACAGGAGAAGGTGAGCTGAGGCTGAGCTTCGGGGAGCTTTCCGGGGTCAAGGAGACATTGGGAAACAGGAAGGGAAGCAAATCTGATGGCTGACATCTTCAGAGTCGTGTGGTGGAGGGGAACTGGGGAGAAGAAAGAGGCTAGGAATAGAAAGAGAGACTTGGAGATGAGTCAGAGAGTGAAAAGGGATGGCAGAGGGCGGACGACACCCACACAATGACAAATCCCCAGACTTTTCAGGTGAAAAATGTCAACCACCTGTTGACATACTCCCATTCCCCAAAATAAAAGCTGCCCAGGTAATTTGTAACATTAATGTAGAATTTTGCATTTCAAAAAGCCTAAATTTTGGAGGGAGCAAAAGGACCATTCTAGCTACAGCACTGCCAAATGCATGACCAGGGGTTGATTATTATCCAATGTTGCTGGGCTTAGTGTCCTAGCCTGTAAAATGGAGATAAAGCAAAAGATTACAACATCTTTCTTCAGCAGCACTGAGGGAATTGGAGCTTGCCCTCTGTACTCGGGAGCCCTGGGTTCAAATCCTGGTTCCCTCACTTACTGTATGAATTCAGTGAAGTGACCTTAATGCCTCCACCTTAGTTTCCTCACCTTTAAAAATGGGAATAGCAATAGTATCAATCTTATAGAGCTGTAGAGAAGCCTAAGTGAGTAATAAAAGCCCTGAAATGGTGCTTGGCAAGTGGGGAAAGCTACACAAGCATTTATTGTCATTATTGTTATTATTTTTAATGCTTGTGATGGTGAAAATGTACTGGAATTTCTCATATTTGGGTTGTGGGTAGCAAGAATCACGAAAAGTAAGCCCTTGCATTGCTGTGTGATTTGTATCCTAATTTATTGATGTCTTTGAAATAGGAATATGTTTCTAGAATTGTATGATCAAAAAAGGAAGCAACAAACTAGTTTACCTGTGGGCGTGTCATTGAATCTTGCCACCCTTCATCCACCTACAGATGTTAAACCTATAGCCAGGGATCAATATTGTGTCTACTCAGAACAACCATCAGGACTCTGCTCTGAAAATACGACTTTTTTTCTTTTTTCTTTTCTTTTCTTTTTCTTTTTCTTTTTTCTTTCCTTTTTTTTTTTTTTTCTTTTTTTTTGAGACAGAGTTTCGCTTTTGTTGCCCAGGCTGGAGTGCAATGCCGCGATCTTGGCTCACTGCAACCTCTGCCTTCCAGGTTCAAGCAATTCTCCCGCCTCAGCCTCCCAAGTAGCTTGGATTACAGGCATGCTTCACCACGCCTGGCTAGTTTTGTATTTTTAGTAGAGAAAGGGTTTCTCCCCGTTGGTCAGGCTGGTCTTGAACTCCTGACCTCAGGTGATCTACCTGCCTCAGCCTCCCAAAGTGCTGGGATTAAAGACGTGAACCACCGCGGCCAGCCTTATGAGTTTCTTATATTGGATACACGCTACTATTACTACTTCTAACACTACTGGTAATAATAATAATAATTAAAAACAGACACAGCTTTCTAAATATTTGGAAACCCATGTCTATACATTCATATTTGTATTCCTTCTAAAGTTTCCTTTCTGACTTTCCAGCATGTTCTGATGCCATCTTAAAATTTTTCTAAAGTGCCCTACTCGGAATCTCTTGCCTTTCTCCGTCCTTCACACTGGCCATCTCCTCTTACCCTGGCTAACTCGTACAAGGTCTCCAAGCCTTCCTTTTCTCCCCTTGGCCAGCCTCACTCCATCATATTGGAATCACCTCTTTCCTTATCTGCATCCTTACTAGTCTGTGAGCTCTCCTAAGGGAAGAGATTAGGTCTTATTCATCTTCCTCTCTCCTAGTCGGCACAATACCTGTGAGTAGAGGGTAGACAATAGTTAAATGAATAATTGAGAGAAGAATTGATTTGTCAGGATCAAGGAAACTCTTGAGCCAGGAGATGAATCAAGCCATCAGTAACTTTAAGAGACAAACAGAGGTCAACAGCTAAGGGAGTTGAGAAAATGGAGGTGCCAAGCAACTGAAGATAGGTAGTCCAGGTTCTAGATCTAATGATTCTGGGATGCTGGCAGTGCTTTTCACCCTGTAGGTACGGTGAGATTTTCTTGAGCTGGGATCCTGAAAAGAGCCAGCCATTAATCACATATAAAAATAAGGTCTGCCCAAAACCATTACAAAGGCATTTGAAAAGTCAAGACGTAAGGGGGGAAAAACATGCCTGAAATCCACCAAGAATCTGAGATTTTGTAGCTTGTCCAGGTTAGAAGTGACCCTCTGGTTCACTGTGAGTCTTGGATATGAAAATGATGCCACATATATACTTTACACAGCATATGTTCCCGAGGAATGTACAAGACTGTATATTTCGTGGAGTCAAGACCCCACTGCTATGCTAATTGTAGTATTTGTGCATAACTTTCCATGTCTGTCTTCATGCTTCCCAAATTGCCCATTTATAACTCTTAATGCAAATGCCATTTTTTAAATCAATTCTTTTCTCTGTTAATTTAAAGACTCCAACATATGTCAAGACAATACAGGCAATACCAACCACACAGCAGTCGGCAAAAGCCAAGATTTATGCTCTGTTTATATCATATTGAGATACAACAATACCAGAAAGGAAAAAGAAAAGAGAACGAGCAAGAGACAAATCCACAAAGTTTTAATGAATCACTTTGTCATCAAACAATACATTGAGATATGGACCAGGCCAAAATTTCAAGCTTAGACTTGTACTTCTCCACTGAGTATACCCAGGGTACCATGCGGTATAGCAGAGAGACAATCTAGAATCCTTATATATAGTGTTATTCATTCATTGATCTCTTATAAAATTTGATTGAGCACTTTCTGAGTGTCAGATTCTGCTGGGTGCTTGAGATTCCTAGTAAATGACACCATTGTCCATTGGGAGAACAGCATCCAGTAGGGTGCTTAAGACCACTAGATTCTAGCTGTGTTGCCACTATGCTTGGAAAAGGTTGACAGAAGTAACCTATTCAGCACACTGCTTGGAGCCAAAGGAGCACTTTTCTTTTCTTTTTTTTTTTGAGGTGGAGTCTTGCTCTGTCACCCAGACTGGAGCGCAGTGGCACAACCTTGGCTCACTGCAACCTCCGCCTCCCGGATTCAAGCCATTCTCCTACCTCAGCCTCCCAGGTAGCTAGGACTACAGGCATGCACCACCATGCCTGGCTAATTTTTTTTTTTTTTTTGTATTTTTAGTACAGATGGGGTTTCACCATGTTGGTCAGGCTGGCCTCAAACTCCTGACCTCAAGTTATCTGCTTGCCTTAGCCTCCCAAAGTGCTGGGATTACAAACATGAGCCACCGCACCCAACCTGGAGCACTTTCAGTAGTTACTACATTTGTTTAAGATAAAGTATGGATGCGAGGAACTAGACCCAAAATTACAATGACCTAAGCAATCAGAGCTGTATTTGTCTCACCTATATGGAGGCAGGCAGGCCAAGACTGGGATGGTGCCCTATGGAGTCAGTCTCCTTCTGTGTTGCTATACTCTGTATATGCCTCCATTTCCAAAGTGGCTGGTCCTGTGCTAGTGGAAGAGAAAATTGGAGTTTTCCAGGAATTTTTTGGCCACTTTTGCTTTTATCTAGTAGGCCAGACCCTTAGCACATGGCTTTGCATAGCCACACAGGACTGTGGGAAATATGCTCATTATTAAGGTTACCCTTGTGTTCGCCAGAATTCTGTAACTGTGGGAGAGGAGGCATGGATATTGGGGGTATTCACAGTCTACACAGGTCTGTTCCGTCCTTCATCACTGGATAACTGGACTCAGTTTATCCATCCTGAACCTTCCTTTTCTTATCCATAAAACAGCACGTCCAAGTAGATGGATTCAAGGGCACCTCTCACTCCCAAAAACTATGAAGTGAAAGAACACACACACGAAAATAAATGAATATCATCTTGGGATTCTTTAGCATATGCAAAATGAGCACCACTTTATCACTTGTTAAAAACACAGAGCACTCATCCATGCTAGTGAATATTAGTTCTTGGTCACTGGAATCAAAATTTCCCTGACCGCACAGTCTTCGCAGCATTTTGACTGAAGTTTTTCCTGATTCATTCATTTTCAGTACTGGCTTTATCACCTTAAGTGACAGAAGCATTTTGTGCCTTTCTGTGTCTTTCTTGAATTTCAAAACTATTCTCATCAAAAGTTGGCATTGCCTTTTTCCAGGGAAACCCAGCCGAACCAGAGAATAACATCATCAGCAGGTTTCAGAGGAAATTAAAGTCGGATCACTGCCTACCGCACCCATCCAGCTGCAATGAGACATGCCTTATCAATGTTTGGTTTTTTAATGTTCAGACATGTTAAGTTAAGCCAGCTTATGCAGGGAAAGAATTTACTGATTAGTTCCTGATTTGCTCCATAATTGGCAATGGCAATGGCTTCCACTATGCTAGCTAAATAAAAAAATAATTTTACAGGTAATTTGTTGCAAGGCATTTGACAAAGATACGGGTCCCATCCCACAAGAATCATAGTTAAACTTGATGATGATTCCATCTAAAGTTTTTATTTATAGCTAATGCAAACGTTTAAAAAAATGTACAGACATTAATTATTAGCAGGTTTTTTTAAAGCCGAAAGTAAGAGTTGAATAAACGTACTTTAAGACACTTAAAGCAGAGGCATTCTTTATAAAATGACTAGCTAAAGAGTCCCTTGGGTTGCCTTTTAACGGCTTTCAAAGCTCTAATAGCACTTTTTCCACCAAAGACACACCCCTTGAATCCTCTGAGAGATACAATAGCATAATTGTTCTTTTAGGTTTCAAGGCCTTGACATATCTGTCAGGGAAAGAATAGTGAATAATAATACCAGAACTATTTTATGCAAATTCCACTTAGAGGTTTCAAGATTTCCCTGAGACGGATCTTGCCCTCTTGTTGACACTTGCATTGTCACATCAGCTTTACATAAGAAAAGTGGTGAGAGTTTGCCTTTTGTAAAATAATTCTCATTTAAAAAAAATCTTTAGATAAAGTTAAAAAACAAATACAAAAACAATGAGATGGAAACATCAATTTGGAGATGTATCAAAGTGAAAAACAGTATTCACTGGAATGCTTTTTGCCCCCTGCAGCTAATCACTTTGCCAATGAAATTCTTTTTTAACTTAAACCATGATGGCATAAAATGGATGTTTATGAAGATGCAATCTATGCAAACGCACCTGTTACATGACCCAGGACAACAGCCACAGGGACGTATTTTCCAAAGACCCGAGTTCTTCATTTGCCTTCCTCCTGATGAAAGATGCTTACAGCAATCACATCTCTACAGCACATTGATTAATACAGTTAATCCAAAAAGCAACCCATTAGTCTTGGAAGCAGATCACAGGATCAAATAGCAAAAAGAAAATACATAATGTTAGTGCTAAAAGACACCTGTGAGCTCGTCAACGCCGACAGCCCTCCAGCAATTGAGAAAATTCTTATTAGGCTATCAAAATACAAATCACAAATAAGGTTCATTTCCTCAAAAACAAAGGACAAGAAAACTCCACTCATGTAGAAAGGAGTCCAAATGATTAGCAACTTGGCTGCCCATGAAGAGAGATCATCCCCAACTATACATTCATTCACCCATGCATTCATTGACTCATTTATGCTTCAAATCTTCACTGGTCACCCTCTATGGTGCTAGATCTAAAATCAGGTTCTGGAAATTCAAACATATATTAGACATATTCCCTGTCCTCCAGGACTCATAATTCAGTGAGACACATAAATAAATGAATATGTCTCCAAGCCAGGGAATGCCTGGAACGACCAGAAGCTGGAAGACATCAGGGAGGACTCTTCTCCTACAGCCTTTGAAGAGAGTGTGGTCCGGTGGGCACCCAGATAGTCTATTAGGTTGGTGCAAAAGTAATTATGGTTTTGCCATTACTTTTGCACCAACCTAATAGTTTAGGCTGATCTTAGTGATTCACTGTAGCTAATAGAAGACAACAGATGTGACTATGTGTGACTTCAAGAACAAACAAACATAACAGCAAACACATTGCTTCCACTTTGTTCTCTATAGAACAGTCATGCTTGAAGCCCAGAGTGGCCATGTGAGAAGCCTCAATATCCTTAGGCAGCCATGCCGTAAGGAAGCCCAGGCCACATGAAGAGGCTGTGTGTACATTATCTCATCAACTACCCCAGGTACCAGGCATGTGAATTAAGATGCTTCCAGATGATTTCAGACCTGGGCCTTTGAGTCACCACTGCTGCTTAAGTCTCCCTGGCTGAGGCATAGGAGATTGACCTAGCTGGTCTCCTTTTCCAAATTTTTAACCAACAGAATGTGTGAACGTCATAAAATGGTGGCTCTAAACTGCTAAGTTTAAAAGTCCAATGGACTGAAAGTGTCCCCCTCAAAATTTATATATTGAAATTCCAGCCCCCAAGGTGATGGTATTTGAAAGTGGAGCCTTTAGGAAGTGATTAGGTCAAGAGCATGGAGCCTCATGAATGAGATCAGTGCCCTGAATAAAGGGACCCTGGAGAGCTCTGTAGCCCTTTTCCCCACGTGTGAAACCAGCCCCTGGCTACCTCATGGGTCCCCCAACCATAGTGTGGCATAGAGGACGGCAGTCTGCACACTGTAGGAGAGCCCTCACCAGAACTGGCCCATGCTAGCACCTTGATCTTGAATTTCGAGCCTCCAGAACTATGAGAAATAAATATCTGTTTTTTATAGGCCACCAGTCCACAGTGTTTTGTCATAGCAGTGCAATCTGACTAATGTGAGGGGTGACATGTATACACCGATAGTAACTGGAACATCAGCAGCAGAGGTTGGGCAGAGGTGTGGCTCTGGCTCCCCTGGGTGAGTCAGCATAGAGTTGCTCACTGCTGCCTCTTGAAAAGGTCACCTCCTCCTACTCTATTCAGCTGAATCTCAAGGCCAAGGTGAGAGAAACACAGTCACATTCCACGAGTGCAAAATAAAGGGCATTGACTCAAAGCAAGCATTGCCCTGGAGGGCAGCTGAGTATGGTGCAGAGTGGTGATTTTGGTCTCAGAGAGACCTACAGATCTGTATCCAAGTCGCACCTACATATGTCTAGTTTCCCTGGCTGTATGACCTTGGGTATGCAGCTCAACTTCTCTGAACTGAAGTTTCCTCATCTATACAGTGAGGGGGTAATTACTGCCATGACACGATCTAATGCAAGTCTGGGGTCTGGTCTTGTACATAATTGTCTCTCAATAAATGGTGGCTATTCCCATTCTCAATATTTTTCAGCTTGGCCCATCATACATACACCCTAAACCTCTGATGTTGAACATTGCACAGTGCATGTCAGATTCTGTTTCATCCTCACCTGGATGGGAGAAAATCACTTTTGAGCCAGGAAGTGGAGAGACCTGCAAGCTCGTGTATCAATTTAGTATCTCCCCTGGGGGGACCAAGAGGCTTAATGTTTATAAAGTACTTTGAGATCCTGAAAGCAAAGACTTTATACAAATGTGAGGTAATCATGATAATTAAACCACTGTTATTGAATACGGTGAGGCCTTATTGTTCCCTCATCCTGCAGTGAGCAAACTCCTGGCGGACTCTGTAGCACATTGAAGAGATAATTTGCTAAATCATATACCACTGCCCTGAAAGCCTCACCCACCTACAGCCAGGGACAGGCTCATACCCAACGATACCGCTAATAGCAGACCCCCTCTTGGCACAGGAGTTTACAGTTTACAAAGCAGCTTCAGATAGCTTCTCCCACTCAGTATCTGTAGGACAAGGAAAGATGGAAATAGGGAAAATTATACCCGCTTGATAGATGGGGAATTTGGGGAACAGATTTGTCTAAGGTCCTACAGAGAGGAAGGTTAGAGAATCTCAAATCTGGAAAACACATTCCACATTTAGACCAATGCTCACATTTTGCAAATGAGAAAACTGAGATTCAAAGAGGTGAAATGACTTGCCCCGGGGCCACACGAGCCTGCAGGGCACCTTTGTGCAAACTGAAAACACACACACATACACACACCCCTGGGCTGACACACACAGTCCAGGTTTTGGCCCAAGGTTGTGTTTCAGCCCCACTTGCCTGGCCTGGGGCTTAATTTGTGATTCAGGAATACTGCTGTGTTTGAACATATAGGTTTTATTCTTATTTATATATGCAGTAGGCAGATCAGGAGATCATTGTTATTGAAAGGTAGCTTGCTATCCTCACAGACCCTAAGAGGAAGGGATGCACCACACTATGGTTGGGGGACCCATGAGGTAGCCAGGGGCTGGTCAGGAGGTGGAGGGAGGGGTGGGAGAGACAACAGAGGCAAGAATCTCTACTGTGGTGTTCTCTGGAAGAATGGCAAGGTAGGCTAAACAGGGTTAGGAGTGGCTTGTTTGAATAAAGTGGGCTGTGGGGCATGGAGGCTACCCGTAGTTGTTTAGTACCCAGCCGGATGATTAGGGCAGGGGAATAGTGACCAGGAGGGTAAGTGCTGAATAAAGGAGGTGGTTGGGAGTGTGAGCTCCGATTGGTTGGTTTGCACATGAAAGCCTGCTCCACGGGTAAGTGACTTGCTCTCTCTGGGACTTAACTAACCCTAGGAGGGGCAGTCTCTCCAGAGCCAAGTATCCAAGATAGAAAAAATATGAAAAACACAGAATAAAGAAACATTATTAGTATAGGCTGAAAAGGACTTTCACAGACCCGGGTAACCAACGCACCCACTTCAGATGACAAATCTGAGGTTTGATAAGTGAAATAACCAGGGCTTCACTGTTCATTGATGGTAACCACAGTGATTCCAGAAACAATGCTGACCGCTCCCTGTGCTTACAGCCCTTCCTATTTTCGTGGTTTGAACAACAGTCTCCAAGCACCTTAATTTAGGGACCATGGTCCTCACCCATTCCTAATCTCAAAGTTTACACTCTGGGAGTTCAGAGGAGTGGCTAAGACCTTTCTTTCATGGTTTGCCGTTTCATACTTTTGCTCACTCTCTGCCTAAAGTTCCTTTCTACACCTTCCTGTCAGGAGATCTTCTCTGTATCTTTTAAGACTCAGCTCAGAGCTTACTCGTTTTCAGAAGCTTTGGCTGAAGTCCCCTGGGGGTGGACTCAGTGTCTTGACCTTTAGCTCCCAGGCAACTGTGCTCGTCTTGCCCACAGCCTCACCAAGGCAGTGACATTTCTTTTGATGGGTTCCTGTCCTCCAGGAGACAGCCAGCTGCTTGAAAGCAGGGACCACAATCCACTCATCAGTCCATCCTCAGCACCCAGCATAATGGGTAGTCCATAGGAGCACTGAAGCATTCAACGAAAACACAACCTAGCAGTAAGGACTCCTATCCAGTGCTCCTCGCATTACACCACACTGCCATGGCTTCTCTGTTCCTATTCTCCATGAAGTCACTCCCCTGTTCCCCTAAGAGCAGAAGGGATTATACCTTGAGCAACACTTTTCATAAACCATCTACTTCAGACTTGTGCGATAGCTGTAATTGCCTTTGCTTGATTTTATTTTGTATTTTGTTCCTTTGTCAGAGTCAGCTGGATTTTCCAAGGGAGAAAAGATCTGCATTTCCTAACCATCAGCTCTAAATCGCGCTGCCTTAACCTCCTTTATACCTGCATGTGTACGACTAGAACTTGTTTGTCTGGGTGCATTTCTTTTCCTGCTGATTTAGAATCTACAAATAGGTATCTTCTTCTAAAACATACCTTTCCTCAAAGCCAACTTACTGAATCAAACTCATTATCTTAAGACACCTCTATGGCCAAAGGTTATGCTTTTTGGAGTTATATTAATCTTTTTGTCTAAATAACACAGGCTTAATTGGTTTAGATCAGAGTTGTACTGTTTTGAGTAAAAGGGTGTGATTAATGTAAGCTAAAGATGGTTGGACGGGCACAGACTAATTCAGTAGCACACACAAGCCTATTATCATCAGAGCCGATAGGGCTTGGGGAAACCTGCCCCCGTGAGCAAGTTTCCTCTCAAGAGAAACAAGACCTTATTGGTCCCCCCAGACCAATCAGGGCACCAAAGACATTTTCCCCAGCTTCTCTGCACAATGGCGAGGCCCAGGGAGTGCGTGGCGGGATGGAAAGAAGCTTTTGCTGCACAGGAAGTCGGGTTCATTTGGGATCGCCATACAGGAGACAAAGTCATTGCCCCTTACTTTGTCTTATTTACTAATACTTTTAATGGCAAAAACCGCAATTACTTTTGTACCAACCTAATGGAACAATGTTTGATGACTCCCTAGCAAAGCTACAGGACTGCCTCTCTTCCTCTTGCCCTCCCCGACCCCAAATCCACTGGCCAGCGCTTTTTACCCTGCACTGAGCCCCTCAGTCTAACCTCTGTGGATTGCCTGTGTGAGGCCCCTGTACCCTGGTCCCAGATCTAGTTAAGGGGCACAGCAAGAGATGTGAGAGCAAAAGCAGGGCAAGGACGGGAACTTCTTCCCTAGGACGCCGTGGGTTGGATATGCAGCCACAGTCTTCCCCACACAGCACTCTGTCTGGGTCTGGGAAACTGCTCCCTTCTCTTGCCCTTCAGACCAAGGTGTAGAAACAGCCTCTAGTTCTAGTTCCAGCTACTGCATCATACCTGATTAGTTCCTATTACTTATCACCCATCAGCTTTGTGCTAAAGGTTTCACATACATTAATTTATTTAATTCTCAAAAATCCTACCACATAGACACTGTTCTTGCTCCATTTTACAGGTGAGGGAACTGAGGCACAGAGAGGCTGAGTGAATCAGGGAGCTCCCCCAGGTCACCTGTCACCAGCTCTCGGGCTTTTACCCATATACATGGCAAGGGAGAAAGGGGAAGGAGTTCCAAAGTGAGAAAACAGAAGAAAGAGAACATAAGAGTCTGCCACTGGGAAAAATCAAGAAACACTGAAAAGTTCAGTGAGGCTGGGAACCAGAGTGGGAAGTGGGTCAGAAGAAGGAGTGGCTGGGATGAGGCTAGGGTAAAACTTTGAATCCCTCCTCTGCACTCTACATGTTTCAATCAACATGATTCATACTTGTTGAGGATGTCTTGTGGGGAGATGCAAGCAAATGAGATAATAACCATCCTCCCAGGGTAAGGGTGGAGACACACCTGCAATCCAATTCGGCTGTTGTCATAGGACAAAATGAACAAAGGACTACAGGACTGCAGAGGCAGAAGGTTCTAATTCTATTTGGCAGGTCTAGAACTATGATGAGGCAGATGAGACATTCACCTTGGGTACAGAATTTGAGGGGGCATTGAAAAACTGTAACCAAGATTAATATTTGAATGCACTAAAAAAAAAATCAAAGTTAATGCAAAAAATCCACAGTGAACAAAAGATCAAAATTTTAAATAAAGACAGACTCGGCCTCACTTGTTTTTCCTTTTGCCTTGGGCTCCATTATAGCTGAGCTTTTCTGATCCCATATTTATTTAAAATTTTGATCTTTTGTGCGTCATGGATTTTTGTGCATGATAGATTTTTTTGCATTAACTTTGAATTTTTTAAAGAACATTCAAATATTATTTACCTTGATGACTCAGTTGTTCAGTATTGTCTTCAATTTTGCACCCAGGATGAGTGGCTTGTTTTCCTCATGCTAGTCCCAGCCTGCTATCTGGGGCACTTAACCTTGGACTTAACTGCTGCGGATCTCAGGTGGTCACAGGTCACAGGTCACAGGTATAAAGTAGATTTGGTTTGCAGTATGGAACGATCACTCTGCAGAATGGAGAACTGGCCAGGGAAGGTCAGCAGGAAGAGGGAAAAGACAAGATGTGCCTGCAATATTCCTGCAGGTTCAGAGTTCTAAGAGAGTCAAGCAATTGCCCAGGTCCCTGGACATGGACGAAAAGCTTTTTCTTGTGCATGATCACGGGCTGTTTCTTCACTTCTTGGCCTATTTCCTCTACCAAATTGTGAGCAGATGCATGTTAAATTAGGATTAATGGAGCTCCTTTGTGATGCATTGAATTTGAACTGTGCACAGTAATAGTTTCATAACACATCATTCAACCTTTCTAAGAGGTTAAAAATTATATACTTAAAGCTTTAGCATATTTGTCTACAGTCTGAATGATTCCAAATGAGAATGATCAGTCCACTTCATTAAGGGAAGACTGGTTGAAAAAACACAACACACAAAACAGAACAGCAATGAGTGTCTCGTGCCAGTTCAGAGCCCAGTGGCATTTTTAATATAAACATCCAGGGTTTTTTAAAAAATATATAGAATTAGCATGGCCTTCCCTCACTTATTGTAGCCGTGGTTTTTGTACTATATATTCGGGTTGGATTCTTTGCACATTACTTAGTTCCTGAAAAATCTTTAGAGAGGTCTGGACTGCATAGTTATAAAAATTATTGTAATGCATTTTCCGTGCATATTAAATTAGCTCCCCAGACTGATAAAAGGTTGAAAAGCTATTATTCTTTATTCTTCAGTTTACTACAACCCTAAAGTAATAGCATTCTATTAAAGTTTATTGATTGCTCCCACTGTTAACTAGCAAGTTGGTATATAAAAGTAAAACAGAGAAATCTGCCGTTTCTTCCTTGTTGCTTTTTGCAACACGTGCGTCTTAAGATTTCAAAGGATGCATGTTGACTGTACTCTGATGAATCACTGCAGGTTGGGGAGGTTTTGGCTTGTTTATTTTTAACTGTTTCTTGTTTTTCTATTTCTGAGACTTTGGCATTTTTTGAGAAAGATTTTACTCTTTTTTTTTTTTTTTTTTTTTTTTTTAAGAAAAACCATGAAGTCTGTCTGGGAAAGCATAATGGATTAAAACACCTAATGGTTGTATGATTCATCCAATAACACTTGACCCACTTACTATGTGCCAGGCACTGTTCTAGGAATAAAAGATTTAAGAGTGAAGAAAACAAACAGGGCCCACTCCTGTGACACTCATGTCCAGTGATGGCGAGACAGGTGATAAGTCAGCAAGGAAATGCAGACTTACTCGATCAGATGGTAATAATAATAATAATAATAATGCTATAAAGAAAGCAAAACAGGATAAGGAAATAGAGTGATGGGTCTTATTTTGGATTATGAGGTCAAGAAAGCCCATTCTGGTGGGTAGCATTTCAAATCCCAAAGTGGTAAGGGAGCCAGCCATGCAGATATCCATGCAAAGGAAATTGAAGGGGCTTAGCAAGAATGTCACCTTAGCCCAACCATAGCCAACAGGTGCACAGGTGGTTTTTGCACCCCCTACAATAGAGCATCCATTACACCAGACCCGGGGAATAGACTGATAATAAACCAATGAAACACAGCCTTCGCCTTCCAGATCCCACAGTCTAGTGAGGGGATCGTCATGTGAAGAGAGTATCAGGTAGCCTGAAAGCCTTAGAGGGATAAACCATCACGCACACATTCATCACAGCTATTTTCTGGTACCCTATGGTAAGCACTGTGCTAGGGTTAGACGAGAGGCATTGTAGGAATTCAGAGAAGAGATTTTTTTCTGTTTGCTGGAGCTGACAAAGGAAAAGTAGAAATAAGGGAAGTGCCAAGCACAGAGACCTTCCTGTGGGTATAAGCCACTGTGGTGGGTGGATGAGGACAGCCAGAGGCAGTTCAGCAGGGCGGCATGAGGAAAATCCAGTGGGGGACAGGGTTGAGTTGATGGACAAACATCAGCTTTTTTTCCTGGTGGGTGATGGCAATTGGAAAGATTTCAGATGAGGAAGCAACTTTGTCAGATATTAATATTTACTAATTTAGAAAGGTAGATCTGGCAGCCAAGTGGCAAATGGCTAGAGGAGAGGGTTTTAGAAGCAGAGATGGCAAAGTTCTGACTCAGTATCCTCACCTGTAACAAAAGAGCAATGGTTGAGAGAATCTCTGAGTTTCCAACCAGCTCTAAAATTTAGGAACTCTAATATATTAGTAAGTAACTTAAAAGTGCTCTTTCTCTCTCTTTGGTACAGATTTTAGAATTTTCCCAAACTAGTTCATGCTTTGATCCAATGAGTGGCTATAAGTCCTGCATATTGACTGTGGAATACAAAATGCCTCTATTTTTTTTTTAACAAAATGATGCTTTCCCCTCAGCTTGCTTCAATGGGACGTGCATGTGTGTCTATCTTTGTTCCCAAGGTTTTGTTGTTGTTGTTTGAGATGGAGTCTCACTCTTTCACTCAGGCTAGAGTGTAGTGGTATGATCTCAGCTCATTACAACCTCCACCTCCTGGATTTAAGCAATTCTCCTGCCTCAGCCTCCTGAGTAGCTGGAACTACAGGCGCGCAGCACGACACCCGGCTAATTTTTGTATTTTCAGTAGAGATCGAGTTTCACCATGTTGGCCAGGCTTGTCTCGAACTCCTGACCTCAGGTGATCTGCCCACCTCAGTCTCCCAAAGTGCTGAGATTACAGGTGTGAGCCACCGCATCTGGCCTGTTCCCAAAGTTAATGTTTATTTTTTTCTCTCCCTTTTCCCTCTCTCTGCAAATGAAAATGGGTTTTGTATTTATTGTATTCATCCAAGTTACACTTCTCCTATCCAAAGTAATGATCCCAGTCTTGAAATATTTGGGCCCAAGGCGAGCAGAGGTGAAGCAGATGTGGGAAGCATGCACTTCATTATTATGCTCATGTCAAATTCTAAAAAGCGAAAACTGGGTAACATAAAATGTGACACGGAGGGGAGACACAGGTCGGGGCTTCCAGGACACAGGCTGAAGATCATTTGTGGAGAGCAGGAGTGCATCTTGCTCATCAGAGAGTGCCCTGAAATCTTCCATGGTGCCTGCAGTGAAGTCTGTACAGAGTTTGTTCCAAATCTCCAAGTCAATTAATGTGCAACCTGTGGCACTTTAACTTTACTAGGAAGAAGGACCAGATGCTGAATCTTCCCGCCTCAACTGTCTGTGATACAGCAGAATAAAACCGGATGAGGTGTCGCGGCAGAGGCATGTTTTCCAAAATGTGAGCTCTTTTTTCCACTGTGGAGAGTTGTCATCAAGAAGCCACTGCCCAGCCAGGGAATCCACTGCCCAGGCTCCTTTGCATCTAGGTGTGTCCATGTGGTCAGTTGCTTTCAATGACATGTAAGTAGTGGTTAAGAAGCCTGTGCACCTTCTCCAGGGTCTCCTCCTAACCACCAACTGGGCAGAGGACAGCAGGGTCTCCAGGTGGAAGGAGCCTGAATCCCTGAATTACCAAGTGGAGGCAGGCCAGACAAAAACACTCACAACAATCTGATGTGTAAGCACAAAATAAACTTCTATTGTGCTGGCCACTGAAAGGTTGTGGTTTGTTAGGGCGATTAGCATTATCCCAAATGATATAGGAGTCAACTAAAGACGCTTGCAATTGGGTATTGGTGTTGGTGCCTGAGGGACATCGCTTGACCTCCTGGGACTCAATTGACTTGTCATATGTGAGTATTCTTGATGGGTGATGAAGTCTCCATATGATAACTCTGTGAATGTCAAGGTGTCATGGAGACGTGGAAGACAGAGCCAAGTTGAGCAGCTTCACCTTTAATTTATAAACTTCGGATAATACTCTCTCTCCAGTTGTAATGAAGATTAAATTAGATAATACATAGTAATACATAGAGATGACTTAGCACAGTGCCCGGCAGATTACTGTTGTTGTTATTGTTATTATTGTTTTAGTATCATTCTGCAGTACTGAGTAGTGGCTACTATGACTGCTATGATTTCTACAAATCAGAGGAGAAGGCAGAGACAGGCAAATTAACTAAGTTTGCAGAGTTGGTAAGAGAAAGAACCTCAATTCCAGATCCACCTCTAAGTTTTTCCCCTCCATGTGGTCCTGCTGGGCTCTGCCCTGCACCTGCCCAGGCCCTATAGCTCTGAGTTGATTAGACTCCAGGCAAGAGTGAAACACATCCAAATGAAAGACGCTTGAGTTTATTGGCTTTTCCTCCAAGACAGATTTCTTTTTGACAGGCAGCAGGACATGAAGCAAGAACAACTTGTTCCGCATCCTGTTGTATAAATAGGGATGGGACAAATGGTTTGGCTAAAATAAGCACAGGCTGAAACTTTACCAAAGCTGGAACCAAATCCAGAAGGATTTTTTTTTTCATTTCTTTATCTTGCTCTCTCTTGATTATTATTTTTGAAGAAAAAAATAGTCCATTCCAATTTTGTTCTCTCTGGTCACTCGTTTTGTCCAAAATAAAAGGTCAAAACATATAGCAAACTTGAATGAAGAGGGGAAATGAAAACACCCACCAAAATTTTTAAAACAAAGAAAGAAAAATCAAGAAAGAAGATGCATTTTGGTTCTGGCTTGCAGAAAGTCTCTTGGAATGGTGATTCTCAGCTCCCTAGTGCGGAGCTTACAGCTCATGACGAAGTTGAAGAAACTCAGCCAGATGAATGGAGGGTCAAACATCTCTGATAAATCTGATAAATGTTGCTTCTTGGCAGTTTAATGATAGCTCTTCCTTTCTCAGGGGAAAAGGGGGTCTTTAGTGACTCAAATGGACATTTTTATTTGCTTGACAGCCCTTGGATGCCCAAGGGCTCAGAGCTCGAAACTATAGAGCCAAGTTCATTCTCCCACTCTGAACCTTCTTTTTCAGAGACACAAAGCAAGCTTTCCATCTTCTCAAAGCTTTAACTGGGAAGGCAACAAAAACAAGAAATGAGTACCTCATCATTAAGTGTCCAAGCGCAAAATGGGCAGCTGCTTGGTAGGATGATTGGAAAAAGGAAACAAACCCAGCTGAAACATTAGACTAGATCGGTCATTCCCAGCCACAAGTTTCTACACCAGTGGTAGATCCTTTTTGAGCTGGGGAAGCACATGTAGAAAAGGTGCACATGAAAGACCCATGACAGGTGTTCCTTGAGGTCTCTTAACTCTAAGAATCCATGATTCTCATACCTGGTAATAGCATCATGCTCCAGAGAACTAGTGCTTATTGAAATGATAATGACTGGGGAACCCCATGGAAAATGGTCACACAGCAGTGTTACTAGAAGTCAGATGCAAAGATGATGAGATTTATCCAGAAAAAGACAGTTATACTTCTCCTTAGTAGTATTTGAAACCACATCTTGCCTTACCACATGTTAAAACATATTCTAAAATGACACTTACTGAAAAGATGTGGTAAGAACAGAAAGACTTGACATCCCAATCACTGGGACAAAGTGAGGAGCCCAGATAGCTGGTGAGGGTGCTGAAGATTCTATCCTGTCTCAGTATATTGCTAGGACCAAGCAGGGGCCTGGCATATATTCACAATTAACAAATATTTATTGAGTGAATCAGAAATGAGAAAGTAAAAGGGAATGCTTATTTAGTAAAATCATTTTAAATACTTGCTTATTGATTTCAGAGAAAGATCTATTTAGATTCAAATTGTATTCTATAATACAGAATAGATTCTAATAGATAGATTTAAATATAAAAAAAATTTAGACCAAGCACAGTGACTCACACTTGTAATCCCAGTGGTTTGGGAGGCCAAGGCGGGAGGATCACTTGAGCCCAGGAGTTTCAGGCTGCAGTGAGCTATAATCATGCCACTGCACTCCAGCCTGGATGACAGAGCAAAGCCCCATCTCTTAAAAAAATTATCTTAAACTAAATATTGGCTAAAAATTAAATGATCAGAATTCTGGAGGATTGCAAACATTCTGAGCTTTGACGTGCTGGAAGAACTCACAACAGAAAAGACTACTATTTTCCTGTATATAATAAATAATCTGTATACATAAATCACCACGTGTAACTGGTTAGAAATAAATGATTCCAATAAATAACTGGGTAAGAGTGAAGAGCAGACTTCCAAAAAAATTAAATACAAATACAAATAATAAATAAGCAGGAAAAAATATCTTTTCATTGTAGTAATAAAAGAAATGCAAGTTAAAGTAAGTTTAAACTCCAACACTGAGGAAACTGATTAATAATGCACAATAATCTCCAAATGAAGTATTATCCAGCTCCTAAAAGTAAATCAAGAGTATGCAAAAACATGAGGAAAAGTTAATGATAAAAATTTAAGTAAAAATTCAAAAGAAACAGTGTGATACAATCACAATTACATGAAATATTAGAAAAACGATGTGAAAGTGAAAATAATTTTGTTGAAGGGGCTGGCTTGGATATTAAGAATGGAGTTTCTTGTTGTTATATTTTTCAGAATTGTCATTAGTAGTGTTGCAGTCCTAACACACACACACACACACACACACACACACACACACACACACAAGAAAAAAAAAAGAAAAAAGAGGAAATTGTCACATATCAATGTGGATCTCTGCAAAGTAGAAAAAAAATAGGTCATTCCATGTTGCCAAGGAGCACTGTGTATAGACATTGCCTATCAGCCCAACCCCATGAAATTTAGATATAAAGTGCTCAATTGATAATGAACATCATGGCAGAGGATAATTTAATTTTGATAACCAGCACCCCTTCTTATAGAAGGCAAACATTCTAGACCTACCTGGGTTTGAAGTTGAGCTCAGCCATTTCAGGGCTGCGTGACCATGGGTGAGTCACTTAACCTCTCTGTTTCCATTTCTTTTTCTCTAAAACAAGGATCATAATGTCCACCTAACCCAGAAAATGGCTAGGAGGATCTGAGATAATATTCAATTAACATCATTTGGCTTCAACTCATCACTGATTTTTATCTCTTTGCCTGCTGGATAAAGATGTGGCATTAATCAGACCTCATTGGAAAGCAAGAAAAATGGGTGGAAACTGGAGACAGATGATCATTTTGATTTTTCTTTTCTTTCCTTTTTCTTTCTTCCTTTTTTTTTTTTTTTGAGACAGAGTTTTATTTTTGTTGCCCAGGCTGGAGTGCAATGGCACAATCTTGGCTCATCACAACCTCTGCCTCCCGGGTTCAAGCTATTCTCCAGCCTCAGCTTCCCAAGTAGCTGGGATTACAGGCATGTGCCACCATGCCCGGGTAATTTTGTATTTTTAGTAGAGATGGGGTTTCTCCATGTTGGTCAGGCTGGTGTCGAACTCCCAACCTCCGGTGATCCACCCACCTCAGCCTCTCAAAGTGCTGGGATTACAAGCGTGAGTCACAGCGCTCAGCCCAACTCATGATTTTTCAAATTTTGTTCTCCAGACCCAAGAAGGTTTTCATCAAGTAATTGCTGTTGTGTGACGCTGCCTTAACCTCCTGAGACGTCCGGGCCATTCCACCTGGTCCTGCTCAGAAGAAGAGAGGCCCTTTGGCTCTCTCTCATCCGAGTGCCCTTCACCAACCTGGAACTGCCAACAATCAGCAAATCAGCCTCCCTTCTCCCAGCTAAACACCACTGTGTTAATTGGGCTCATTTTCTAACCCAAATGCAAGTGGTGTACATAATGCAACTTCAGGAGCTTGACATTTGAAATTCATGCTGAGAAAGCAGAGAGAGAGCGCTCCAGGCAACGAGAGGAGAGGAAAACCAACCTTGGACCGTCTGGAGAAAATCAGAGCTTCCTGGGGTTAGAGGCATGCACTGAACCGTGGAGTTCAGAGCTGAATATGACCCCAGCCACCTACCGAGCTCTGCTTGCTGGAGAACTGACTTAGTGCCACATCCCCGGAGGCCCAGTCCAGTGCTCAGTATTCATCTGTTGAACAAGTCAGTGAATAAAGAGGCTGAGAATCAGAGAAGACAAGCAACTTCCCCACGGCTGCACAGACAGTCAGAGGCCCACAAGGAGGATAGCGCAGCTGCTGTTCCCCGGTGCTATGATAATCTTCCTCTCCGTCATGTGGAATCCTGGCCTGCACCCTGTAAACAAGGAGGCTAGTGTCCACCAAGCCAGCTTTCTTGGGAGTCGGGGGCCACCGGGCTGTTTGGTCCTCCTTGGCCCAGCCAAGGAGGCCAGTAGTACCTCAGCCAGGCGAGGCAGGAACCCAGACGGGGTGGTCACATTTCTCCCAGGTTCTGTTTGCTGAACTTTTCTCCTGATTCCACTGTGAGCTGTCCCCGCTGCTTGCATTTTGACAAATCATGAAGAAGCCATTGCTGGCGCTAAGTGAGGGCCTCTTGTGCTCCTCTAGCCCGACCCACAGAGTAACATGGCGTGAAACATGAGGCAATGGTGCCCATTCCACAGACGAGGAAACTGACTCCCAGAGAGTCAAAGTGCCACCCCTAGGCTCACAGGCAGGCCAGCCACAACCCCAGACCTGGAACACACATTTGCTGACCCCAGACCCGGAACTGTCCCAGCTTCTTCTTGTCTTTCAAGTGCAACATCAAACCAAAGCTGATGAGCTGAATCTGAAATAATGAAACAAATGAATCTTCTCAGACCAAAAGATGTGAACTAGCTCTAATCGGCTGTCAGTTCTGGTGGGTTGGTCCCGTGCGGAGAAAGCGTCTGAAGCCTGCGTGGAGGGTTCTGATTGGGTGTGGGGAAAGCTTCTGAAGTCTGTGTGGAGGGTTCTGATTGGGTGTCGAGAAAGCTTCTGAAGTCTGTGTGGAGGGCTCTGATTGGGTGTGGAGAAAGCTTCTGAGGTCTGTGTGGAGGGCTCTGATTGGATGCAGGGAAAGCTTCTGAAGTCTGTGTGGAGGGTTCTGATTGGGTGTTGAGAAAGCTTCTGAAGCCTTTGTGGAGGGTCCTGCTGCCTAATCAGGTCTTCCTGCTCTGGAAGATGAATTCTGAGAGACGGTGTGCACACAGCCGGTCCGCAAACGCTGACAGGATATTCCTGGGCCTTAGACACTTAAGGCTCCCTGAGCCCCTTCCTCCATCAGAAAAAAATATAGAAAAATATATGTTAGGACTATATTTGTATTATATTACTAGTTGTATTATTCATTAGTATTATAATATGATTTTTGCTTTTTATTTTTAAAAAACTAACGCATTTTAGTGGTTCCCAAAAAATATTGTAGGCACTGGACACTGTACCTGCTGAGCCTAAGTGTAGAAGTTGGCCCCACTGTGTGCAGACAACACGGGGATTCGGAAATGAACAGTGGGAATGTCTGCGCGGGGAGAGCTATCCGGCCAGAGAGAAGACATGCTCAGAAATAACTGAGTAACAGCCCGGAGTGCTATCCCACAGGCACGCAGGGATCCTGAAAGCTCTGAGGGAGTTCCAGGAGTGAGGGGCCTGCAGGAAGACTTCCTGGAGGAGGAGGGCACTGTAGCCCTGAGGCTGGGGGAGGGGACATTTCAGCCCTAGGCTGGCCTGCATCCCCCTTCAGGGAGCAGCAGCCCCAGAGGCACAAGAAGGCAAAGGCAAGGCAGGAGAGCTTCCTCCACAGGAACAAGAAGACTCAACTCACCATGGGGACGAAGAATGCACCTGCTTTTCTTTCCAACTCTCCTGTCCTTTTGGAAGACTTAGAAAAAATGAACCAATGAAAGAAGAAAGAAAGAAAAAAGAAAGAAAAGAAGGGGAAAACAGAGAGGAGAAAGAGAGAGAAAGAGAAAGGAAAAAAGAGGGAGAGGAAGAGAGAGAGGAGGAGAGAGGAGCACCTCGTGCTGGCACCGTTATCATTCATGTTGATGTCAACATCTCTACAAAGACAGGTAGCAGGAAAATATCGCCGGGGAGCCATTGAGGGCACGCAGCGGGGCCCTGAGTAATTACTGTGGCCTAGTTATTTCTCTGGGAAGGGGAAAAAAAGTCCAGCACCCGATCTGGTTTTTTTTTTTTTTTTCTTCTTCTTAATAAGTGAAGTTGAACCTAAAGCACTGCAATTTTAATCAAATCTTTCGCATCTGCGTGTAGTGTCTCTGAGAAGTTGAAGATTTAAGTGTATGTTGTAGGGTTGGTGGAATTGTCCCAGCGGGGGAGGGAAGGGGGTAGAGTGGTGGTAATTACGCTACACTTAAAGGTATTTCGGTTGCCAGGGAAGGCATTTTTTAAAAATTTCCTCTTTTTCTCATTGAGAGTTTGGATGATGTCATGGACAGGAGAGAGGAAAAGGGAATGCAGAAGCCAAAAGGGTGAGCAAGAGGGGAAAGATGAAATTGCAATTTTCAGTTGGGATGAAGCTTGAAACCATTTGGAAAATGGGAGCGTGGTGCTCTGAAGGACATAAGCTAAGCCTAGGAATGGACTAACGTCTTTCTAACACACACACACACACACACACACACACACACACCCCCAAGCCCGCACAGCCCACAGTCACATCCAAACATGCATATTAACAACATTCTGCACAGCCTCTCCACCCCCACTCACCCTGCACGCAGACACAGGAAACACACACACTTTATGCACAAGCACACACAAGACTAAGCTCACACCCCTAGTACACAGCATCACACACAACCCTGAAAGCACCCCAGCCCACTGGCATGCATTTCTACACATGAGAGCATTTGTCTGCCTGTGCGTAACCACACAATGGCCTGGCACACAGAAGTGATTGCAACCAAATAGGCACAATTAACATAACCAGCATAATATAGAGACATGCCGCTCACACACACACACAGCCTGCACAGGTAAGCATGCAGGTAACTCACACCAACAGCACAGCCTTCAAGCACAAGGCAGAATTACCCAGATAAACCAGGCATCACACGATGGAAGGCTGGAGGGCACCAGGGCTTGGCTGAAAGGTAGGTGTGGGTGGGAAGTGGGGATGAGACGATGATCTGTGTACACTTTGGCTTTTTAAAATGAAATTTGTGTTTAAGAACAGATGTAGATGTACAGAAAAATTGCAAAGATAGTGAGGAAAGTTCCTGGGTACCCCATATCCCATCTGTAACATTATAAAATTAGCGCAGTACATTTATCACAATTAATGAACCAATATTGACTCTGATTTTTAGAATTATGTGGAGAATCCTTTAACCCCAATCCCCGCCCCCCCCACACACACAATGATTTTAACATTTAATAATTCAAACAAACTGGTATTTGGAGATCTCTTCAGAAACTTCTGTCCTGAAGTGCAGGGCAGCGGATGTTGTCCCTGGCAAGAATGAGCCACAGAAACATTTAGTTGCGGAAGTCCCCCGTCAGTTCAAATCTCCAATAATTCTTACCAAAGTAGAATTTCTAGAGGAACTGACACGTCCGTGGATTTGGCCCTGAAATGTCTGCACATGCCATCACCTTTTTGTTGCAGTAGCATCCCTTTCCAAATCAAAACCCTCACAGGAAGGCAGTCCTCATTTGCATCAGGGAATCCCAAGGATGAAAAGGGGCAGTTTATTTTATGATGAGGCACCAGTGCTTAATTTGAAGAATAAATTCGGAAGAAAGCAATTCCATCAGAAAAAGCAAAAAACATATAAAAGGCCTAGCACAAACATCCTTAGCACTAACATTTTTCTCAAGTTTTCTCCCCATCCTACTCAGCCCCACCCATCATCTCTACATATCTCAATCCTGTTGCAGGTGCAACTAGGGCCAGCTTCCTGGGCAGTAAAGAATTTACTAAGACAGTCATAGGTAAAGAAAGGCAGATTTTTTAGAGAAAGTAGGAAAATATGTTGCAAGGTTGCAACAGGCAGCCCAGCAGAGAAGGGGTTGTCTGCAAAGAGACAAGGGCTGGAGGGAAGTTTTAAGGGGTCATGCTGGAGGGGGCTACCTGCAGAACAAGGCCATTGTGCCTGCAGAAGGAGATCTTTGTTTTTGATTAGCCATTTCTCACAATTGTTCATTGTTCTCCCTGACCTGGGGCCCTCCCCAACTTGGGGCTCTTTCCTCATTGTTGCTTACTTATCTTAATTGGATCCACAAATCCTATCCAACTTTCGAAGCCCAGTATATTGTCACCTCCTCCAGGAAGCCTCCCTGGGGGTCATCTGTTGCCTCCCCTCCTCTCAGAACACTTGATTCCACAAGGTGTTTAACACTTGCCACCTTACGTCAGGATTTGCTATGCTAACAGTCTTATCTCCTGGCTCCATCTCCTAGGGCTGGTATAACAAACTGAGTGGCTCAAACAATATGCAGTTTTTTCCCCCATGGTCCTGGAGGCTAGAAGTCTGAGATCCAGGTGTCCACAGGGTTGGCTCCTTCTGAGGCTGTGAGGGAGGATCTGTGCCAGGCCCCTCTCCCGGCTTCTGGTGCTCGCTGGCAATTTTGGGTGTTTCTTGGCCTGTAGACGCATCACCCGGAGCTCTGCCTTCGTCTGCACGTGGCTTCTTGCAATGTACATGTGTCTGTGTGTGTTTTTATAAGGACACAAGTCATATGTAATTAGGGCCCTAATGATGTCATCTTAACCTGATCATCTGCAAAGACTATTTCCAAATAATTTATATTTTCCATTACTGGGGTCAGGACTTCAACATTTTTGAGGAGCACACAATTCAATCCATAACATCCACTCTGCTGGGCTTAAGTTCCAAAATATGTAGAACCCATTTTTACGTTTATTTTGTAGCCTACAACGTCTACATGTGTGCTCAGTATAGAGCAAGAGCTGAGTAAAGTTGTACTCAATTAGCTAACCATTCAGCCAGTCAGTACAGAAACATGATTATAAACCACTGAAAAAGCAACAGTGTTTCCAGTGATTTGAACCAGGAGATGCTGGTGTTCTGAGAAGCAGACTGAAAACAAAATACTCTTCAAAAGAGAGAAGGCTCTCTCAGATGTGGTCCCGTTGAAGGCCAGTTTTCAGACCAAAAAATATCTTCCCATGCATGACACCAGTTGACCTGTTGACCTAGTCTCTGGTTCCCTTGCTAGTAAAAACCCACCCCTGAGAAACTGTAGTAACAAAAACTGACAGTGCTCAGAGATGTACAGCACATGAGCTGAGGCCTGCTGGGCCAGGAAGTGAGAAAAACAAGATTATAACCCCACCTTCTTTCATAGGCACTTACGACATCCCAGCACAGAGAGGCTGCTGAATTTACCCACATCCCTCAGCTAGTGCGTGGTGATACAAACTTCATCATGTTTCTGCCTTCAGAGCCTATACACTTGACCATTACACTTGGCTTCAAAGAATAATTAAAAGCTAAAGCTGGATTTTGATGAAGGAAAAAAGAAGAAGAAGAAGCTGGAAGACACAGAGAAGGAAGAGTATTCCTGGGGAAGGGAAGAGTGCCAGCAAAGATGCACTGACTGGAAAGTAAGAGGGATGCCCAGGGTCCTGGCAGAGCAAAGGGCCCTGGAACATAGCAATGACCACGTCTGTCCACCTGCCTGTTCAAAATAAAAGTTCAAGTGCTGGAGGCAAGGTTCTTGTGCTGTCCAGAGCTGCGCTGCCTAGGAACACTCAAGGTGAGTCTACCCTTCTTTATAGTCTACAGGACCTGAGCAACACCTTGGGCCTGAGCTTAGACAGGCTGAGTCCAACAGGGAGGTCTGAAGGACATTGTCCCTAACTCATCTGGGATGTTGGGTCAAAGCCAAAATGATCTCACATTCCAACAAGAAGAAATTGTTTAAAAATGAAAAATGGGATAAATAAAAAATAAAATTAAAAAGTCCTCCCACGGAGCAGCCAATCTGGAGAAAAGGGACCATCCATGACTCTTCCAGCAAACTGGTGTGAACTTTCTCGCCATTAACAGTGCACGCAGCTGGCCCCATTGTCTGCCTCTTTACAAAATTCAATATTTCCCCTTCTGTTATGCTTGGCACAATGACAAGAAAGGAAGAAATAAAAGTTCCCCTCTTTAATGAAGCTGTTGAGGATCCTTTTTTATATATATCAGAATTGACATGACCATTACCATTTTGATTCCGGTTCTGACACAAGAGTCACATAGCAACATGATCCTCTCCATAGCAACCTCCCCACTCTTCACACAAAGACAATCTTGACAGTTTAACATTCAATAAAAAGTACTTTTAATTAAAAGATGACTAAGACTGGCAGCACAAAAAATATATTGAACACATATTTTCAACTGTTGTTAACATTCATTTATAAAGGAAACTACCAACCCAAGCTTGTCTTTTGAAAAGAATGGTCATACGCCTTGAATGAGGCATTAAAAGATTCCTTGAGTTCACCAAGAGATATTAAATTCCATCCAGCAAACCTTTAATTAAGTGCCTGCTAAAGGCTAGGTCTTATCCTAGGTCCTGAGGGCAAATATTTGAACGAAGTTTCAATGGTGTACTGTGTTGAAATTGCAACAACACCAACAGCATCCTCACAATTACTACCATCTACAGAGGGTTTCCTATGCACTGGACACTGTTTCCTGTGCAACCTTTGCATTTAAGTTTTTATAAGGCTCACAACGACTGTTAGCAACCTCATTTTTTCACATGGGGAAACCAAGACTCAGAGATGATAAATAACTTGCCCAAGATCACACATGTGCGCTGTGGCTGAGTCAAGACCCAAGCCCAATGATTGTAACTCCTGCTGTGCCGTCATTGTGCCTTGTGCTTCTGAAGGAGGTGGAAGCAACCAGAAAGCAAGGGTGAACCACACCCAGGGCATCCAGGAGGCATCCCGGAGGCAGGTATATGTGTGTGCGTGAGTGTGCAGGTATGTGATATGACGACTTCAATGAGATAGAAAACCGTGATGATTCAGAGCGCAGACTCTGCCTTACTCTGCTACTTACTGTTTGTGCATTTTTCAGCAAATTTCCTGTACTGTAAAATGTGCATAGTAATAGAACTCTCTATTGCAAGAATGAAACAAGCTAACACATCTAAAGAATTTAGAATAGTGCCTGGCCCATAGTAATCACTATTCATATTAATATTATTATCACTATTATTATCTTGGCTATTACCTTCTAGGGGTGGAAGAGAGGCATTAATAATATTTTGCCTTGGTGGGGCACAGTGGTTCATGCCTGTAAACCCAGTATTTTGGGAGGACGAGGCAGGAGGATCACTTAAGCCCAAGAGTTCTAGACCAGCCTTGGCAACATAGCAAGATTCTGTCTCTTCAAAATATATTTAAAAAATTATCTGAGTGCAGTGGCTCGTGTCTCTAGTCCTAGCTACTCAAGAGGCTAAGGCAGAAGAATTGCTTCAGCCCAAGAAATTTGAGACTGTGGTGAGCTGTGACCACACCACTGCACTCCATCTTGGATGATTGAGTAAGGCACTGTCTTCAATAATAATAATAATAATAATGATATTTTGCCCAAATTAGGATTGTCTTGGCTATATGGGAACTTCTTTGACTCCATATGAAATTTAAAATGGTTTTTCCAAATTATGTGAAGAATGTCAATGGTAGTTTGATGGGAATAGCATTGAATCTATAATTTACTTTGGGCAATGTGGCCATTTTTACAATATTGATTCAGAATAAAAAAATCAATGTGCAAAAATCACAAGCTTTCCTTTATACCAACAAAAGGCAAGCAGAGAGCCAAATCATGAATGAACTCCCATTCACAAATGCTACAAAGAGAATAAAATACTTGGGAATACAGCTAACAAAGGATGTGAAGGACCTCTTCAAGGATAACTATAAACCACTGCTCAAGGAAATAAGAGAGGACACAAACAAATGGAAAGACATTCCATCCTCATAGATAGGAAGAATCACAAACCCTTTGATAAAGGAGAAAACTGAGGGTCTCAGGAGTCCTCTTGCACGTCCTGCCGTACACCTAGGAACAAGAGAGTTGAGACTTCAGTTGCCTCAGCTCTTGCATCTCCCCTTCCCACCACTGCCTCCCTTGACATGGAGAGAGCCTGGGTAATCCCTAAAGCTGCAAAGAAAGAAGGCCAGGGCTCTGACCTAGAACTGGCATGGTGGGAGAGAAGCAGCACTGGGCCTGTTTTCAGAGGGCTGGAGTCCATGCCTGGCTCTGGCCCTCATTATGGGAAGGAAAGTAACATTCATGGAGCCCCCACTGAGCTGGGCACCCAGCATAAGTTATCTCAAAATCATTAAAACATGCCGGTGACCCAGTTTTCATTATGCTCATCGGGGAGACAAAGGAGCCTGAGGGTCAGAGAGGTGACCGCCATTTCCGAAGGTGCTAGCAAACCTGGGGCACAGCAGCAGTTTCAAAGCAGGCTCCCTGATGCCACGCCAGGGCTTTCCCTGCTGGCCTCAGCTACTTGATTGGAGGAAGTCTATGAGCTTGTCTGGCCCCTGCTATTCCCCCAGGCTCTGGAGTCCATTTCAAAACCCCTAAAGTCACTTGGCCTTTAGCTTTCCTCCAAAGGGCAGTGTCCCCAGAGTCATATCAGCCCTGCGGTGCCTGTCCCAATTAGAAATAACATCCTCCAGGCCAGGTTTGAGCCTGTGCCTTCAGGGTGGGAGGCAGGCCTCATAGCCACCCTTCCAATCCAAAGCAGCTGTCCCCTCTCAGGGCTGTGTCACAGCTTAATTGACTATGGTTTGAGAGCATCGCCTTTATTACCTCTAACAGCCCCATAGCCACTGATTGCCCGCACTGATGGCTAATTTAATTTCTGTCAATACAGCACTGAGTGGCTTTAAAAGAACCATTATCCACAAGGGCGGTGCTTCAGGGGGATGTTAGTGGGATCGCCAAACAGAGCAGGCTTTCATTTTTAGGTTGAGCATGCTTAATGCTGCAGGACCTCAGAAGTGATGGGTCCAGTCTCTCAATGTGCAGCTGGGACAGCTGAAGCCTGGAGAGGTCCAGGGCTTTGTCTCCAAGGTCTCACAAGAGGGGATGACCTCTCCTACTGTGATGGGCGGCTCTGTGACAGTCTGATATCCTTCCCCATTTTTCTTTCACTTTGTATCCAGAAGGACCCGCATCACCCACTTCTGCCCTTGTGGTCCAGACAGAAGGAGTGGCTTGTACCTCCCTGAGTTCACTGTGGACTTTTCCCTCTGAATATTTGCGCCTCCCTCTCCTCCTGCTAGGAAAGTCCTTTCCAGCCCTGTCAACCTGAACAATGGATCTTGATCCTTCAAGAACACAGTTTATCTGCTCTGGGAAGCTGTTCATTTATTTTATTCATTCTATCAACCAATCGTTTTTTATTTGTTGAAATCTTGTCATCTGTCAGACACTGTGACAAGTGCTGGAAATTAAATAGTGAGCAAAACCAGACACAGTTCCTTTCCTCATGGAGCTTAAAATCCACAAGGAAAGATAGATGCTAACCAAAATAATAGCACACAACTGTAAAAAGACTTCCGAAGCAGAAAGAGTTACCTAGGTGTACCTACAGAGCCCGCATCACGGGGACTGATCTGGCTGGGAGAGTCAGAAACTCCTGCTTCCCTTCTTGCATGACTACCTGTACCCACGGCATTTATCACTTTGCATTATAATAATTCCACCCATAGGCAAGCCCCTTGAGTATCTTAGCAACTAATCCAGAACTTGGGATTCAAAATATGGTTATGAAATGAATAGTACCTTTCTTTCCTTTCTTTATTACAACATTGTCCAAATTAACAGGAATAATACTCAATACCTGGAGTAATTGAAACTTGTATAATATAACGACCAGAAAATCATTTTTCAAATAGCAATATCCTCCACTGAAAACTGTCAAGGCTAGTAATTGATTCATCATCCATATATCCACTCATCCTTTCATTCATCCATTCTCCCATCCATTCATTTCTTCACCTATCCTTCTGCCTACCAATTTATTTAGATACCCAACTATCCATCCATCTATCTATGTATCTATCTATCCATTCACCCATTCTCCCATCTATTCTCTCACGCATTCATTTATCAAGTTATCCATCCATCCGTCTATCTGTTCACTCATCCACCCACCCATCCATCTGAGTAGTAAGCGTTGTTGATCCTCTGCTATATACCAGGCATGTAATAGATGCTAGGGAATGTAAAGAGAAATCATAAATGGCTTGTCCCTGGCTAACTCTTTCTTGTCCTCAAGTCTGTCTGCCTTAGATCCCTCGCTGAGGAGTCTTCCCTTATTCCCAAGGCAAGGTTAGATCTCATCTATCCCCATTTCTATTCCTCTAACCATCACTACAAGGGCCCCATTTCCCACACTCGGTTAATCATATTTAGCACAGTGTTATGTTTGCTAAAATATGTTCATCCTTCTATAAAGCTGTAAGCTTCTGCATCTTGTTGTCATTATTTCATCATAGTAAGGGCTCTATCAGTATTCTGTAATCCTTGAATGAATAACCAAAGGATAAGCATGAATACATTGCATGGCCTTTACCTCAAGGGAGTGAGATTAATAGGCAGAAGCAACACCTGTACAGGTAATGACAGGGTGATGAAGCCATGTTAGAAGTGTATACAGACTTTGAGACTTGGAATCTGTACAGGAGAGAAAAATCCTGGTTCACACTGATAAGTAGTTGCAAATGGTAACAAGTTGTTTGGGGTTTCAGTAACTCACCTAATATACTTAAGATCCGGTTTTTCTTCTTAGAAAACACCAGCACAATTATTTATGATACTTTTTAATTAAATGGACTTCTTAAAAGAAGCGAGGCATTTTTGTTTCAAATTTGAGTCACTAAAGATATTTAACACCCCAAGTTTTGATAGTTGCTAAAACACTGTGTATATGATATTGTCATGATGGCCTCTTGGTATCCCAAGGCTGACCTTTCAGTGAGTCATGCATTGCACCCTCGTGTCTCAGCCTCACCCCAGTCAGTGCAGGTGAGGAGGAAGGAGCAGCCCACGAGAGATTCAGATAGCAGAATTCTGAAGGATTTTGTGGCCGAATGAACATCAGGCAAGAAAGGCCTTCCAGGGAAACCAACAAAATGTTTTATAAAGTTTGATGACGCACACCTCTTCTCTAAAAATTTCATTTCTTGGCAAATACAGTTTCAAGACTAGATATGAAAGCCCACTTATGTAAAAATTCTCTCTTATAAGGTGGAGATTGAGGCAATGAGGTGAGTGAAACAAAAAGAATTGGTTTCAGGAATGAAGTTCGGTTGGTTCAAGACTATGTGAGTTTGGGATGCCCATGAGACCGTCCGATAATTTGCTGGAGTCAGTCATAAATGAAAGGTGGGTCTGGAGCTCATGTGAGAAGCGAGAGGTAGAGGCAGGGATTTGGCAGTCTCTGGCTTGAAGGTGAAAGCTGAGGTCATGGAAGTGGATAAGGTCAACAAAGGAAAGTTTGTTGTGAAACAAAATAGTCAAGGACAGAGTAGCAGGGGCGTGCCTCTGACATGCAACTATTCACTAATTGTCCACCAACCAACCATTCCTCATCTACTCTGTCTTCCCTGTTCACAGAACTCCAATGTTTGGTTCAGTGAGTAGAATGGTCTGTTAGTTTCCCAGTCTACTATAGCACAAAGTTGGTGGCTTAAAATAACAGGAATTTATTCTCACAGTTCTAGAGGCCTTAAGTCCAAAATCAAGGCATTGACTGGGCTACACTCCTTCCAAGGCTCTGGGTTCTTCCTTGCACCTCCTGGCTTCAGGGGCCTCCTGGAAATCCTTGGCTTGCTGCTATGTTGCTGCAATCTCTGCCACCATCTTCACATGGTCTCCAACCTGATGTCTCTTCTCTGTGTCTATTTGTGTCTCAAACATCCTTTTCTTTTTTCTTATAAAAACACCAGTCGGCCAGGGGTGGTGGCTCATGCCTGTAATCCCAGCACTTTGGGAGGCTGAGGCAGGAAGATCACGAGGTCAGGAGATAAAGACCACTCTGGCTAACACAGTGACACCCCGTCTCTACTAAAAATACAAAAAAGAAAAAAGTAGCCAGGTGTGGTGGTGGGCATCTGTAGTCCCAGCTACTCGGGAGGCTGAGGCAGGAGAACGGCATAAACCCAGGAGGCAGAGGTTGCAGTGAGCCGAGATCGCGCCACTGCACTCCAACCTGGGTGACAGAGTGAGACTCTGTCTATAAATAAATAAATAAATAAATAAATAAATAAATAATCAGTCATTAGATTTAAAGTGTGTCTAAATTCGGGATAATTCATCTTGAGGTCCATAACTTAGTTACATCTACAAACATCCTATCTCCTTTTAAGATCACATTGATACCTACCCCACAGGTAGAAGGTTAAGATGTGGACATAGCTCTTGAGGGGACAAAATTCAACCTATTACACATAGTGGCACTTTGATTTCTAAAAAGATGAGCCCTTCTTCCAGCCCCAGGGAATGCATCTTGATTGATTCTTATCATGGCAATCCCATTTCCATTTGCTAGACAACCACTTTCTAGCCTCTCTTACATGTGGAGGTGAGCAGATTGACCTGTGACACAGTTCTATCCAACAAGACACAAGAGAAGTTCTGCTGGGGCTTCTGGGAAAACCATAGAAAGGTATGGTTTTTGCACCTGTACTTCCTTCCTGCTTTGGATGCTGCTGTGAGGACATGAGGTTTAAGGTGGCAGCCATTTTATAGTCAAGAGGTAGATAGCATAAGAATAGAAGCCAGCCCACTAAGGAGTACAAAATGGCATCACTGAACTGCAAAGCAATGCCAGCCTCTGCTCACCTTCAGACATCTTCCTCCTCTTTGTTTAGGTCATTGAGAGTTGGACATTCTGTTACTGAATGCATTCTTAGCTGATATGAAACACTGACTTAAGGGGCAGACAGAGAATAAGGAGCCAGTAAAATAAGCAAAGAGGCTGCCCCAGGAAAAAGGAGGAGAAGGTGATGTTCCAGAAGCCAGGGAAAGAGAGCATATGAAGGAGGAGGATGTCAAATGCTCCTTTGGAAGGTAAATTAAGATGATGAGTGAAAGAGGTGAGTGAGTATATGTTGATTATTGAGATGGCAAGGTGAGCTAGTGGTGCCTTAGGCATGGCTAATTGGAGTTGCCAGCGAGAACCCTTCAATCAGCAATTCAGGGAAGCTGCATGTGTTGGAGAGAATGGGCTTACCCCAGTGAAGCAAGTTCCTAGAGAAAGATGAAGGGTCTGTATCAGCAGCACAAGGACATGACTTCGGCGTGGTAAGTAGGAATAGACCCCTTACTCAGAGACAAGGGAGAGAACATAAGGAGAGATGCAGAGTGAAAACGATGCCTGACCAAGGAGAAAATTGGAGGAGGTAATAGATGAGAGGTAAAAGCATTGTTGGGGGAGAAGAGTCTGATAAGTGATTAAGGAATATGGTCTAGCTCAGCTGAGCTGCTACCTATGAAAATAAGGATACCATGAAAGGAAACCAAGTTTGATTGCTGCTTGAGGAGATAAGGCAGTTCTCCATGCTCTTTGTTTTCCAACAAACAGGTGGCAAGTGGAATCTTCTGCCCTCTTCCTACCAACTTCTTTTCTGCAATTGGCAGTATTCATATCTTCTGCATAGAGAAAGAGAAATTACCTAGAAGCTGATCTCTGTTATGACATATATCCTTATAGAAGAGGAAGGGAGGAAAACTCACCAGTGATAGAGAGACCAGAGAAATACTCTCTCTTTCCTTATAAGTGAAGATGGATGACATAACAGAGTATCAGCCATGGTCTTATGTCTGTGCATGCAAACCTGCCATTCAGCAAGGCAGAAACTTCTTTGGATAACTGTTATGGAAAATAAAACTGCTAGTAATGTGACTTCTGCCGTCATTGCAGTAATATATGGGTGAATGTTTGCAAGGAAGGAAATATCACCTGGAAAAATCTCCTGGTTGGTTATGTATTAGTAGTGTCTCTGGCTTAGGTGAACAATGAGTGCCTTTTATTTATGTCTGTGTACACATGTGCATATATGTTTAATATTTTAGAGGGGGACTTGCCATTTTGAGATAGTAATCCAGTTTTTCATTTCAGAGTGAGGTAACCAGAGAAGCCACAGTGACCTGCAGTTTTATGACAACTTTCTACCTATTTCTCCTTCACCTAGAAGAGGCCCCACATCTAACAAATCAACCTGCAGGTAGGGGGTGGACACGAGTATGGCAGGAAGAAAATCTACAGCCATTTCAGTCACCAGAAAAGTAATTTTCCATGTCATGCATCAGCCCTTCTTCATCCTTCATTGGGAAATATCTTGCAAAGGAAAGATGAGACAAGTGACCTTAACAGAGGAAGTATTAAAATGTGGCTGAGGAGGAAGAAAGGAGAAAAACGACAGGTCACGCAGATCTATGTCTCAGTTTGTTTTTGATGTCTTCAGACAACATCTCCTTTAGGTCCCTAAAAGCCATTCAAACTGCAGGCCACCTTTCATGCCCACTGTGAGGTTTCTTGTGGCTTCTTGAACTGAATTTTGTCTAACGCAATAAATTCCCCTGTCCACCCTGAAAGTAGAATTCCTGCCACACGTTCAGCCAGTTTGAGCCTCGTTCATCCAATGTAAATTCCTAAATACTTGAAAAGTTTCTTAGAATCTTCCTGCTTGAACCTTGATGAGAAAACGAGTGGGAAGCAGAGCAAGCCTGTTTGTCTCTTGTGAATTCTGGACCAGGCACAGTACTGGCAGTTGGAGAGATGGAGTGGTGAACAGCAATAGAGCAGCCAGGAAAACCCGGGGGGTCAGAATGACAGATTCACAAGAGGTGAGGCAAGTGGGGCCCCAGGCGAGGGTCCAGCACTAAGGTATATGTTCCAAGGGAACTCTGATGGAAGGAGGGACTTGGGAGCAGTGCGTCCAGTCAAGCTATTTGGAGAATAACTTGATTAATTACAGAGATGGGGGAATGGGACAACAATGATTTTTGGCAAGAACACGCGTATACTTCCATTATGTAATTTTACAGAGATTTCACTTACATTTGTTGAACAATAAGACAGTCCAGTTCTAAAACTATCAGAATCATATCAGATCAAGTATTGACTCTCAGAAAATGATGCCATGATCTTTATTATATATAATAGTTATTAAAATTGTTATATATAATTTAACTGGCTCCAGAAATAATTTCAATCAGTTTATTTTAAAAGCCACAGATAGAAGAGGACCAGAAATAAAGTTGGTAATACAGAGAACAAAGAATTGAACTAAAAATCTAGAACAAGTGTATTAGTCTGTTCTCACTCTAGTTATTTTTTTTTATGGAATCTCATTCTGTCACTCAGGCTGGAATGCAGTGGGGTGATCTCAGCTCACTGCAACCTCTGCCTCCCAGGTTCAAGCAATTCTTCTGCCTCAGCCTCCTGAGTAGCTGGGACTACAGGCTCACACCAACATGTCTGGCTAATTTTTGTATTTTTAATAGAGATGGGGTTTTACCATATTGGCCAGATTGGTCTTGAACTCCTGATCTCATGATCTACCCTCCTCAGCTTCCCAAACTGTTGAGATTACAGGCATAAGCCACTACGCCCAGCCTATTCTCACTCTGGCAATAAAAACATACTCAAGACTGGGTAATTTATAAAGGAAAGAGGTTTAATTGATTCACAGTTCCACATGGCTGGGGAGGTCTCTCAATCATGGCAGAAGGTGAAAGAGAAGCAAAGTCACATCTTCCATGGTGGCAGGCAAGAGTGTGTGCAGGGGAACTACTATTTATGAAACTATCAGATCTCACAAGACTTATTCACTATCGTGAAAACAGCATGGGAAAGACTCACTTCTATGATTCAATTACCTCCTACTGGGCCCCTCCCATGACATGTGGGAATTACAGGAGCTACAATTCAAGATAAGATTTAAGTGGGGACACAGCCAAGCCATATCAACAAGTATGATTATGGTGGTGATGTTCTCATTTTAATTAAGTGGGAATTTCCTAGCAATTGAAGCAAAAAGAGAAGCAGAATAAGTCACAAAGTCTCATGATCTGACAAAAGTTTCAGCAAAGCATTTAACAGGACAGGAATTTTTTTTTCCTGGCACTAAACTCTTAGAAGAATTTATTGTAGGAACTTTTATGCACTAGGCAAGTCAATGAATACTATCTTCAACAGAAGTTTTACCAAAAAATGCAGAAATACATCTTCTCATCTTTGTTTTATATGATCCTGTAGTAAAAGCCTTGTTGAAAATGTGGCAAGAAAACATAGCACTTTAAAGGCATTTCTGTGAGGACACGAACTCAGATGACAGTGGCTCCAGTTGGCAGTACCACAGGGTGTACACCTTTAACTATCCACCAGACTGAACTGCAGTTGCTGGAATATTCACCCCTCTTTTCCCAACATGTCAAGGTCTGGAGGGTAGCATTTGTTTTTTGTTTTTCTTTTTACTTATATTTCTATTTACTTATATCCCAGTGTCCAGCACTGTGCCTGGTCCACAGTAAGCATTTGATATCAGCTGTTGCACAGAGGATTTAAGTGAATGTATTGATAGTGCTGAGCTTGGTGTGTCTCTCAAGCAGGCGCTGAGCAAATGAGGCCTCACACCAAGGTTCTCACCTGCCAGCTTGTGTCAGCACCACCTAGTGACTTTCTTACATAAAAAACATGATCAGGTTGGGTTTCTGAGTAGAAGAATATCACCTTCTACACAACCTTCCTTTTGCAAAGCCACGTGGCTCCTGCTGCCTAGATTCCCAGCATCCCCAGTGTCCTGCCTAGGACTTCCTCCCTAGACACCTAGATCTGCAGCATCTTTCCAGAAAAGTGGTTATTCAGCCTTTGTATCATTCCTGTGACCTCTCCCACAGGCTTCCAGCACATGGCTCTTTTGCTGCATTTGCCGGGGTCAAATTCTGCAGCTGCTGACAGGTTGTCTGACCAGAAAGTGTCTGAAGGGCTAGTGCTCATGCCAGACAGGAAGCAAGTGGCTTTCTGTGGCTCTATTGTACATGAGACTTTCCAGGATTGCTAGTGAATTACTGAGCCTCTCTGTAGGGGATGCCAGGTAGGGTGTGTTGGACTCAGCTCATACGGTCCTCCAGAGCAGGCTGTGCACATCTCTTTTACCGACTCTGCCTTCAGTGACTTCACCTGGTAGTTTGAGATCAGCCATAGTGAAAGTATTTACACCACAGAAATTGGCAAACTCTGTACTTCAGGTTTGGTGGATTTTTCTTCCTCCACAAAGAGCCAGTTGTTAAACATTTACCAGCACACCACTGATAGGCAAAGAAGCAGAGAAGAAAGAGTAATGGGGAAATGGTCTCTGAGACTTCCCCATCCAGTTCACCTTAGATAAGCCCAGATTATTCTTTTCACTCAAAAGTTTCCCCTGCCCTCCCAGTGACTAACAAAGGGGCCAGCAAACATTTTCTTAAAGGGCAGGGTGGCAAATATTTTAGGCTTTGCTGGAAACAGTCTGTGTTACAACTGCTCAGTGCTGCTGTTGTATTGTGACAACAGCCATAGACAATATGTAAATTAATGGGCATGTCTGTGTTTCAATAAAACTTTATTTATAAAACCAGGTGGCAGGCCAGATGTGTGCCCCAAGCTATAGTCTGCAGACACCTGATCAAATACATGAATCCAAACACCAGCATTGCAATCCAGGACCACTGGTATTAATTCCTACGCTTGCCAGTGTCATTTTTTTTACATCTCCTCTACCTTCCCGAGGAGCAGAGTGGGTTCTTCCTAAACTCACCTCTCTAATTTGATAACTGTGTGCTTTTCACCTCTCAGGTCTTTCCACAGGAATATCTGCTCCTGAGACCCCCACCCTGTTCTTAGGTTCATCTTAAAACCTGCTGACCTGCATTGCCCTTGCATTTACCATACTTCATTATCTCCAAATATACAGACTCTCCCTCATTTCATTGAACTCTGCCCCCCAACCAGAAGCACAATAGGTGTATTTTTTTTTCTGTTTTGTGGTTATATAAAGGGCCTCCTTGACCTCAGGGCTGCTGTTGCGCTGTTGACGTCATCTCCACATCCTCTGGGCTCAGCCCAACACAGTCCGGCACACTGGTAGGTGCTTAGGAGTAACTAGAAACACAAATTAAGATTATTTTATTATTTATTATTTTATTATTGTCCATAAGTTTTCCTAAATGTGATATCACAGTGAGCTGTGCCACAAAACTATCCTTGACATCATTTCCCTGAACTGTCTGTGCAGCCCCTAGACGTGACATCTGCCTGCTTTGAGCTTCATTTATTTTTAGCCACTAAAAAGAAGAGTTATGATCCTTGATCTTTCTGGTCTCTATAATCTAGAAAATATTTTTCTGGATCAATTCATGACATTACCTCTATACCTTGACTTCTTCATTAGTGCAAGCCCAGGGACAATAAATAGGAAACTGCCTCTCTCATGCTGGCCCCTCATGTTATGCTCCATAGATATTCTTAAGGGGCCAACATGTGGTCTTAAATGCACTTTATTACTGATAAATACTTGCACTATTGTCATGTCTCTGTAATATATGAATCCGAGCAATCTCTTAAATTGAAGATCAAACTGAGTTTGACCGATAATTGTATAAATGTCACTAACATTTTTATTTTCTTTGAGGTTTTAGTTGATTGTTCTTTCAAGAAGCTGAAATGATTTAATGTCAAGTCCACATGGCTTTTCAAAAGGAAGAAAGAAGATTATATTCTTCCACTCACAACCCCAAGCTGATTCACATGTTAAATTTCCAGTCTGATATCAACTGTAAACTATATAGGTTCTGCTGGCTGTGGTATTTTTCTTAATGCTCATAAATCCAGAGGTTATAAATCCCTCAAATTCCCATTTCTAAATGAAATGTCCATGTTATGGTCATTTTTCAGATAGTGTTTTAACCTCCATAGAACAGCAATGCCTAGAATTGAAGTCATAACAATTTTTTAAGTCAAAGATTCTTTAGAAACTCAAATGAAATTGTAACGTGTAGTTAATTTCTGGAGTTACATAAATATATATAATAAACAAAGTAAAAGTGGTATTTGTTGAAATAGATTGGGTGTTGGGCTTATTTTGATATACTCCCTTTAGTAAATCCAGGCAGTATAAGAGATGATAGGACCCTCCTGATAATATCACATTAGGTCAAGAAATGCCCAATTCCATTTGAAATCTGAATTCCATCAGCAGAGCCCTGGGCTCATCCCCAAAGAAGGGGAAGTTGGTTTGAAGAGTAAATCAGCTCCCATTCAAAGGCTATCTGCTTGATCCTCAAGGAATCAAGGATGCCGCCATCTTTCTTTTTTGCCCATCCTACGCCCTCGTGAAAAGGCAGTGCCAAGCCCTACCTCTCCCAAAGTGGAAAGAGCATTGGATTTGGAATGAATAAGTCCATGTTCTGATCAGAGTCCACAACCACCAAATTCAGAGACTTGAAGCAAATTCTCTGGGCCCCAGTTTGCTTGTCTATTAAAAGAAAATTTCTTTTATTTTCTCTTATTGAAGAGCCTTTCCCTCCCAGGTCAGTTGTGGGAATCAAAGTGGATGATGATCTTTCTTGCCTGGTTTACCTTTTCTAAGTCTTTAGTCTGAGCTTCCTCTGAGAAATCTTCCATGACCTCCCCTGCCAGCCCTAGTACCAGGTTGGATCCCTTCCCTTCCTCTGGACTCCAAAGCCACCTTTGAGTTCTGCTGCCCAGAATGTGGCTATCCTGTTGTCATTGCTCATTTATTGGCATGAATATTCCTTTAGATTACAATCCCCTTAAGGGCAGGGATGTATCTCACTGCATTATACCTTCAGTGGATAGCAGACTGCACTTTTGAAAAATATTTTCCAAGGACACTTTCTCTCTTTTCTGCCAGACCCAGCTCCATGATCTTAAGTGGTGGCAAAAGTGTGAATGAAATAGGTTTAATACTCCCAGAAACACAATTTATTTTGCAATTGAGTTTCTAAGAGGTAACCATTCTGCTTCCTGCAGGCTCCAAGGAGCCAAGGTCCTTGTTTCTTGTGTATTCATGGATCATTGCCTAAGAGCAGAATTTACTGGCTAAAGCACTATCAGGGATGCAGAGCTGGAGCAGAGGTATAGGAACATGGCGTATAAGGCAAGGACGCGAGCTGCGAGAGGAGCATGAATGTGAAGTGCGAACACCTGAGCTCTAGCCCTGGTGCTTCTAGAATCACTGCCCCTCTCCAGGTCTCACATTTTTCCTCTCTATAATGGTCACATGCTACATCAGTTTTCTTCAAGTCTAATTTTGCCTTGTTTTGCATTGTTATTGGCCAAAAGTCATTGTTCAAAATGTAGCCTAATACAGCAGAGTCACTGCTTAAAGCAGGAATATAGAGCCCAAAGCTATGTCCTTGCCACACACTCTCTCACACCTCCCCTGTTGTCCCTGAGAAAGGTTAGTGGACTTTCTAAGGTTCTTTGGGACACAGCTTGAGGACAGCAATGCCAGGTGATTGGTGGCTCTGGCGGCCCTGACAGCCTCCCAGCTGTGGTTTTTATGACCTGTGGCTTGGATGAGTAACTCCTCCCTTGCCCTGGATGAAGAAAGCTATGGGACACAAGACTCGCAGCACTGAAATGGGAAAGTTCCAGGAAAACTGAGCCGAACTGGTTACCCTGCCTGTGTCCTACCCAAACCATTTCTCCACACTTTGGAGAAGGGCAAGGCCCTGCATTATGCACAGCCAGGAAGGTAAGCTGGGACATAGTGCCGTCAGGACCCATCATAAATGAGTCCTGCCAGAACTGTCAGAACAACAATTTGAGAGGTTGATTGAATGTTCTTTTTCTTGTTCTCTTTGTTCTTTTGTCTTTGCTCTCCTTGTTCTCTTTGTCCTTTTTACCATCCTTCAGTGACTTCCATTGCCTCAGAAGAAGGATCACATGGCAGAAAAGCAGACAGAACACTAGCATGTTTCAAAAGCCAACACTGTGGACTCGCAAACACCTGAGTTTTGGGGTTTAAAAAATCTAACATACAAAGAACTCAGTCTACATAATATATTTTACAAGCAACAGGTTTTTTTTAAAAGATAAAGAGCTGTGTTCATTTCCTACTGTGCCTGCAATAAATTACCACAAACTTAGTGGCTTAAAACAATGCAAATGTAGTATCTTCCAATTTGGGAGGTCAGAAGTCTCATGTGGATTGCACTGTGCTGCAATCAAGATATCAGGAGGGCTGTGCTCCCTCTGGAGGCCAAATGGGAATCCCCACTTCCTGGTCTTTTTCAGCTTCTAGAGACCACTTTCATTCCTTGGCTCGTGGCCCCTCCCTTCGTGTCCAAAGTTAGCAGTGTAGCATCTTCAAATCTCTCTCTGACTCTGACCATCGCCCTATCTCCTTTGCACCCTCTGCTTCCATTGCGATGTCACTTTCTTCTCTCTGAACCTCCTCCCTCTCTTTTCTAAAGGCCATTGTGGTTACATTGGGCTTACCTAGGTAATCCAGGATATCTCCCCTCATCTGAAGATCTTTAATCACATCTGTAAAGTGTCATTGCCTTGTAAGATAACATATTCACAGGTTCTGAGTATTAGGGTGTGGACCTCTTTTTGTGGGAAGAGGAGGTCAATATTTTGTCTACCATGAAAGTCAAGCATCTTAGCCAACCTCAAATATTCTCCAAACTGGAGAGGGGGGAGAGACAGCAGGTGACAGGGAAGTAGAGGTCCGAGGGGACCTAGAATAATAGGACTCAGGGAGGCGATGTAGACAGAGTTGGCATTTAGACCCTACCCAGCCCCAACTCGAAATGCCATCTGTTCCTATACTAGAGAGTTTCATGGGAGTCATGACCAGGTCCACAGATGGTCCAGTCTTTAAGAGTACTATGCCTGATGCCAGTGTCCAGAAGACTTATTGATCACCCTTGCTACCAATGTCCAGCAAGAGCCTCCTCCCATCAACTACAGTCAATATGGTGCCCATCAACCATTCAGTATGGGTAAGCCCATCTGGGCTCCATGGCTAAATCAGGACCCCTATATAACTAACCCTATATGGAAAACTTCCAGACTAAAAGACTGAGGTTGATTAAAAGCTCCCCCAAGAAAGTGGGTGGCATACTAGACACAAAAGGAAGAAGAAAGAAGTTAAAAAGGAGAGAACAATATAAGAAAGAAGGAAAGAAGTCCTACTACTTCATGCCTCTATTTTGTCTTGGACTGAATTAAACCAGCTCAGAATCTCCCGCAGATAATGGTGAAATGCTCTTTTATCACAGCATCATTGGGTTTGTTAAATCTGAGTCTTTATACCCTCAAAAATATTAGGTTTCGTCTTCTTTTCTTATTCCCCTGCTTACCCTACCCCTTAAAACTCAGTCCTCATAATGTACTTATGTCAGATACCACAGTGCTAGGATGAAAAAGTAGGGAACTGTGTGTGTTAGGGGCACTGAAAGGCAAAGTAGATCAGAGAAATGCCTTAAAATTTTACAAACTATGACTCCTGGCCACTGAATTTTATTTTATCTTTTAACAAACAGATGACAATCAGTAGAGAACACCAATGGGAATGTGTCTCATGCTCAACACACCTTGGAGAAGAAGCTCTTGGTAAGTTCAAGGTGCTATTCTCCTGTCTTATTTTCACTGAAATAAAAATCTCAAATGAAAAGCATCTGTCCTTTTCCTTGTATATGTCAAAATGTAATTGGCAATGGTTGGGGTTTGTTGCCTTTATTGCTTTTAATAGCTATATAGCCACTGATTGCCCAAGCTGATGGTTAATTTAATTTCTGTCAATACAATATTGGGGCTGTCTGCATATTCAGACCATGATTAACTGCTGCAGAGTCCATAACACTGGTGTTATTATTACTGCATTTAACTACCTCTCGGGAGAAGACAAATTAAATTATGTTGAAAATGCTGTTGATTATCATTACGAACTTATTTGTAGAGCACAATTACTGATCTGTTGTAAAATAAATCAAATTTTTTATCATCTTGGTATAAATTAACTTTACTGTAGGAGAATGGAGAGTAGAGGCTAAAAGAATGTGGGCCACCTTGTATAAGTCAACAGAGCACTGAATTAAAATAATAATCACACGTGAACATAATATTATATTTTAATAATGAGCTACTTCATGACCATGAGTGCCTCATAGATTATGGGATTTCAACAATAAAGCAGCAAGCACCATGTGTGTCGTGTGCTGTTGACTCAAATGCAGGGTGAGGCCTGGGGATGAATTATTCCTGGGCTGTGACTCCAATTCAATCTGAAATCACCACTCGAGTAAATTAAGGAAGGCGGCTTTAAGAACACAATTACATTAATAGCTTACATGTGATCATCATTTAGCTTTTGCCATTCCTTTACAATTTACTAGGTGCTATTATACCATAATGCAAGTTAGGCCAAATCTATGGCCTAGGATCAATAAGCCACAGCCTGTCACCTTTGCATCTGCCAGGAGAGCCAAAGACACCAGGCCTGTGGGCTGAGGTCTCCTAGACTCACCGTCACATAATTAACTAACAAGAAAACTTAGTCTCAAGTTACCCGTTAAGTGCCAACAAAGGTAATAATATTGCATGCTCCTTTCTCTATTATTTTGAGCAATTTACACACCTTTAAATAACTAACTGGATCAAATGGTTGAATAATTTGAATAAGAAATATATACCACAGAGCTCTTCTATTTAAATACACATGGCTGTGTGGCACAGCACAGTGATACACTGGGAGTTTAGCAGAATACAGTTCAAGTCCACACCCTGCCATAGACAGCATGATGCTGGGCAAGATGACCAATCCTGCTGGGCCTCAGTTTCCTCATTTGTAAAATGGGAATGTTTTGGCTTGTGGTTTATCTGAGTGTGTTAATTTTCTGTGCTGTGTAACAAATTAGCACAGACGAAGTAGCTTAAAACAGTAACCATTTATTAGCTCACAATTCTGCAGGTCAGGAGCCTAGGTGGGTCCATTGGGTTCTCCTCTTAGAGACTCAAAAGACTGACACCAAGGTGTCAGCCTTGGCCAGGCTCTTATCAAAGGTTCTAGGGAAAAATATGCTTTCTTTTTTTTTTTTAATTTTTTTATTTTTTTAAATTTATTTATTATTATTATACTTTAAGTTGTAGGGTACATGTGCATAACGTGCAGGTTTGTTACATATGTATACTTGTGCCTTGTTGGTGTGCTGCACCCATCAACTCGTCATTTACATCAGATATAACTCCCAATGCAATCCCTCCCCCCTCCCCCCCTCCCCCCCCCCCCCCCTCCCCATGATAGGCCCCGGTGTGTGATGTTCCCTTTCCTGAGTCCAAGTGATCTCATTGTTCAGTTCCCACCTATGAGTGAGAACATGCGGTGTTTGGTTTTCTGTTCTTGCGATAGTTTGCTGAGAATGATGTTTTCCAGCTGCATCCATGTCCCTACAAAGGACACAAACTCATCCTTTTTTATGGCTGCATAGTATTCCATGGTGAATATGTGCCACATTTTCTTAATCCAATCTGTCACTGATGGACATTTGGGTTGATTCCAAGTCTTTGCTATTGTGAATAGTGCCGCAATAAACATACGTGTGCATGTGTCTTTATAGCAGCATAATTTATAATCCTTTGGGTATATACCCTGTAATAGGATGGCTGGGTCATATGGTACATCTAGTTCTAGATCCTTGAGGAATCGCCATACTGTTTTCCATAATGGTTGAACTAGTTTACAATCCCACCAACAGTGTAAAAGTGTTCCTATTTCTCCACATCCTCTCCAGCACCTGTTGTTTCCTGACTTTTTAATGATCGCCATTCTAACTGGTGTGAGATGGTATCTCATTGTGGTTTTGATTTGCATTTCTCTGATGGCCAGTGATGATGAGCATTTTTTCATGTGTCTGTTGGCTGTATGAATGTCTTCTTTTGAGAAATGTCTGTTCATATCCTTTGCCCACTTTTTGATGGGGTTGTTTGTTTTTTTCTTGTAAATTTGTTTGAGTTCTTTGTAGGTTCTGGATATTAGCCCTTTGTCAGATGAGTAGATTGCAAAAATTTTCTCCCATTCTGTAGGTTGCCTGTTCACTCTGATGGTAGTTTCTTTTGCTGTGCAGAAGCTCTTTAGTTTAATTAGATCCCATTTGTCAATTTTGGCTTTTGCTGCTGTTGCTTTTGGTGTTTTAGACATGCCTATGCCTATGTCCTGAATGGTACTACCTAGGTTTTCCTCTAGGATTTTTATGGTATTAGGTCTAACATTTAAGTCTCTAATCCATCTTGAATTAATTTTCATATAAGGAGTAAGGAAAGGATCCAGTTTCAGCTTTCTACTTACGGCTAGCCAATTTTCCCAGCACCATTTATTAAATAGGGAATCCTTTCCCCATTTCTTGTTTCTCTCAGGTTTGTCAAAGATCAGATGGCTGTAGATGTGTGGTATTATTTCTGAGGACTCTGTTCTGTTCCATTGGTCTATACCTCTGTTTTGGTACCAGTACCATGCTGTTTTGGTTACTGTAGCCTTGTAGTATAGTTTGAAGTCAGGTAGCATGATGCCTCCAGCTTTGTTCTTTTGACTTAGGATTGTCTTGGAGATGCGGGCTATTTTTTGGTTCCATATGAACTTTAAAGCAGTTTTTTCCAATTCTGTGAAGAAACTCATTGGTAGCTTGATGGGGATGGCATTGAATCTATAAATTACCTTGGGCAGTATGGCCATTTTCACGATATTGATTCTTCCTATCCATGAGCATGGTATGTTCTTCCATTTGTTTGTGTCCTCTTTGATTTCACTGAGCAGTGGTTTGTAGTTCTCCTTGAAGAGGTCCTTTACATCCCTTGGAAGTTGGATTCCTAGGTATTTTATTCTCTTTGAAGCAATTGTGAATGGAAGTTCATTCCTGATTTGGCTCTCTGTTTGTCTATTACTGGTGTATAAGAATGCTTGTGATTTTTGCACATTAATTTTGTATCCTGAGACTTTGCTGAAGTTGCTTATCAGCTTAAGGAGATTTTGGGCTGAGACAATGGGGTTTTCTAAATATACAATCATGTCATCTGCAAACAGGGACAATTTGACTTCTTCTTTTCCTAACTGAATACCCTTGATTTCTTTCTCTTGCCTAATTGCCCTAGCCAGAACTTCCAACACTATGTTGAATAGGAGTGGTGAGAGAGGGCATCCATGTCTTGTGCCAGTTTTCAAAGGGAATTTTTCCAGTTTTTGCCCATTCAGTATGATATTGGCTGTGGGTTTGTCATAGATAGCTCTTATTATTTTGAGGTACGTTCCATCAATACCGAATTTCTTGAGCGTTTTTAGCATGAAGGGCTGTTGAATTTTGTCAAAAGCCTTTTCTGCATCTATTGAGATAATCATGTGGTTCTTGTCTTTGGTTCTGTTTATATGCTGGATTATGTTTATTGATTTGCGAATGTTGAACCAGCCTTGCATCCCAGGGATGAAGCCCACTTGATCATGGTGGACAAGCTTTTTGATGTGTTGCTGAATCCGGTTTGCCAGTACTTTATTGAGGATTTTTGCATCGATGTTCATCAGGGATATTGGTCTAAAATTCTCTTTTTTTGTTGTGTCTCTGCCAAGCTTTGGTATCAGGATGATGTTGGCCTCATAAAATGAGTTAGGGAGGATTCCCTCTTTTTCTATTGATTGGAATAGTTTCAGAAGGAATGGTACCAACTCCTCCTTGTACCTCTGGTAGAATTCAGCTGTGAATCCATCTGGTCCTGGACTTTTTTTGGTTGGTAGGCTATTGATTATTGCCTCAATTTCAGAGCCTGCTATTGGTCTATTCAGGGATTCAACTTCTTCCTGGTTTAGTCTTGGAAGAGTGTAAGTGTCCAGGAAATTATCCATTTCTTCTAGATTTTCCAGTTTATTTGCGTAGAGGTGTTTATAGTATTCTCTGATGGTAGTTTGTATTTCTGTGGGATCGGTGGTGATATCCCCTTTATCATTTTTAATTGCGTCGATTTGATTCTTCTCTCTTCTTTATTAGTCTTGCTAGTGGTCTGTCAATTTTGTTGATCTTTTCAAAAAACCAACTCCTGGATTCATTGATTTTTTGGAGGGTTTTTTGTGTCTCTATCTCCTTCAGTTCTGCTCTGATCTTAGTTATTTCTTGCCTTCTGCTAGCTTTCGAATGTGTTTGCTCTTGCTTCTCTAGTTCTTTTAATTGTGATGTTAGAGTGTCAATTTTAGATCCTTCCTGCTTTCTCTTGTGGGCATTTAGTGCTATAAATTTCCCTCTACACACTGCTTTAAATGTGTCCCAGAGATTCTGGTATGTTGTATCTTTGTTCTCATTGGTTTCAAAGAACATCTTTATTTCTGCCTTCATTTCGTTATGTACCCAGTAGTCATTCAGGAGCAGGTTGTTCAGTTTCCATGTAGTTGAGCGGTTTTGATTGAGTTTCTTAGTCCTGAGTTCTAGTTTGATTGCACTGTGGTCTGAGAGACAGTTTGTTATAATGTCTGTTCTTGTACATTTGCTGAAGAGTGCTTTACTTCCAATTACGTGGTCAATTTTGGAGTAAGTACGATGTGGTGCTGAGAAGAATGTATATTCTGTTGATTTGGGGTGGAGAGTTCTATAGATGTCTATTAGGTCTGCTTGCTGCAGAGATGAATTCAATTCCTGGATATCCTTGTTAACTTTCTGTCTCGTTGATCTGTCTAATGTTGACAGTGGAGTGTTGAAGTCTCCCATTATTATTGTATGGGAGTCTAAGTCTCTTTGTAAGTCTCTAAGGACTTGCTTGATGAATCTGGGTGCTCCTGTATTGGGTGCATATATATTTAGGATAGTTAGCTCTTCCTGTTGAATTGATCCCTTTATCATTATGTAATGGCCTTCTTTGTCTCTTTTGATCTTTGATGGTTTAAAGTCTGTTTTATCAGAGACTAGTATTGCAACCCCCGCTTTTTTTTGTTCTCCATTTGCTTGGTAAATCTTCCTCCATCCCTTTATTTTGAGCCTATGTATGTCTCTGCGTGTGAGATGGGTCTCCTGAATACAGCAGACTGATGGGTCTTGACTCTTTATCCAGTTTGCCAGTCTGTGTCTTTTAATTGGAGCATTTAGTCCATTTACATTTAAGGTTAAGATTGTTATGTGTGAACTTGATCCTGCCATTATGATATTAACTGGTTATTTTGCTCGTTAGTTGATGCAGTTTCTTCCTTGCCTCGATGGTCTTTACATTTTGGCATGTTTTTGCAATGGCTGGTACCGGTTGTTCCTTTCCATGTTTAGTGCTTCCTTCAGGGTCTCTTGTAAGGCAGGCCTAGTGGTGACAAAATCTCTAAGCATTTGCTTATCTGTAAAGGATTTTATTTCTCCTTCACTTATGAAACTTAGTTTGGCTGGATATGAAATTCTGGGTTGAAAATTCTTCTCTTTAAGAATGTTGAATATTGGCCCCCACTCTCTTCTGGCTTGTAGAGTTTCTGCCGAGAGATCTGCTGTTAGTCTGATGGGCTTCCCTTTGTGGGTAACCCGACCTTTCTCTCTGGCTGCCCTTAAGATTTTTTCCTTCATTTCAACTTTGGTGAAGCTGGCAATTATGTGTCTTGGAGTTGCTCTTCTCGAGGAGTATCTTTGTGGCGTTCTCTGTATTTCCTGGATTTGAATGTTGGCCTGCCCTTCTAGGTTGGGGAAGTTCTCCTGGATGATATCCTGAAGAGTGTTTTCCAACTTGGTTCCATTTTCCCCCTCACTTTCAGGCACCCCAATCAGACGTAGATTTGGTCTTTTTACATAATCCCATACTTCTTGCAGGCTTTGTTCATTTCTTTTTCTTCTTTTTTCTTTTGGTTTCTCTTCTCGCTTCATTTCATTCATTTGATCCTCAATCGCTGATACTCTTTCTTCCAGTTGATCGAGTCGGTTACTGAAGCTTGTGCATTTGTCACGTATTTCTCGTGTCATGGTTTTCATCTCTTTCATTTCGTTTATGACCTTCTCTGCATTAATTACTCTAGCCATCAATTCTTCCACTTTTTTTTCAAGATTTTTAGTTTCTTTGCACTGGGTACGTAATTCCTCCTTTAGCTCTGAGAAATTTGATGGACTGAAGCCTTCTTCTCTCATCTCGTCAAAGTCATTCTCTGTCCAGCTTTGATCCATTGCTGGCGATGAGCTGCGCTCCTTTGCCGGGGGAGATGCGCTCTTATTTTTTGAATTTCCAGCTTTTCTGCCCTGCTTTTTCCCCATCTTTGTGGTTTTATCTGCCTCTGGTCTTTGATGATGGTGATGTACTGATGGGGTTTTGGTGTAGGTGTCCTTCCTGTTTGATAGTTTTCTTTCTAACAGTCAGGACCTCAGCTGTAGGTCTGTTGGAGATTGCTTGAGGTCCACTCCAGACCCTGTTTGCCTGGGTATCAGCAGCAGAGGCTGCAGAAGATAGAATATTTCTGAACAGCGAGTGTACCTGTCTGATTCTTGCTTTGGAAGCTTCCTCTCAGGGGTGTACTCTACCCTGTGAGGTGTGGGGTGTCAGACTGCCCCTAGTGGGGGATGTCTCCCAGTTAGGCTGCTCAGGGGTCAGGGACCCACTTGAGCAGGGAGTCTGTCCCTTCTCAGATCTCAGCCTCCATGTTGGGAGATCCACTGCTCTCTTCAAAGCTGTCAGACAGAGTCGTTTGCGTCTGCAGAGTTTTCTGCTGTGTTTGTTATTGTTTACTGTGCCCTGTCCCCAGAGGTGGAGTCTACAGAGACAGGCAGGTTTCCTTGAGCTGCTGAGAGCTCCACCCAGTTCGAGCTTCCCAGCGGCTTTGTTTACCTACTTAAGCCTCAGCAATGGCGGGCACCCCTCCCCCAGCCTCGCTGCTGCCTTGCCGGTAGATCACAGACTGCTGTGCTAGCAATGAGGGAGGCTCCGTGGGTGTGGGACCCTCCCAGCCAGGTGTGGGATATGATCTCCTGGTGTGCCTGTTTGCTTAAAGCGCAGTATTGGGGTGGGAGTTACCCGATTTTCCAGGTGTTGTGTGTCTCAGTTCCCCTGGCTAGGAAAAGGGATTCCCTTCCCCCTTGTGCTTCCCAGGTGAGGCAATGCCTCGCCCTGCTTCAGCTCTCGCTGGTCGGGCTGCAGCAGCTGACCAGCACCGATTGTCCGGCACTCCCCAGTGAGATGAACCCAGTACCTCAGTTGAAAATGCAGAAATCACCGGTCTTCTGTGTCACTCGCGCTGGGAGTTGGAGACTGGAGCTGTTCCTATTCGGCCATCTTGGATAATCAACTCGGAAAAATATGCTTTCAAGCTCTGTCAGAATTTAGTTCCTTGCAGTTGCAGGATTGAAGTCCCCGCTCCCTTACTGACTGTCAGACTGGAACAGCTCTCAGCAACTAGAGGTTGGTTTCAGTGGCTCACCTGTGGACTTCTGCCACATCTCAGAGCCAGCAACCAAGGGTGGGATCCTTCTTGCTTGGAATCACTCTGACTTCCCCTTCTACCACCAGCTGGAGAAAACTCAGAGCTTTAATGAACACTTATGAAAACAAAATCAATGTACAAAGATCAACAGCATTTCTATACACCAATAACATTCCAGCTGACAGCCAAATCAAGAACACAATCCCATTAACAGTGGCCACACAAAAATTAAATACCTAGGCATACGTCTAATCAAGGAGGTGAAAGATCTCTACAAGGAGCAGCTACTATTTGCAGAACAGTGATTATTCCAGACAGTTCAGTGGACAATGTGATAAAGTAGGTTTTACACAAACAATAATCTATGACACAGATTCTAAGTATTCCCGTTGTTCACAGGTAAACACTGAGCCCCACAGTAGACAGGTCACCTATCCTAGGGGTTGCACTGCCTGTGTCAAGGCTAACGTTCAAACTTCAATTTCTTGAACCACTAGCTGAGTTACTGCTCATTCCCTATGACACATTTACATCAAAATCCTTCATGAGGTCATCCACCTGAGGCACAGAGTCTAATTCCCTCCAACTATGTCTTGGGAATCCTGTTCGGATTTCTGTTCTTTCCTTAGGTAGATGTGCCCACCACTTATTTTTATCTTACATCAACTAAGTTGTACATGAATCCTTTCATTAATTATCAAGCACTCCATGAATATTCAGCCACTTTTTGCAAAGGCTTTTATCCTCACAAGATTGGGCCAACAGCCCAGATGCTGCCCATATGATGGTGGAGAACCAGGGCCATTGAAGTCCTCCTCACCAGGATGAGGTCTTGCCTACAGGTGACGGTCCTCCATGTAACTCAAGGAGTCATCTGGATCTCTGCGCTCCCATTCCCGGTCTTTGAGGTAGAAAGTACTGTAGCACCTTTCAGTGCCAATTCCAGCAATATCAAAACTAACCAAAGTTCACAAAAAGCAAATGTTAAATAAACCACACACTGGATAGTAATGTCAAGTAGAGAAGACTGGAGTATCTTTTAATGGAGTTCTATCAAGATTTTCCAAGCACCTACTCTGTATATGACACTCTTATTATCTTGTCCTTAACCCAAGCTGAGATGTAGCCAAACCATTTGCTGGAGCTGAAACTTGGCATGCATTTCCACCCTCCACACATTTGCCCATGGTGTTCCCACCACCTAAAGCACCACTTCCAGTATTCTTATCAGGTGAATTCCTGCTCATTCTTAGAGCTCCTCTCCTGGCCCTCCCCACAGAGTGAGGGTTTCCTCCTCTGTGCTTCTGTGGTGGGCTCTCAGACCTGTAGGATAACTCCTGCCATACAGTGTTGTCATTGTTGGCTTTCTCATACTGAGTTTCCTAAAGGCAGGCACCACATCTCCTTGTCTTAATAGAGAATCTGGCTCACAGAAGCATTCAGTAAGTGTGTGCAGAAGGAAATGGAAGGAGACTGGGTACCTGGGAAGTGGTCCATGCACCATAGGTTGACAATTGGCAGTATTGCTATGCTGCTGATAAAGACCAGAACCTAACCATGTTCAGTCATTCATTCCTCCCTGCCTTCCTTCATTCAACTGTGTTTACTGGGCACAGTCTTTGAACCAAATATGGTAGAGTGCATGGAGAACTGATACAGTGAGGAATGGAACTGGACCCAGGCCCTCACTTCACAGTCCAGTGGGGAAGATGGACAACAAATAAATGAAATAATCACACAAATGACTATAAACTCACCACTGGAACAAGGGCTACGAAGGAAGGGAGCAGAAGTTATGCAATGGTGATGTGGGAATTTGACACATTAAGGAGATATAGGTCGCTTTTCCTGAGGAAATGGCAGTGGAGCTCAGAGTTTAGGCAGGTGTGAGCATAAATTAGTGTGGGTGCTCTGGAGGAAGAGTTCAAGGTTAACATAGATGGGTAAGATTCAGGAAGCAAAATGAGAAAGGCTCAAGAGGAGGTTGGTCGGTGTGAGTGGATGGGCAACTTGTAGGATATGGAAGGCTTTTCTGGAGAGCTGATGAAGAGTTTTTAGCAGATAAAGTGACTCCTGCTGCAACACAGCAATTGAAATGAGTAGTAGAGGAGGCAAGGGAGCAGCTGGGAGGCAATGCAATGATCCAGGGTGAGAAATAGTTTCTTGGACTAGGGAGTTGGTGATACAAATGAAGAGATACAATATTTTGAGAAAACATTAAGAGGTGATGGTGCAAAACTAATCAATGGTGAGAAAAATTAGAATCGGTAAACTAAGGGCTGAGGTAATCAAGAAGGGGAGCAGGAAAGTTTCTAGGGCCGTGAAAACATTAAGAGGTGATGGTGCAAAACTAATCAATGTAGAGAAAAATTAGAATCAGTAAACTGGGGGCTGAGGTAATCAAGAAGGGGAGCAGGGAACTTTCTAGAGACATAGAAACATTTGATATTTTGATCTGGGTGGTGTTTACGCAGTGTGTACAAGAGCAGAAATTCTTCATCCTTTACACTCATAATTTCTGCATGTTATTGCATTTGTTAAACCGAATTGAAAACCCAAGAAAGGATATGGTAGTCCAACTTTGAGGGGCAGGAGAGACAGGGTCACTTGGAGATTCTGGTTTGCATAACTTACCTGGCAGGAAAGGAGCAAGTTTGGAGCAAAATACTTCTCCCAGATCCTCCACACAGGTGTCCAACAGCCCTGGTGACCAACAACCCAGCAGCTGCATCACCTCCCTGGACTGCTTCTGAGGGGAGAGATGGACATCAAATTACACAGTTCTTTCATTCTTGACCCTTCTCTTTCCACATTCTTCTCCCTCGTCTTTCCTCCACTGACTCATTTCACCAAAACAACTGTTTTCAGTGAGGTTTGATTAGTTGCTGGCTCTAGTTTCACCCTCTCTTTTCTATACTCTCATCTTCATTTAAATATCACCTCCTTGGAGAGGTCCCCTGACCCCTAGCTAATATAGTTCCTCCCTTTTCATCTCAGCCCATTTGTTTTCTTTGTAATTTGAAATTAATCTCTGTCACTGACTGTCAAGATTGTGTGGGCTGTATAATTCATAGGCTCATTCTTTCATTCCTCCATTAATTTATTCCTCCACTCTTAAACACTTATTTGGAATCCAGATGTCATCTAGGATAAACCAACTTTCTTGCAATCTAGGCAATATCTATGCACCCTGTTCTGAGTCCTTGATGTCTTCCTTCTCAAGAATTTCTGTAAATTCCTAGAGGGATTACATTTTAAAGCTCTGACTTTCTGCCACTTCCATATTCCTGTTCCTTCCCCTGACACACTGCAGATACCCTTCTGGATCTGAATGCATAGCCCCTTAATTCCCCATCCCCAAGCCACTCAACTGGTCAGAGTTTATAGTTGTTAATTATCATTCACATCACCTCTTAATGTTTTCTCAAACTTACTCAAACTTGAGCAAGTTAAGAACTTATTAGAAGAGGAGAGAGAGGCTCATGGAATTAACAAGAAACCAGAAGAACCAGGCTCAGGCAAGAGCTTTAGAAGGAGGACATAGCCAATGACCTTTCACCATAATTATCTTCTTGGAATACCTGAGCCACTGCACCCTCACTTCTATGCCACTGGGCTCACAGTTGCTATATTAGCCCATTTTCACACAGCTGATAAAGACATACTTGAGACTGGGAAGAAAAATAGCTTTAACTAGACTTACAGTTCCACATGGCTGGGAAGGCCTCACAATCATGGTGTAAGGCAAGGAGGAGCAAGTCACGTCTTACGTGGATGGCAGCAGGCAAAGAGAGAGCTTGTGCAGGGAATCTCTGACTTATAAAGCCATCCGATCTTATGTGACTTATTCACTGTCATGCGAACAGCATGGGAAAGACCTGCCCCCGTGATTCAACTACCTCCTACCAGGTCCTTCCCACAACTTGTGGGAATTCAAGATGAGATTTGGGTGGGAACAAAGCTAAATCACATCGATTGCTAAGGATAAATGAGCTCACCTTACCTTTGAGCATGAATTTCTGCTTAGCTCCCATGAGCCAAGCGAAAGGAGAAGGGATATATTTTCCACTCTAGCTGTAAAAAGGGAGACACGGCTCTGACTCCGCTCTTCCTTCCTTGTGATTCCCCTAAACCAAAACAATGTTTCTACCCTGAGCACCCAAAATTACAAATGTTCTTGACAATGACCCAAAATACATCAAAACTTCTCTGGGAGAGGGATCATGGGGAAAGGAGGTATGGCATGTGCAGTACTAATGTTCGTTGGTGATTTGTCATTCAGGTCACCGGAAGGAGTCTTTTCAATAGCCAATCCGCCTCTTGAAGCCCCTAGTCTCTATGTTGCTGGCTCAAGTTTCACCCTCCCTTCTCTACATTCTCATCTCCATTTAAATATCACCTACTTGGAGAGGTCCCTTGACCCCTAGCTACTATAGCTGCTCCCTTTCCATCTCAGCCCAGCATTTGTTTACTTTGTAATTTGAAATTAATTTATTTGTGCATTTATATCTTGCAGGTCTGTATCTTCCACAAGAACATAGAGCTATAGGTCCTAGCCTGAAGGCTGACTCACGCATGCATTCAAAAAATGTTTTGGGCATGCCTAGCAGGTGCCTGGGAGTGAGAGTCAAGGCATTAAGACTTGTCAGAAGGCTCTGAAAATAGGTCAGGTAAGAGACGAGGACTTAAATCAAGGCAGTAGGGATGCAGGAGAATGAGAAGGGTCAATGTGAGTCAGTGTGGGTTGATGTGGAGTCTAAAATAAATGTAGGGTATGCACAGAGGAGTCGAGAACAGTCCAACTGCCATAGTAGGAGCAGGTAAATACTCCTTAACTAAATGAATGGGTGAACAGTGGCAGGGTCATCTTAGGGCAGTGATGGGTCACAGTGACCATCTCAGAAGGAGTGGGAAGCCCTGGAGAAGAGTCCATGACTGTCTCTGACTTTTTCACATTTCAGGATTTTTATTTCTCCCTTACTTTGGTTTTGTGATCTTGGCTTGACCACTGTGGAACACCCTGAGGCCACAAAGAATGGTCTGAGACCATAACCTTGGCTGAACTACTAGGAAACATCCTGAGACCATGAAGAACCATCTGAGGCCATGACCTTGGGTTGACCACTGAGGAACATCTTGAGACCATGGAGCTGAAGGCCCCCAACCTGAATGGTTCTTGAAGGACACATCTACCTCCAAGAAAAAATTATAACCACCACACAAAGCTGTCCCACTGCCCAGCACATTTTGCGTAACACAGACCTTGGACAGTTTTGCCACATGGGGGGCACAAGTCACAGACAGCCTACCTCCCAGCCCTGCTGCAGTGACACCTGAACAATTGCATTATTATTTTCCGGGATGTGTTCTCAGTGGCCTTGCAAGGGCTGGAGCCAGATTAACTTAGCTGTCTGTCACAAATTGGAACTGACGTGTCATTCATGTGAGAGCTGTACATGATAAAGAAATATTTCATTTGGATAAAACAAGTGCAATCTGCAATATAATTTTTTTGTCAAAGGAGACTCCTCAGTCTTCACTCGAGCTGTAAATGGTGCTGGTGGGTTCTGGGGGTTGGGAGGGAGAAGTGCTATATTACATAAACTACTGGCTGTTTTGAAAACACATAGTGCTTGATTCATAGAACTCAGGTACAGAAAGGAACCAAAAGAATCAACTTACTCTTGCTTTTTCTTGGAAGTCTGGGATTGTCACACAGCTCCTCATGTCACTGTAGGAGCTGATACAAGAGTGTTGGCATCTGCACTCTGGCCTATTAGTGTACCCATATCCCAGCCTTTCTTCTTGGTTCCAGGAAAATCTCTCACTCAGAGAGAATGGAAGATGCTCCCTTCTATACTTGGTTCTACATGCCCTGTTCACCTGCTTACTCCAGTGCACCTTGGGATCCCAGGAGAGAACTTTCTTCTCCTGCAACATCTCCCCAGCGCACAAAGACAGGGCTAGATGCATCCTCTGGCCCACTTCCTCCCTACACACATGCCCTGCATGCCTGGCCTCCTTTCTCACAGCATTTCTGACACCACGGCAATGACCAGCTCACCCACCTGTCTGGACAGCTACACTGGGAACTGTGCCACTTCCTTAGCTGATGGATACACATTTCCACTGAGACACTGATTGAATCCATACGTGGAGAGCCTACTCCTTGGAATTTAGGAATTAACTCCCAGATATCTCTATCCCTCGGCAAACTGTGCTCTGTGAGAATAACTAGTAAAGGAAGAATTACTTTTATCCACCATGCAGAGACCTCACAATTCATTCACAAGATCTCTAGCCCTAACTGTAAAACCATGAGGTGTCAACCCTGGACCCCCTCCCACCTCTTCCAGGGTCTCCTCTGAACCTGCGGGAGAACATCCTTCTGTCCTGGTCCCACGTCCAAGTCAGCCATTAAGAAGGCAGGACAGCAAAACTGCTCCCCATGAGCAGCTGCAGAAACAGAGGTGGCCTGGAGGTCAAGGTAGGTCCAGGTTGATTTCTTGAGAAGTCACTTACTTCAGTGCAGCCAAATGAGGACATTAGTAGGAGCTTTGCTGAGACTCTTGAGGTTTTTAACAGTCTCTGGACAAGTCCTGCATAAGCCTCATGTTCAGCAGTTCTGTGAGACGTCCAAGATGGCACTGCTGCCCTCACACCCCCAGTCCTCCTCATGGTTTTGTGACCTTCTCATTTCTCACATTAAAAACACCTCATATAGATTTTTTTAGACATAGACAAGCTAATTCCCAATTTATGTAGAAAGGCACAGGCCCAAGAATACCTAAAACAACCTTGAAGAAGAAGAATGAAGTGGGAGGAATCACTCCACTCCATATTCAACCTAACCATGTAGCTGGAGTGATCCAGACTGTGTGATATAGTCTGAGGAACGGCTACGTTGACCAGTGGAACAGACTAGAGACCCAGAAATCAGCCCATACAAATATGCCCAGTGGTTTTTGTCAAAGGTGCAAACGCAATTCAGTGGAGGGCGGAATCTTGACAGACAGTGCTGCAGCAATTTGATGGCCAGAGGCAGAAGAAAACTTCACAGCTTATAGAAAGATCAACTCAAAATGTGTTATGGACATAAATGTAAACATGAGAAACTGTAAAGCTTTTAGGGAAAAAAAAGAAAGAGAATATCTTCAGGACCCAGGACTAGGCAAAGAGTTCTTAGATTTAATGCAAAAGTGTAATATATAAAAGGAAAAATTGATAAATTATACCTCATCAAAATTATAAACTTTTGCTTCATGAAAGACCCCATGAAGAAGATGAAAAGAAAAGCTATAGACTGGGAAAAAATATTTGCAAACCACATATCCAATAAAAAACTAGACATATCTAGACATTTTTAATTTTTAATTTTCAAAATTCAACAGTAAAAAAGAAAAAAAATCCAACTAGAAAACAGATAAAAGACATGAACAGACATATCACCCAAGAGCATGTTTTATATTGAACATCAAAAGATGTCCAACATTATTAGTCATTAGGGAAATGCAAATCAAAGCCACAGTGAGCTATCACTACACACCTACAAGAATGACTAAAATAAAAAATAGTGACAACATCAAATGCTGGCAAGGATGTGGAGAAACAGAATCATTCATGTATTGCTGATGAGAATGTAAAATAGAACAAACTTTCTGGGCAATAGTTTGGCAGATTCTTATAAAACCAAATATGCAATTACTGTAAAATTATACGCTTGGGCATTTATCCCACAAAAGTAAAAACTTTTTTTTTTTTTTTTTTTTTTTTTTTTTGAGACAGAGTCTCACTCTGTTGCCCAGGCTGGAGTGGCGTGATCTTGGCTCACTGCAAGCTCCGCCTCCCAGGTTCACACCATTCTCCTGCCTCAGCCTCCCAAGTAGCTGGGACTACAGGTGCCTGCCACCATGCCTGGCTAATTTTATTTTTTTGTATTTTTAGTAGAGACAGGGTGTCACTGTGTAAGCCAGGATGGTCTTGATCTCCTGACCTCGTGATCTACCTGCCTTAGCCTCCCAAAGTGCTGGGATTACAGGCGTGAGCTACCGCACCCAGTCGAAAACATATGTTGACACAAAAATGGACACAAACATATTTACAGCAATTTTATTCCTAATAGCCAAAAAAGTACTCCATTGCCCTTCAATAAGTGAATGTTTAAATAAACTGTGATACATCAATATCATCATGGAATACTATTAAACAATAAAATGGAACAAACTATTGATACATGCAACAGCTTGGATGACTCTCCAAGGAATTACGCTAAGTGAAAAAAGCCCATTTTCAAAGGTTACATACAGTAGAAATTCATTTACACAATGTTCTTGAAATAAACAAATTATAGAAATGGGGAAGAGATTAGTAGTTACCAAGTGTTAGGGACAGCAGAAATGGCAGCGGGTCGTGGGAATGGATGTAGCTACAAAATGGCAATACAGAGTTTTTGTGATGATGGATTGTTCTAGGTCTTGACTGTCGTGGTAGATGCACACACCCACACGTGTTGCCAAAATAGAACAAAGCATACACATATGTACACAAAAATGAGTACAAATGAAATGGGAAATCTGAATACGATCTGTAGGTCACATGAAAGCCAAAAACCCAGTTGGTGATATTGTACCATAGTTTGCAAGATGTTACCGTGTCAGGAAACTGGCTAAAGTGTACATGAAGTTTCTCTATGTAATTAGATATGTGGTTTGCAAATATTTTTTTCCCAGTCTATAGCTCTTCTTTTCATCCTCTTAATGGAGTCTTTCATGAAACAAAATTTTATAATTTTGAAGAGTAATAATTTATCAATTTTTCCTTTTATATATTACATTTTATAATTAAATCAAATAACTCTTTGCCTAGCTGTGTCAGGAAACTGGCTAAAGGATACATTGAGTTTCTGTATATAATATATACATAATATATGTTATATATAATATATAGTTTATATTACATAATTTATATACTACATAAATATATATAACATACATAATATATATTTTTATTTATTTATTTATTTATTTTTGAGACAGAGTTTCACTCTTGTTGCCCAGTCTGGAGTGGAATGGCATGATCTCAGATCATTGCAACCTCCGCCTCCTGGGTTCAAGCAATTCTCCAGGCTCAGTCTCCCGAGTAACTGAGATTACAGGTGCCTGCCACTATGCCCGGCTAATTTTTTATATTTTCAGTAGAAACAGAGTTTCATCATGTTGATCAGGCTGGTCTTGAGCTCCTGACCTCAGGTGATCCACCCGCCTTGGCCTCCCAAAGTGCTGGGATTACAGGCGTGAGCCACCATGCCCGGCCATGATATATATTTATATATTATATATAATTGTATGTAATGTGCTGTATATGTGACATATAGTTATCTATAATATGCTATGTGTGTAATATATATTATATATAATAATATATGTATATGTTATATATTGTATTTATATATTGTATCGTATATAATACAGAAAGACTCCATGTGTGTATGTGTATTGGCATCTATATTTGTGAATCTGCAATTATCTCAACATAAGAATTTAACTACTAAAAAAGCCAAACACTTCATACATGGAATTTATGAATGACTGCTCTTTTCTTTACTAAATTCTAAGTGCTGGAAGCTGTTCCCTACTCCAATCCCTCACAAAAAAAGAAACTTTAATAGACACAGTTAAAACAGAAGGGTTTCTGTTGAAATGAACATATGCCAATAGAAAGGCACTGAATTCTTTGTTCCCTCCTAAGAGTCTTCTAGATCCATACCATCAGTGGAAATGAATGAAAGATAGCAGTTGGTTTCTTCTCTTGGGCTGATGTGCTATTTATTGCTGCTGGATATTAAATATACACACACAGAGAGAAAGAGGAAAATGAAAAAGAGGTCTTTCTCTATGAAAAGCAACAAAAAGTATTAGTCAATATCTGCTTGATGCAAAACCCCAACATTTTGCTTCTCATTTCTCTGTGCAAAACCTACTGAGATGCACAATAGATTTGAGCAAAGTATAGATTAAATGCAGACTTTGAACTGTGTGTAGAAACTTAAATTGGATTTCTTTATGATTTAAGACATGTTAGGTCATTCATAATTCATCACAAGCACATCTTCAGTTAATGTAGTAAAACCAGCCCCTCCCAGCCTTTTCTATAATGTGCCAGAAAGATGTGTTTCATGTTTGCTAAGTGGAGGAGGAGCGGCATTAAAGAGGAACTGTGTATGGGTTTGTGTATATGCATTTACACACACATGCCTATGTGGACAGATAAGCAAATAAGCACAGGGCCATGACCTCCAAACCCTCTCCAAATCAGGATGAGCTGAAATGAATCAGGATCAAGGGAATGCACAATCTCAGATTAATCTCAGTAAATATTCAAATCTAGAGATGCATGCAATACTTTGCCTTCTTAGGACAAGGAATGGGGTGTTTTTGGGTGGTTCATGGCTCTGAGCCTAGAAGTAACAAGGCTTTCTCTGCAGACAGGAAATCCGAATGTCAGAAAAGGAAATGGGTTTACCCTGATACACCTTGACATGAACAGACATATCACCACAAAGGACTCTCAAAGGACCCAGTCCACATTTCCTAACGTTTTTTAATTTTTAATTTTCTAATTTTTTGAGACAGAGTCTCGCTCTGTCACTCAGGCTGGAGTGCAGTGGTACAATCTCAGCTGAGACCTCCACCTACCAGGTTCAAGCGATTCTCTTGCCTCAGTCTCCTGAGAAGCTGCTATTACAGGCACATACCACCACACTCAGCTCATTTTTGTATTGTTAGTATGGACAGGGTTTCACCATGTTGGCCAGGCTGATCTTGAACTCCTGACCTCAAGTGATCTGCCTGCCTTAGCAGAATGTTGGGATTACAAATGTGAGCCACCGTGGCTGGCCCCTGTCCACATTTCTAAGATAGAACCCACTACCTGTGTTTTAGTTGTTGGTTACATGTCTCTCTTCTTCAGGGAGCCTGTGACTCCTCAAAAGCCCAGGCCATGTCTGATAACATCTCCGCATTCCTGAAGCTGAGCGTAGGGTTAGCTCAGAATCGTGGCTGTACAAATGAGTTCACTGATGCTGCTTGGTTTCTAGTCTGCTGAGTTTTATTTTTATATAAATAACACCTCATTTTCTGATTACAACTAATAACAGCTTGTACTGTTTATCTTTTGTCCCTCCAGATCCACTCTACTTTTTCTGCCCTGTCAGGTGTCCAAGAAAGCTGATCATATTGATTATGTTACCTAGGTTTCCATGTCCCCTGGATTCCGATCGGGTTCTCTTATCATCGTCGGAAGATCAGATTGCAGAAGGAAAGGGAAGTAGGTGACTCCCCTCTTCCCTGACAGCCTTGGCTTGGCAGTCACTGTGCTTCACTACCACATGCCATGGAGATCACTCCCCTGCTAGGCTCCAGGAACATGTTCAGACTCAAAGGTACCAGCAGCTTCCCACTATTGCTAGTCACAAAATGTGTCATTGTCTCTTGCTATTTTCTTGCTGGTTATTTGGGCTGTTTTGCCCAACATTCGGATTCTTTCTGCTTGATACTAGGAAGGAGTGTGCTTCCTGATTTCTTCATCATCCGGCAGGACCATATGAATATGCTTGGAGCATCTTTGCCAATGCAGGAATACATGTATATTGTGCTCCTACCAGAGCTCTCTTTCTCTTTTTTCAACGACCAGCAACATTCCAGAGAGAGGGTGTTCCATTAGTCAATACCACAGAGAGAAGGCAAAAAAAAAAAAAGAATGTGAAGAAGAACATAGACTATTTACTAAACATGTACAATGAGCAAGAACTCAACTGAGATTTGGGTGTTTTTTGTTTTGTTTTGGTTTTGGTTTTTTGAGAGGGAGTCTCACTCTGTCGCCCAGGCTGGAGTGCAGTGGCACAATCTCGGCTCACTGCAACCTCCACCCCCAGGGTTCAAGCATTTCTTCTGCCTCAGCCTCCCGAGTAGCTGGGATTACAGGCGTGTGCCACCATGCCCTGCTAATTTTTGTATTTTTAGTGGAGACGGGGGTCTCACGATGTTGGCCAGGCTGATTTCAAACTCCTAACCTCAGGCGATCTCCCCTCCTCGGGCTCCCAAAGTGCTGGGATTACAGGCATAAGCCACCACACCCGGCCCGAGATTTGGATGTTTTGTTGTTGTTGTTTCTGTCGTATTATTTCACCTCTCAGGACGAATACAGCAGCCTTAACCCTGAGCCCTATCAACAGCCGCTTCACTGAACGCTCTTCAGTTAATCTTTGAGAATGACAAGTATTTTCTGCTGAGACTTTAAATAATAATAGCCCACTTTGGAAAATGTGCAAAGTATAGAAAAATATAGATAAGCAAATAAAATAATCAAAACCCCCACTACTGAGAGATAACAGCTATAAATTTTTTGGCATGTTTTCTTCCAGTTTATTTTCTTTGTGTGTGTATGTATGGGTGGAAGGGCAACGTGTTTATATTTTTATGTATTTTCATGTTATTGAGATTTGAAATCAAATTATAATTCATGCTGTTACCACTTCTTACAATAAGGTGAAAAATTTTAAAAGTGGTGATAATACGTTTAGCCAACACAGCTTTGACCTTGTTAATTGAATTGACAGGTGCCCCAGAGACAAACAGCCAAGCAGGGCCAAGGCACACAGTGATCTGATGGCCATTTTACCGAAGCCTGTTTTTTGCCAGGCTCTTACAGTGGGGAAAAGAATGGAGGAAGCTTTGCCAAAGGAAAATAAAATGTCTGACCCCCGGGGAGCCAGCCACAATGGCTGCACTGGTAGAAAACAAGCCATACAATGTCAACAAACAGAAAAAGAATGGGGCCTGTCATCAAGTTGGAATTTGGGGAAGGTCTGGTTTCCAGGCATTTTATGGTAGCAGCAAAGAAGCAAAGATAATTCATGTGCATTGTCGGATGAGCTCCTCTCAACACAGCCGGTTTAAAATGGCACAATGGGAGCATGTTGTGTAGGCCAGCGTTCCCATTAAGCCCTGCGCAGCCGGCCTAGCTGAGAGCAGGAAAAGGCACTTGCACCCATGCGAATGTTTGTGTCCCTCCAGAACTCATATGTTGAAATGGCCTCCAAGTTGATGATATTGGGAGGTGGCATTGTTGGGAGGTGAATAGGTCATCAGGGCTCTGCCCCTATGGATGGTATTAGTGCCCTTCTAAAAGGGGACCCAGAGAGACCCTTGATCCCTCCACCCTGTAAGAACACAGCAAGAAGTCACCTCCTAAGAACCAGGGAAGCAGCCCAGACACCAAATCTGCCAATGCCTGAATCTTGGACTTTCCTGCCTCCAGAACTGTGAGAAATAAATTATTGTATTTTATAAGCCACCTAGCCCAAACTAAGATCCCTGTGGATGGGTATAAACAAGACCCAAACTGAGTCCTATTTAGCCTGACCTGGGTAGTGCTTGTAAGGGTGAAAAGACTTACCAAGTTCACAAAATCATCTGCAGTAGGGAGTGGGGAAGTAAAATTCAAACTCCTTTCTCTCTGATCCCAAAGCCCTCAATTTCTTCACGGGGTCACGGTACTCAGGGGGAAAGGGAGTTGCAGAGGAAAAGGTTCTGCTTTTTCTAAACAGATTTTAGTTTGTTGGCACAGTCTGGCTGGACACTCCCTGATCCTTTCTCTGTTTTCTGGTACAAGAAGACTACAATTCCCAGCTTCCCTTGCACTTATATTGTGGCCATGTGACTAGTTCCAGCTAATAGACAGTTGCCCCAGGAGATGTATGCAAGGCTATGTCTGGGTTTTAGAATCTCCCACTGGAGCTTAAGCTTACTCTCTCTCTTCCTTCTATACACAGGGCCATGCACTGGAGAAGATCTAGATCCCTAAGTCACCGGTTAGGAAGACAACCAAGAAAGCCACATAGAACTGTGAAATGAATGGGGAATTGTGTGTGTGTGCACATACTAAACCATTTCTATTGAATTAAACCACAATTTGGGCTTGTCTGATACAGCATCTATCACGCATTATCCTGATTAATATGGCCTGGTACCTAAGACATACACACACTGAAAAAGTGTTATTTGCTGTTACAATATGTTCTACTATAACCGTGAGTCAGGAGAGGCCATATTCACTTAAGAAAGACTGTAGGGACACATATATATATTGTGCTCCCACTACAATCTGAGCTTTGTAGGATATTATGTAGTCATACATTCATTCATTTAAAAATTATTCTGGAGTGCCCTAGTATATCAGATATACTAAAAATGAGATTTGCTTATTCATTAGATACTCATTGAGTCTCTATGAGGACAAGGCACCAGCACCATGTTTTGTGATGGTGATAAAGATTACTAAACTTACGCTATGTCTGTGTTCTTGAGGTGCTAAGAGACATATACAGGTTGAGCATTCCAAATCTAAAAATCCAGAATCCAAAATACTCCAAAATCAAGCTTTTTGAGCACTGACATGATGTTCAACAGAAATGCTCACTGGAACATTCCGGATTTCAGATTTTGGGATTTGGGATGCTCCACTAATAAATATAATGCATCTAAAATCTGAAAAAATCTGAAATTTGAAAAACTTCTGATTCCAAGCATTTTGGATAAGTGATACTCAATCTGTATTTGTTCACCTAAGAAATATTTATGCTTACCAGGTGCAGACACCATTCTAAACAACAGAAACCCAGTCAAATCTACAATTATTAACTGAGACAGGGCTCTGAAATCACGGTTCCAAGAGAGCAGGTAACTAAGGAACCTGACCTAGACTTGGGTGGGGAATAGGGAGGCATGGAGGGCTTCCCTCTGGAAACGACGTTTAAGCTGAGATATGGCAAATAGGTAAGGTTCAACCGGGCCAAGTGAGGAAGAAGGAAGGCATTCTGGGCAGAAGGAGCCATGTGTGTGAAAGCTGGTGGCAGAAAGGAGCATATCAGGCTGCAAAGGCCAAGGATGCCCTGCAGGGCCGGAGTGCACAGCACGGATTGAGGTGGTGGAGGGGCTCTTTATTGAAGAGAAAGGCATCCTGGGCAAAGCACAAAAGATGAAGCACAATTCAGAAGATCCTTGAAAACACATAACCAAACAAGTATCAATATCTGTAATGCCAAAACAAAAGAAAACAAATCTTCAAATTAACATGGAAAAGCAATTAAGCTAACTTTTTTTAAAGGGACAGCTGTCATGAACAGGCATATCCCACGAGAAGACACATGAATGGTAAATAATGTCCAAATTACCAATCTCTGTGGTAATAAGGGAACTATAAGTTGACATTTCAATAAAAGATAAAAAATGACATCTACCAGAGAGAAAATTTTTTAAAGATGATGGTGCCAATCTGTGGTGAGAGTGGGATATGGTTTGGCTGTGTCCCCACCCAAATCTCATCTTGAATTCCCATGTGTTGTGGGAGGGACGCAGTGGGAGGTAATTGAATCATGGGGGAAGGTCTTTCCTATGTTGTTCTTGTGACAGAGAATAAGTCTATGGCCAGGTGTGGTGGCTCATGCCAACTGGCTAATCCCAGCATTGTGGGAGGCCGAGGTGGGTGGATCACCAGGTCAAGAGATGAAGACCACCTTGGCTAACATGGTGAAACCCTGTCTCTACTAAAAATACAAAAATTAGCTGGGAGTGGTGGTGCACACCTGTAGTCCCAGCTACTCGGGAGGCTGAGGCAGGAGAGTTGTTTGAATCTGGGAGGCGGAGGTTGCAGTGGGCCGAGATTGTGTCATAGCACTCCAGCCTGGAGACAGAGCAAGACACCATCTCAAAAAAAAAAAAAAAAAAAAAAAAAAAAAAGAAAAAGAAAAGAAAAAGAGAATAAGTCTCACAAGATCAGATAATTATATAAGGGGGAATTTCCCTGCACAAGCACTCTTATCTGCTGCCATGTGAGACGTGCCTTTCACCTTCCACCATGATTGTGAGGCAGCCCCAGGCAGGTGGGTCTGTAAGTTCATTAAGCCTTTGTTTCTTCCCAGTCTGATATGTCTTTATCAGCCACATAAAAACAGAGTGCTAGTTGTTTGCCAAAACCCATTTCCTCTTCTTCCTAGCCATAGAGTGAAATGACATTTGTCAACTACTGTTGTAGGTAGTGATGTCCACCTGCATAAGTTCCAACCAGCATGCAAGTGAAGCAATGGGTACGACTTTCAGGCTTGGTGGGTGAAGACTTCCTTGTCTCCTACACGCACCTAGGGATGGTGGCTCCCGGGGTGGCACAGGAGTCCAGGGAGGGCTGCTGGGAGCAAGATGAAGACAGCAGGGCTAACAGGTAGAGAGCTAGGTCCATGTGTGTTGGAGAGACATAATAGTGGTCATGATTTTGAGTCTTTACCTGGATCAAGTGGAGCCAGCCAAGAAGCTTCCGTGTCAGTATCCCATGTCAGTATTCCATGGGCTGGGAAGTTTTCCCTGGACACCAGCATCAATGTGACGTGCAGGTGATCCCCAGGGCTGTGAACTCTTCACAGAATGGGCATAGGCATGAAAAGAGAACAAAAATAAGGCAGTCCCTGCCCTCGTGGAGCTTGTCTTTTATTTTTGTTTTTTGAAACTATTAAGGAATTTAACTTATTTCCATCTTTCAATTTTAGAGCTGGGGAAACTGAGACTCAGGGAAGGTAGGAGGCTTGTCCAGGGCCATTCAATTAGAAGGCAGCAAAGATAATTACCAGTCTGCTTGACCCTACACCACACCATCCAGTCTCACAGGAAGTTTCTAAATAACAGAATACTTTGGCTGAGCAAATGAGGCCAGCACGACTGCCTGTACTCTGGGAACATTCAGGAGGCATCTGGAATTCTATTTCGGAGCACCATCCTAGAATGCCCTTCTGTCATCCATTGCCACCTTCACTACGCCGGAGACGCTGACATTTATATTTTTAAACCCTTTTTGTCAAAATTAATGCTATCGTTCTCAGGTGCAGGATCCTACCCCATGGAGCACCTGCAGAAACAGGAATAAATTGTAAACAAAAAAATCCCGGTATTACATAAGACATTAAAATGGGAACAAGAGCTTAAATTTAAACCAGTTTAATTTCATCCCTAATAGCAAATGTTAAACAATGGAGAAACCCTTTCTCTATTCAAAGTCTTCCAAGAGCAAGGAAATTGTCCCCAAATAAAACAATAACCTAATACCATATTAATAATAACCTTGCATCCGTATAACCTTCTTCACTTTTGCAAAGCTCTTTTACATTTGCTGTTTCATAGGGAGGTGACTTCAGGCACACTTGTAGTTATTAAACAAAACCAAGAATTTATTATTATTATTATTATAAGCTTATATTTGAGCAGCCACCAATCTATCTTTCTCATTGCAGTCAGTTAAACTTTTTCAAAAACAGTTCTATTAAGATCACTTCTGGGTCACAAGAAATGTTGGGATCTTTCTCATTGGCACCAGAAGGAAGATCCCAATACGGCCTAGACGACTTTGCAATCTGCCTCTAATCTTTTCTCAGCCTCATTTGTCTTCACTTTCAGAGAGGCAGTATAACCAAGAGATTAGAAACCCTGATATGGCTCAAGAACACAGCTGGGTTCCCCTCCTGTCCAGGGCCCTTTGCAGCCCGTCCAGTGAAGACTGGACCTTCCCTTGGCACCACTTTTACACCAGACATTCACCCCAGCAGCCTTTTCAGGAGAGAGTCAAATGAAACGCAACACTTTAGGAAACAGCATTGTCTTTCCTTGGCCTGCCATTGGTGGACCCGGCCGAGAGTAAAATCAGAGGGTGGAGATCACTTATCAATCTCCCCCGCAGTGCTGTGCCAGAAGCCCCACTGCAGACAGAATCTATCATGAGATCAGCCTAATGGCCCAGCAGTCTTAGAACATAGCAGCCACCATTGTACACAAGAGGAAATGGGAGTTGAGGAAGGGCAAGGACCTGCTCAAGGTCCCATGACCAATGCACATGGGCAGTAAGGCCTCAGCCCACATTCTCTCCAGCGTTCAATGCTACTGCTCCACAGATGTCTGCTTTCGGGCACACTTTTTTAAGATAGCATGTATGTGTATACACACACACATACACTCACACACGTAGGCCACTGCTACATGTAACATACATGCACACATTCTCTGGGGTGAAATTTGATCCAGGGATGCTGTTGAAGAGTTTTGAAATTCCTTAGGTATCAATCACAGGATAAAGTTTGGAGAAATTCCTTTTGGAGGACAGGGCATGTCTGAATCAACAGAAGTAGGAAGGCAATGGGATTTGAAGGTGAGCAAGAATGATCCTCCTGACCTCAAGAGCTCCCACCTGGAGGGCTCTCTGTGCCTGAGGGCATTTCTTGTGGAAAGTAACACTCTTTCCAGGAGTAATCTGAGAAAAGGGACACTGATGACAGCCTCATCGACAGGATAGGAGATGGGAAGGTCAGTGAAATTGGGCCCGAGGGCACATGACACAACTCACATATGGAGGACATTGGACACAAACACTGACTCCAACCTCCATGCTCCTCCCTCAAGAGAACGTGTCCCCTCCCACTCTCCAGGGACAGAATTGGACAAAGGTGTCATGAGAAGCTGGTCATAAGGGTGGCCATGAAGGGAGCGGGGTGAGGTGTCAAGGGGCAAACTAGGAAAGATGGTGGAGCCACTTCTCTTTTGGAGCTGCAGAGCCTCCTCGGCCAACAGGAACAGCACCTACCACATGGAGTCTGGAGGGTTCTTATGAGATCACACAGGAAAGAGGATCTGGCCTAGTGTGTGGCACAAGGGAGGTGCTCAGTGAGCTCAACTGCTTTCCTCCTGTGCCTCCTGTAGCTTCAAAGTCCCTACTAAATGCGTGGGAAGCTCCCCAAGGGCAAGAATCAAGCCATATAACCTCACAGAGCTCAACACACTCTTAGCATCAGAGTAAAACCATGGCATCACCTATCATGTTAACAATACTCATACCCTTCGCCCACTTTTTGATGGGGTTGTTTGACTTTTCTTGTAAATTTGTTTAAGTTCTTTGTAGATTCTGGATATTAGCCCTTTGTCAGATGGGTAGGTTGTAAAAATTTTCTCCCATTCTGTAGGTTACCTGTTCACTCTGATGGTAGTTTATTTCGCTGTGCAGAAGCTCTTTAGTTTAATTAGATCCCATTTGTCAATTTTGGCTTTTGTTGCCATTGCTTTTTGCAAATCAAAACCACCATGAGATATCATCTCACACCAATTAGAATGGCGATCATTAAAAAGTCAGGAAACAACAGGTGCTGGAGAGGATGTGGAGAAATAGGAACACTTTTACACTGTTGGTGGGACTGTAAACTAGTTCAACCATTGTGGAAGACAGTGTGGCAATTCCTCAAGGATCTAGAACTAGAAATACCGTTTGACCCAGCCATCCCATTAGTGGGTATATACCCAAAGGATTATAAATCATGCTGCTATAAAGACACATGCACACGTATGTTTATTGTGTCACTATTTATAATAGCAAAGACTTGGAACCAACCCAAATGTCCATCAATGATAGACTGGATTAAGAAAATGTGGCACATATACACCTTGGAATACTATGCACCCATAAAAAAGGATGAGTTCATGTCCTTTGTAGGGAAGTGGATGAAGCTGGAAACCATCCTTCTGAGCAAACTATAGCAAGGACAGAAAACCAAACACCGCATGTTCTCACTCATAGGTGGGAATTGAACAATGAGAACACTTGGACACAGGATGGGGAACATCACACACCAGGGCCTGTCATGGGGTGGGGGAATAGGGGATGGATAGCATTAGGAGATATACCTAATGTAAATGATAAGCAAATGGATGCAGTACACCAACATGGCACACATATACATATGTAACAAACCTGCACGTTGTGCACATGTACCCTAGAACTTAAAGTATAATAATAATAATAAAATCAATACTCAAACGTCTATGTTGCCTCCAAGTTTTCAAAGTGCTTTTATCAGTTCATGCGGTGTTATGAAGCAGATGCTATTCTTCATATTTTACTGATGAAAAGAAGAGAAGCAGAAGGGTGAAAAGAGACTTGCTTAGGGCACCACCATTGGTAACTGACAGAGTCAGAAATTAAAATCCACTATTTAAAAAAAAAAACTTGATTTATTTTGGAATAATTTTAGATATATTGGAAAGTTGCAAAAATAGTACAGAGCGTTTCTTCACCCAGTTTCCCCTACTGTTAACATCTTGTATTACATGGTACATTTGTCAAAACGTAGAAACCACTATTGCTGCACTGCTATTAACTAAATCTCACATTTTACTTGGACTTGGCCAATTTTTCCCCAAATGTCCTTTTTCTGTTCCAGGATCCATGCAGGGTACCACATTACACTTATTTGTCACGTCTTCTTCCTCTCCTCTGGTCTGTGATAGTTTCCAGTCTTCCCTTGTTTTCTCATGACTTTGACGATTTTGAGAAGTACTGGTCGAGTGCTTTGTAGAATGCACCTCAATTTAGAACAGGCAAGACTTTAGAATAACTAGGCAGGTTCTCATTTTACTAACCCACAATTGCCCCTACTTAATGGAAAATTCCATGAAACCAAAACTCCATGCACAATAATTCTGGAATCACTCATCAACTCTTAGCCATCAAGGGAACACAAGAGCATCCTGTGATCACCACATCCGTCCTCTAACACCAGCAGGACCATTTCAGTGGACTGGCCAGCTCTGCCCAGTGGGACTTTCTTCAGTGATGGTCTATGTCTGCACTGCTGATATGGAGCCACTAGCCATATCCATCTAGGAGCACTTGCAGTGTGGCTAGCGGGGTTGAGAAAAAGAATTTCTAGTTATGTTTAATGTTAGTTAATTTTTATTTAAATAGTGACGTGCGGCTAATGGCCACTCCAGGCTTAAGCGTAGGGCTGGACAAACCCAAAGTTAAGTTAGTCCTTGAGGATAAAGATTGAGAAGTGTGCATTACCTTATTCAGACTGCTCGGCAAAGAAGAATTCATGGTTATGAACATAAACCACAGAGATGGGTGGGGATGGGACTTTAGAGGCCAGTGTTTCCCACACTGGGCTCTTTGGGGACCTAGGAGTTCCCAGGGATTTATAATGGGACGAATGGAGGAAGGCATCTCAGATAAGAAAGAAATCTGTGTGTGGGGTTATACGTGTGCTTCCCACCCTCTTCGCAGTCCATTCCTCTCAGCCCCTTCACCCATAACAGCTCTGCTTATTCCTATGAAACAGGGCAAGCTACTAGGAAAATAAACAAACAAAAAACACTACCTGGCATGTTCATTTTATTTACATATGTATTTAGCTGATTGTAGACTTGACAACAAAGACTAAAGCACATCCCCCTGCCCCTCCCCTGCCCACGTTCACCCCAGGAAAAAAAGCCAGAAGTGGTTGTGTTTTTCTCTCACCTGCATCTCAGAGGGGTGGAAGTGGCCTTTGTGTTTCAGGCCACTGAGGCCAGCTAAGTGTTTGAGATGATTTGGATTTGTGTCCCCACCCAAATCTCATGCCAAATTGCAATCCCCAGTGTTGGAGCTAGGGCCCGTCTAGTCTTGCCACGTTCCTCTGCCTGCTTTTATTCTGGCTGTGCTGACAGCTGATTAGATTGTGCCCACCCCAATTGAGGGTGGTTTGCCTTTCCCAGTCCACTGACTCAAATGTTAATCTCCTTTGGCAACACCCTCACAGACACACCCAGGATCAATACGTTGGATCCTTCAACCCAATCAAGTTGACACTCAATATTAACCATCACAGCTACCTTGGAAGCCATTTATGGGAAATGTGAAGCCATGCACCTCTTGGACATTCACATTGGACTGTTGTGTGAACAAGAAATAAACTCTATGTTAAGCCACTGATATTCTGAGGTTCATTTGTTACAGCAGCAGGCATTACTTGACTAATCGTCCTGCCCTAATTCCAGTTACTGAACTTCTAAGTGATATTTTATTTCTCTATGAAACAGAGTTAAGGATGTGTATACCATAGGGCCACAGTCAGATTAGAATATATATACAATAGAACCATGATCAGATTAGATTATGCATTCCATAGGATCATGATTGGATTAGAGTATGTGTCTCATAGGGTCATGGCCACATTAGAAGACGTTACATATGCAGTGCTCCTACATATATTATTATACGAGACACTCAAAATTGATAGTCACTACTGCATTTACTTTTTTGCGACAAGTACAGTCAACTTGGTTTCAGTTCACTTTTGGTTTGAAGCAACCTCAAAGTCAGCTTTATTTATCTAATGAAACATATAAACACAATTTTTATTACATTCAGGGTCTGTTACATCCAAAGCAATGACTGGGTTGGTTTTCTGTTCCCATTCTGCACTGAGATCCAACGTGCTAGCAGATGGCAATCCACTCCCTTCTGGCTCTACACTTAGAATCAGAGAAGGACTTTTTTTTTTTTTTGGCAAGGTCTCACTGTATTGCCCAGGCTGGAGTGGAGTGGCATGATCATGACTCGCTGCAACCTTGCCATCCCAGGCTCAAGCAATCCTCCAATCTCAGTCTCCCAAGTATCTGAGAATACAGGTGTGAGCCACCACTCTCTACCTTAGGGAATGATTTTTTAAGCCTATAAGAATGCTTCTGTGACACCCATTGTCACCATAGTCTGGCATCACCATGGGCAAAATGTCTGTTCTCAAAGGTGATATAGTTGGCACCTACAAAATTGTGTCCATGATTCTTCCAGAGAGAGTCTTGTTCCCAAGCCAAAAGCTCATGATTAGACAAGAGTAGTGTCAACCACGTCTATAGCATGATGGAATTCACTTATGAATAAAGAAGTAGGAATGTCAAGAATGCATCCCTCCATCCATTCATGTATTGAATTAACATTTGAGCAGCTGCTGTTTGATCCCTCTCAGATTAGTTCGATAAATAAAAAGTGTTTTTTAACTTTTATTTATAAGTATACACTTACAGGAAGTTGCAAAAACAATACAGAGAAGCCCTGTGTACCCATCTCCTGCTTCCCCCAGTGGTAACATCCCACTTAATTGTCATATATATCAAACAAGGAAATCGATATTGGTACAATCTGCAGGTCTTATTGGGATTTCACCAGTGTGTGTGTGTGTGTGTGTGTGTATGTGCGCGCACGTGTGTGTGTTTCTATGCAATTTTGTTACATCTATAGATTTGTGCAGCCATCAACACAGTGCTTTTGATTTCTATTTCTTTCTAAAATGTATACATATTCATTACAGAAAATGTTGGAAAGTCGAAGTAAAATAGCAATAATAACTATAGTGCTATCCCTGAATAAAAACTTAGTTTATCATCTGGGTGCATTTCTGTTCACAGTTCTTTGTTTGCATATTTTTGTACTTTCTTAAGTTTGTAATTTTTAGCTAATTCTTCAGCACCTACTATGTGACAGTGATCACAATCGTTCACATTATTGTCTTTTTTGCTTCACTTAAATCTCTGAACAGATTTGCAAGTCAGATGCGTTGACTGTAATACAAGTATGTCATTATCCCTATTTTATACAAGAAAAGATTGAGGCTTCAGGAGAATGAATGACTTGCCCAAAGCCACAATGTAAATGAGTGATACACTTGGTCTGACTTTGTAACCCATGCGTCTCCACTCTATTGCCTGTATGTTTTCTGCTATTTAACTGGCTTCTTCAAATACTCTGCAGTTGAGGAAATACTCTGCACAGGCATGATTTTATCAGCACATCACCTCAAAGCCCTGTAGGTACAGCAAGACCAGCATTCATACACCCGTTTTAGAGAAAGAGAAACAGAGGTCCTGTAAGGTTATTGAGTGACGTCACATACCTTTTAAGAAGAAAAATGAAACTGAACCCAGATCTTCTGCATCTTAGCTCAATGTTTACTGCTATACTAAGGACAGCAACAAGGAAACCTTCAGAGTTCACACCCCCCAGTTCCCACACCCATGTCCATGGCTACATGGCCAGGGCTCTTGCTCTTGCCAGTCCTGGATGTGGCTCAGAACCCTTCTTAGCCCAGAGCACCAGACAGCACTCTCAATCCTTCACTTTGGTATTCTAGCTGCAATCCACCCCTGCACAGCACCAACCTTGATCCTGCACCTACTGTGCAGTCCTAGGTATGGTCAGGGTGTTTGGTCTGGGCTCCACTTAAATGTGCCTTTGTGCATTCCCACATGGAAGGGAAAGAGCCCTTTATTCTAATTGTTATTTGTATGATTAAAAAACCTATAAAGGCACCTATAATATCTGAGTGGATCCTTAGCAATATCGAAGAGCAGAATTTCAATAAGGGCGTTGCATTAAATCTGAGCTGGCAAGAGCTTATAATAAAAGTACAGTAATGAGCAAGCTTTATGATAAAATTAATGTAATTAATTAGTGTTTGCAAAGGACTTCAAGATCACAGGGTGAAAGGTGCCAGCCAGAGGAAAAGTCATCTTAGAAATTACCACTATTATCATTCTTAAGACACGGCATATATTATACACTATGTGAGCATTTCCAAGCGTATATTCACGTCCCAGCTATAACTACATTAATTTATAGTAATTTGCAAATCAGGTCTCTGATCAGCTCTGGGAACCCTTTCTGGAGCTCTAAGTAGATGAGGTTATGACTCAAGTGGTATTTTAAACTCTGTCCTGTGATAACCTGTTAGAGAGAGCAGCCCTATACCCCAAGTTTGAGATTCAAATTGTAGCTGACACGCATGAGCCATAAGGTGCAGTTTTGTACTCCGTGGCAAGTCTTTTGGGGTTTGGTTGGGTTTTATGAAAAGCAGGTCTGTGAACACTTCTTTAGTTCTTACTTTTCCAACTTTCCAGGATTCATGCATTACTGTTTCTCTCTGATCCAATAATATTTCCTGAGGTTGGGACCACTTCTTTGCTGTCACTCTGTTCCCCAGAATGCATGGAACTGAGTCTGGCATGCATTAAATCTCCGAGGATTTTGGCTGATGGGGAATGCTCAGCTCAAAGTTTCCATGTCCAACACAAGCCTTTTATTTCTAATCATCCCAAATCTGGATTATCCTATTTGAAACCAGAATACTATATTTCTTAACTGGACCACACAATTTCTGTTGAACTTTAGAGCCGTGTTATAAACAATTTAAGCTAATTTTTTTATAGTAAAATGTCATACCAATGGGGAATTTGGAAAATAAAGAGAAAATAGGACATTTTTAGTTGTTGCTTTCCCTAAGCATTTTTGCCTTCTAGGCCACCACAGATGTCATCTTATCAGTTACCAACGTTCTTGTTCAAAGCTCCTGACAAGTTGTGTTTTTGCCCAGTTCATCATCAGAAAGTGAGAAGGTAATGAACTAAATCAGTTTCTGATCCACACACATGCACAGAAGACCATACAAAAGGGGTATCGTGGAACAAGACCCTCCTTCAGCCATACAAAAGATATGGAAGGGAGTTTCACAAGCACTCAACCTAGTGACAGATCTCCTGGCTTTAATTTCTGACACCGTCTCATTTCACCAGTGTGATCCTGAGCAAGTCACTTTCTCTTTTCATCGATGTGCTTCTCCACATGTCAAAAGGAGGATGGGAGAAGGAAGTGAGTAGATATTGTACCAGATCAGCTATGGCCAATATTGGCTGACATGATGGTAACCCTCCCCTCAACACACACACACACACACACACACACACACACACCTCTCCAGGGTGTACTGTGGCAGACATTCCCAGTCCATCACTGAGCCCTTTCCCACTGAGCCCAAACATAGCCTCAGAATCCTCAAGACAGCCCCCAGGTTGCTTCTACTTCCTAACCTGATTTGCCAATTGAGAAAGAACCATGGTTCCCTTCGGCTCCAAAGATGCAAATTTGGCTGCAGTTTTGCAAAATGCTGTTTCCAATAGCATTGCAAGAAAACATCAATGTCTAAGTAAATACATTTATTTTTTCCCATGAAAGCTTTTCTGGCTGCTACATTGTATGAAACTTTATAGAAATTATAATAACCTTTAAAAACCACTAAAATACAAACATCATTATTAGAATGTTCAATTAGAAATGCAAACACACTCTGCTAAACAATCTCCAAATGTAATTGTTTAATAACAAACCATAAATTAAAAAGAAAAGTACAAAACAAAATGCCCAGGGAACAAACTGTGCTCTTGAGTTGTCAGTAAAAGCCAAGAGCTTGTTTGGGTGCCATGAACATGCTCTCAAATGGTTTGCTCACTGCAATTAAGTCTTGTATTACACGTGGACTGTTTCTGCACTGAGCAAAACTCTGAATATTTTCTCAGCTGTTGACATTCACATATTGGTATGGTTTGGCTCTGCATCCCCACCCAAATCTCATGTTAAATTGTAATCTCCACGTGTCAGAGGAGGGGCCTGGTGGGAGGTGATTGGGTCACGGGGGCGGAATTCCCCCTTGCTGTTCTTGTGAGTAAGTTCTCACGAGGTCTGATGGTTTAAAGGTGTGTGGCACTCCACCCTTCACCTTCTCTCTCATGCTCCAACATGTGAAGACATGCTTGCTTCCCCTTCATCTTATGGCATGATTGTAAGTTTCCTAAGGCTTCCCAATCATGCTTCCTGTCAAGCCTGTGGAACTGTGAGTCAATTAAACCTCTTTTCTTCATAAATTGCCCAGTCTCAGGTAGTTCTTTATGGCAGTGTGAGAACGGACTAATACACATATCATTTTGGAAAACTCCAAGAAATCTCAAAATAGTAGCTCTAGTAAATATATTAATATGCTTTTAAAATCTCACTTTTCCATAGTGTTTGCTCTATAGAGTTTTTGCATACACACACCAATCCTCACATCTTTACAACAATCTCATGAGGTCTGTGTTATTATTCTCCCCATGTACAGATGGGGAGATTGGGTCTGAGTGAAAGTAAGTCTCAAGCCCAAGGTGGGCCATTATTGATCATTTCTCTCTGTTACCCTCAGCATAAAATGCCAGATTTGTTCTCCATGAAAGTGATCAATGAGAGATTTGTAAAAATAACTTTTTGAATTGTGCTATTCTGCTTTTCTGTGCCATTGAAATTGGAGGGAGACCCAAAATGCAGAAAAATAGAGAAGTCCTCCAAACGCCCATAGTTCATGCATGCATTTTGCCAACATGCAAGTTGCATCCTGCTCAGGGTTAGCATTGGGCAAAGTGGGGAGGCGGAGGCAGAAACACAGCTGCCCTCAAGGAGTTCACTGTCTAACAGAAGAGATAGAGAAGACAACTAAGTGGCCTGCACCCCACTACAGGGCAAAAGTTGGTCAATAAGATGGGTCTTATCCTAGCTTGGAAGCAAGACCTGGGTTTTGGACCATGGAGTTCTGGCAGGTAAAAGTAATATTCCCCCTCAATGGTAATATTAGACCATAATCAATACTGTTTACTGTCACCATCTCCAACTGCAGTGGCTATAAAGTAAATTATAGCTGCACTTGGCATAAACACTATATCCATAGCTATATCTATATCTATCTATTCAGTGAGGATTAACTTAGAAGTATAAGATACTTTTAGTAGTATTAGTATCATCATCATCATGATCATAATCATTTAAATTTATATAAGGGAAGCAGTGATTATTCTCATTCTCTATTGTTCCACCACAAAACTTAATGACTTAAAACAATAACCATTTCATTTACCTCACCATTTTGTGGGTCAGGAATTCAGATAGAGCTTGGCTGATGACTTTTTTGCTCTATGGGCTGTTAACTGGGTCACTTGGTGATATTTAGTGGGAGGCTTCTCTGGTCTGGGGGGTTCAATATAGCTATACTCACATGCTTGGCACTTCGATAGGGACAGCTGGAAGACTGAGCTTGACTGGACCTTCTCCACGCAGTCTTAGAGGCTCTCTGTGTGTCTTTCTAGCAGAATAATCAGACTTCCTACATGGAAGTTCAGGGCTCCAAGAATCCCAGATGGATGCTTTCAGTCCCATAAAGGGTAGGTCTGAAACTGGCATAGCATCATGTCTGCCATATTGTAATGGTCAAAGCATTCACAGTCCATCCCAGATCTAAGGCAAGGGAAAAAAGATCCCTCCTCTGGATGGAAGAATTGTCAAACAATTTACACCCATCTTTAGTCCATCTCAGTTTACCATCTGGTCACAGATTGTTTACATACCTCACACACACAAAAATACATTCTCCCCTTCCCAAGTTCCCTGAAGTCTCATCACAATTTTGCAATGCCTTAGAGCCTGACATTTTATTGTCTGTATTAAGTACAGGTGTGCATGATGCTGCTTGGGTGCATTTCCCCAAACATAGTTCTTTTCAGTCTGATGATCTGTGGACTAAAGGGAAAAGCTATCTGCCCTCCACACATCCAATCTATTGTGTGGAGACAAAAATAGAATAATTGCAAATGGTATGCTTGCTCTAACAGGGGAAAGCAGGAGTGCCTTGAAATTCCTGGTCTACAGTAATTCCAAAACCCATCCTGGCACATGTTGCCAGTTCCTTGAGTGGGGGACAGTAATGCTCCTTGTAAATAATTCTTCATGGCTCTTGGCTTTCCCTTCTGGGTCATTCTTTATTTTCCATAGGAAATGGTTACCATTTGCAATCAAGTAGCTTTATTAGCCTGCTTCTGCCCTGTGTGAGTAGAAGATGAGGTATCCTAAGACTGCTTTTCATTTTATGGTGTCTCTGTTGCTGTTTGCCCACACTGGCAGTGCTTCCACCAATACAATTGTCATAAAACTTGGTGGGTTTCCTATGATCCCATTGAGGTTTTGTGTTAGTCTGTTTTGCCTTTGCTATAAAGGAATTCTCAAGGCTGTGTAATTTATAAGGAAAAGAGATTTATCTGACTCACAGTTCTGCAGGCTATACAAGCATGGCACCAGCATCGGCTTGGCTTCTGGTGAGACCTCAGGAAGCTTTTAGGCATGGTAGAAGGGAAGGGGAGCAGGCATGGCAAGGGAGGAAGAAAGAGAAAAGAAGTCGCAGACTTCTTTTTTTTTTTTTTTTTTTTTTTTTTTTTTTTGAGACGGAGTCTCGCTCTGTCGCCCAGGCTGGAGTGCAGTGGTGCTATCTCGGCTCACTGCAAGCTCCGCCTCCCGGGTTTACGCCATTCTCCTGCCTCAGCCTCCCGAGTAGCTGGGACTACAGGCGCCCGCCAGCAGACTTCTTTTAACAACCAGATCTCATGTGAATTCATTACTGTGGGGAGGGTGCCAAGCCATTTATGAAGGATCTGCTCCCGTGACCCAAACACCTCTTCCTAGATCCCACCTCCAAGACTGGGGATAACATTTCACCATGAGATTTGGAGGGGAAAAACATCCAAAGCATATCAGGTTTGCACCATTAGATTAAAATCATACTCACCTTTCTTTCCCAGAGAGACACTAAGAGGGACTCTACCTTCATAGAAGCCTTTTTGTCCAGCTGAAAGAGTCTACTAGGCTATGCTTTTAGAAATCTTACCAGGTACATTCTTAAATTGTACTGACTTTTCAAAAAAAAAAAAAAAAAGTCTGGAAAGGATTGATGTATCTTAGAGCCACATCTTTAATATCTTTACCCTGAAGCCATATGTTACAGAAAGGCCCCTGGATTTGGACTTTGCCCTGAGCCCACCTCTTACATTGAGGACTTTTTGCTGACTAGAAAGATTGTCCTAGCTGTAGATATTTCCTCTAATTCTGCTCAAAAATGGAACAATTTTTCTTTAGTTCATCCCTCTCTTCTTGTGCCTTATCCTAGGCCATTAGAAGAAGCCAGTTGGTGCTTTTAGCTTTCTGCCTGGAGATGCCTTTAGCCAGATGCACAGCATCCTTCAGCGTCTTTCCCATGATCCACATTTCCACCAATAATAGTTTTGCTCATCTGTCTGCCAATACTTAACTTGGGGGCTCTTTCCTCCAGCCTCCAGTAATGCTTTCCTCATCACCCAGGAAGCTCTCACCAAGTTTCCTCAAGGCACTTGCAGTCCAGGCTGAAAGAGCAGAATTAGAGTCTACCTCTTGAAAGAAGAACTAACAAAGAATTTATGTCCATCTTGTTAAAGTGGACTAAATATGGCCCAAGAAGGACTCCATACTTCCACAATTGAGTCCTTGTGGACGAACTGCAACCTAGCTTAATAGGTAGACAAGATTGAAAACCTAACTTCGTAGTATGCACCTGTAACAATAGCTAAGTCTTGGTCATTCCCAGTGGTCATACTTCAACCATTCATACACTGCTGAGTGTTCAGACTGTGTTCCAATAAGGCAAACACTGAGTTGTAACCAATCCAGCCATTGCGTACCTCACTTCGGATTTCTACACTTCATTTCCCTTTTTATTTTTTTATTTTTTATTTTTTACCTATAAATCTTCTTCCACCACGTGGCTGCGCTGGAATCTCTGAAACTGCTGAGATTCTGGGGGCTGCCCGAATTGCGAATCATTCATTGCCCAACTAAACTCAAATTTAATTCGGTTGAAGATTTTCTTTTACCAACCTTTCACACATCACAAGGGTTAGATCCTGATGTCTGGCTGCCTGAGTTCAAATCCTGTTTCTTCGACTTACTAGTTGGTGTAATCTTTGCCAACTTATTTGTGCTTCTATTTCACCTTCTGTAAAGGGGGTATAATCATAGTTCTTATTTTACAAGTTGCTGTGAAAACTGAATAAGTGGCATTTCCACCTTTGAACCTTCAATTTAGTTAAACAAATACTCTTTGAGTGTGGATACATGCCGGGCACTACGTGGGGTGGTGAGACAATGGAATGCCGAAGAAATGGCTCATTCTTCAAGATAGCCTTGGTCTAATGGAGAGATCTTTGATTAGGAAATAAACATTTGTTTGATTTTACAGCAGGTAAAGCTGAGTCTCAGAATGTCAGTGAATTTCTCAAAAACACGAAGTTGATTCGCAGGTAGGGACAATGGTGGTGCCAAGGCTTATAGCCCACACCACCTCCACAGCCCCACACTACCTCTCAGGCTAGGAGGGCCTCAGTCTCACTTCCACTTCCTCCTCTGAGTCACTGGCAACTATTTCAGGAAGTATTGCAAGGTTAAATAAAGACATATATTTAAAGAGTTTTTGTATATTTTATTCATAAAATGTATGAATAATATACATATATTTAATTCAATGCATATTATAATTGATCCACACGTATACATTTAGGATTCGTAATTATTTAAATCACATCTTGAGATGACCATTTACTGCATTTAAAAATTTTGCAGGTTACCCAAAATAGATGTCATTTTGACATAAACTTCCCGATTTCTAAATCTTGCTTCCATAATGCTCAAGGCGAAAAATTTCATCTAAATATTATTGAATTCCAGCACGACATTAGCATGCAGAGATATTTACAATAACAGACCCATTACAACTCAATCAAAAGCTGATTTCAGCCAGAATTATGCAGAATTAAATCTTGCAGGATTCAAATTATTAAAAATCAGAGACTCAATAAAGTGTGGTCTGGAAGTCCCATTTATCAAGGGAGTCGAAGTGCCTCTACAGTTATAGTGACTTTTTCATATATATTCTGCAAGAATTTGCATGCATTTTAAAAGATCAGAGTTTAATTCTTATGGAATTCAAGTAACTATGCTATATTTATAAGGCAGTGGAAGCCAGCTCGGAAACTGTTCTCTGTTTCCTTTCTATATCTCACATTTTAAATGCATTGGTTTTTATATCTGGTTCCCACTGAGTAGAAAGATCTGCAATGAGGCCACAAGAATACAGAGAATACCTTACTCCAATAAAGGCCAAATCAGGGTGCCATAGAGGTAGTTACAGGAAATCCAAAACCATTTATAAAGCTTGTCATGCAACCAACACATCAGAAAACTCCCTTTTCCTGTGTTTCATCAAACCAAGACAATTTATTTACTTACTTGTTATATTCCCTCTTTCAGAACATTTCATCAAAATAGACAAAGAGTAAATTTCTAAGAAAATAGGAAGAGAGACAGAAAGATACAGGAGAGGGGAGGAGAAGGGAGGGGAGGGGAGGGGAGGGGAGGGGACGGGAGGGGTACATTACCATGAACCTTGATGTCCAGGAATCCAGTTCTCTTGACAAACAGTATTTATTTAACATCGTTCTGTGCCAAAGACAGAGATGAATAAGGCAAGTTTTGTGCCTGCCAGCCCCTCACAACCTAGTTGGGGTGACTGAAACATGAATACATATTGGCAGTCTGAAATCAACGGCGACTAGACAGATACAAATGAACATTCGTATCAGTCAAGAATACAATCAACTGAAAATTATTAAAAATGAAGTCTGCCAACAGGCCACCCAGGCATAGGACAGTGACTTGGTACTACCCTAAAGAATCCAGCTGTCTTTCTACCCTCTACTAAGCCATTCTTCGTGTGTGAGTTTCCATTCTCATGCATTTTGCCTCTTGGTTGCAAGAAGGCTGCCTCACCTACAGATATTCCACCTGCATTCTAGGCAGAAAGAAAGGGGAATGAAAAAGGTGAAATGAGGGACACCTTGCCAGAAACTCTGTCTGCACTGACAAGAACTCTTGTCACATGATCACCCTTAACTGCAAAAGGGTATGAAGAACTAAATTTTCAATAAAGATGAACAAAAAATGGATACTAGATAGACAACCATCAATATCTTCCCCTGGTCTGTAGAAGCAAGAGAGAAAGGGTCTATTAAGCTGAAATGTAAAGAAGATAATATCAAGGAAGGTTTCTGAGAATAGATATTATTGGAGAAGAAGCCATTTCCAGCAGATAAAGAGAAAGGGTTTCAAGAGAGCAGTGGCCGACTAGCATGTTACTTTAAAGGCATGCGGACCACTGGTGTGTTGAGTTCTTGTCATGCGCCAGGCACTGTGCATGCCTCACTACGTTTACTGACTACAGCAGTCCCATGGCCTCTATATTTTACTGATGAAGAAACTAAGGTCTAAAACAGTTATGTGATTTGTCCAAGGTCTCATGACTAATGCACAAGTTCTTTAAAGGTGGCCTAACTTCCTAGTCATCCTGGCTAGAATGTGGGAGATAAATTAAAGAGAGATAAACCTGTGCAGGGAGGCAAGATGTGGCTCTTCCCCTGCTGGGTGTTTCATTCCGTACTTAAGAAAAAGTCATGAATGCCTGGGCAGCACCAGGGACCATGCTGGGTGTGGTGGTACAAAAACAAATGAAATGCAATCCTGGCCTTAGTGTGGAGACAAACACATTGAAACGTAATTCACAAATAAGGTAACGGGTGATGAAGGGCCTGGGGAGTTCCCCAGAGCAGCCCTTGCCCAAGGACAGTCATTCGGCTAGGGCTTGCTGCCACGCCCATTCCAGGCACCCACGTCCTGACCCTATGTGACAGTGGGTCCACTGAGTCTTGCTCCTCTTCTCATCTTTAAAGGATGATCTGGGCCAAGCTTTCATGAAAGTGGCAGAGGGAATCAGTGAAACATCCTCAGAAAACTGACCGCAAAGCCTTCAGCAGAACTCCCTATTCAACAATTACAATCCCTTGCTCTCTAGGTTCTAGTCTTTGCTCACCACTCTTCCCAGATGATATTAATGAAACCCTTTCTCTGCTGGGCCTGGGAGCACCTTCCTCTCGGCAATTTTGGTTTTCTAAAGAAACCTTTGATTAAAGCTTTACCCCTGTGCCAGGTAACGCGCCCAACCCTTTACGCACGCAAAGTCACTCAAGCGCACCCTGTGCGTGTTATTTTGCACAGGGGTGTAGGGCCATACTTTTAGGTAATTCTCAGTCATTGTGACCACAGTTCCTTTAAGTTCAGATTTCTGCTGCTGAGTGTGCACATGGTATTTCTCTAACCCTGAATCTCTTGGTCCCCGTTTCCACTTTTCTAGTAATCCCGAAGATGCTGCCATCAGGGAAACAGGCCTCTTTGCTCCTGGTCTCTAGAAAGCCCCAGAGCCTCTGCCACTCTGCAGAGGCTGCTGCTATGTCTGACTTGGCAGATTCTTGGAAGAGAAGCTGCCACTTGCAAACCCACTAGAGAGAAAGCACTGGAAGAACAGGCCCTGCCTGCCTTCTCCATGCTTCTTCCTCGGCACCTGGGACAGTGCCGGGTGCTGTTCTACCTTGGACCTGAATAAAAGAGCTTTCCAGTGGGGCAGAAGCTATGGACTCAAAGATGCTTCTTATGGATCTGTCAGACAGCTCTCCTGGACGGTGTCACAGCTTCACTGCTTAAGGCAACTGCAGGCGGGGCTGTGAGGGGTCAGGGGAATGGAGGGGTCGACATGCCACCAGCATCCAGCCTAAAGGTATGCACACTGGGACCTCAGAAAATGCTGCCAATGATGAGACAAAACTATGGCTGATTGCTTATTTCTCTAGAACCTTCAGAATACATGGCAGTTCCAGCTTATGTGTGTGAGGTCATTGGGAATACAATACCTGAACATGTTTCCTCCTTCCCTTTGACCAACCAGAAAGCTTGAAACCTGTTTTGAGATCGTTTTCTACCAACTTTAGAGAAATACGTGTTGAAAAACATGCAATTTGTGGTAGCATTATTGCTCTGCCGATATCCTCTCTTCTTCCCCCAGCCCCCACCGTGACGCTTCTCCAACCCATTGATTCGGGGCTTGGCCATATGATTTGCTTTGGCTAATGGAATTTTAGAAGACATGCCTCAAATAGAGGCCTCTAGGATGTGGGTTAGTTTGGCATTTGAACTCATGCCAAGTGCCAGGAGAACACGTCCTCCACCACTGGTCCAAGGAGAATGACAGACATGTGACACAGTTTTGGACACACCTGAAGCTCAAAGCCAGGCCCAGTCAACCCAAAGCCTGATAACAAGGTAACAAGATCCCTCTTCCCATGCCAGCTGATCTACAAACCAAGGAACAAAATAAATAAATGCTCGATGAGTGTCACCCACTGAGTTATGAGGTGACTTGCTATGCAGCTTTATTGTGGCAACACCTAATCCAGCAACTGTTATCTCTGCCTTTCTTACTGCACACTCCCATAGTTAGAGCTTTTTGAAGAATCACTGTTTCATTGTTTGTTTGTTCATTCATTCACTTACTAATTTAATAAATGCTCATTGAATGTTTATGGCACCCGGCACTGTCCCAGGTGCTGAGGATGAAGCATGAAGAAGGCAGGCAGGGCCTGTTCTTCCAGTGCTTTCTCTCTAGTGAGTTTGCAAGTGGCATTAGGTTCTCTTCCAAGTGCTGCTGACACCTGTCCTCATGAATGTCTTCACTTTCTCATCTCAAATGATTCATCAGAGGAGAAAAACAAGCTTTTATCTCACGTGGGTATGAGGAAGGGAGCAGTTCCTCCAGAAAGTCGTGAGAGACTCAGCAAGTCACAATTAAGAAGCGTTGGAAGCTCATTCATTTTGCAAAATAAAAAATCAGTACTGAACTCTGTTGACTTCTCTAAACCTCAGAGAATGAGCCATGGTTACATTCTAGATTCAAAACAATTTCAAGCTCTTTTGTATGAACAGATGACTCAGCTAACACCAGAAAGGAAAGGCTAGGTTTACTTCACAGAATAAAGCATGCAATCTACATTAAGGGCCAGGATTTCATTTGCTGTTGTTTCAAATATAGTTATTAAACATTACTTATAACTTATTCAAGTAGTTCTGTCTACTGCATCAGAACCCACACTATAGCTGTTCCAGGCCTTGGGCTTCAGGGCTGCCCACATTACCCACGTAATGAATGATCTGAACTCTCCAAGATGCAGACCAGGTGCTCAGAGCATGCATGTTGAATAATGAAAGAAAGAATGGTTGACAGTTTCTGAACCCCCTCAGCTGGAAGACAGCAAGCCAGTTATCCTCACAACAGATGGGCTTGGGCCAGCAACTCAAAACATATTTGTCAGAATACTTACTCTGCAAGGTGATAAAACAGAATTCTTGAGAAACTCTGAGCTAAGGGAAGTAAAATAGGATTCTCTGCTACAGGACTTATCAGAGGCTTTACTAGACTAACATGCACTGGAGTCTCCCAAAGGGGATCTCTGTGATGTGGTGCCCTAATTCACCTGGCCTGGGAAGCTTATTGCTGATGAAACCTAAACTGGGCACTGCTGACTCAGAGCATCCATCCACACCAGCCTGTGTGCTTCTCAGACGTCCCAGCATCCCCAGGTCTTCAAGAGTTTAGGCAACACCAGAACCCCTTAACCAGCACGTCTATTAAGTCCAACTACAATTAAAGGCAATTTGCAATAAAATCTAAAAAACAAAGACTTTCTCTGAAAACAAAACAAAACCAAAAAAACCTTCTGGATTGCCAAATGTCCTTCAATAACCTCCCCCATGGAACATACATTCTCTAAGCATGCCCCTAAATACACATATAAGGACTCTGGTTATTTGAAAATAATGTTAAGATATATTTGTGCTTGCAATTCTGAGGTATATTTTTCCCTCCCTTTTTATATGGCAGATTTGGTTAAGCTATATCTATTTTTGTTTTTTAGTGGGTGTGAGCTTTCTATTTTCAAAAACAACAGCTTAGTAAGAGCCAAGAACTGTTAATTTTGCACTGGCTTGCCTTATGCAGGTGTGACATTCCAAAGTTGATGGCTCTTAAACACAGCCCTTCAGGTGACTTCTGTCACATCGAAAGCAGATTAAATTATGAGCTGTATGGTTCCAGTATATTTTGTTGTATTATAATTCTTTGAAAACTGGTAATTCATGCATGGCATATATGAGAACTCTCTATTAACCAGAGTATTTGATTAATGAGCCTGGTGTGTGCTTTCATCATGCTGAGTTACTGACTTTACTCCACCTGGGTGAATGCAATACCAAACCCCATTCAGATTCCTTGTTGTGTTTTAAAGGATTGGAACAGCACTGTACAACAGCAAGAACAAATGCCATGGGATCTGGTGACAGAAAACCTGGGCTTCAGCCCAAGTTCTGCGACTGTATTTCCAGGATAATACCTAGTATCTAATAAATGTTCAATCAACTATTATTGGATGGAAGAGTAGATATATTGATAAATTCATAAATGAAAAAAATTAGAAATGGAAGAAAGAAGACTTTCTGAGTGCCCCTGTTTGTCTTCAATGCCCCTGTTCTCTATTTTCTTAGGATCCTGTGCAGACCTTTAATAGCATTTGTGATATTATACTGTAAATGTCTTTATTTTTGGCTTCCTCATTGATTAGAGCTCCTTGAGGGAAGGGGCTTTGTCTTAGTCCTCTTTCTTTTTCTACGATTTAGTGGCTTCCAGCCCTTCAGTTAGCATCCAGTAAGTGGTAAGTATTTCTGTTTTCACAATGAACATGAATTGTTTTAATACAACAAAAAAGAAGTAAAGTTTACATTAACAGTGATAAGAGAGAGTCCTGATGTTGGGATCTGGGGTGAGACGATTGGGCAGAGGAGAGTATCAGAACAAGAGGTCACGGAGATGGCAATCAAGACCACGTGGTAGAAAGAATGGTGTTTCAGTGGTCACAACCAGGGCCAAGGCAAGGGGGAAAGGCCTCAATGCCTACTCTTGACATTTTGACATCTTAGCTCTCCCGACTGCCCTGAGGAAGTAGGAGAAGAATTCACATGTGAATTTGTGCCTAGCACAGTGACAGGAATGTGATCGACATCTATCAATATTTGTTTTATGAAAGAAGGTCTTGGTCCTTTTATAGAAAGAGACATAGGATTGACAGCAAAGTGAGCTATTATAGGAACAAAAGGTATGGTCTTGGAAAGAACCTCAAGTAGGAAGCAAAGCACTTCAGTGTCAGAATTCATGTGTGACTTTGGGCAAGTCCCTTGCTCACCCTGCACCTTAGCTTCTACACCTGTAATGAGCGGGTGAAACTAGATGACCTGGAAGATTTCTTTCAAATTATGTTTTGTGATTCTATGCTTCCAGCTATTTCAACGTTGGGATCATGATAAACAATATACAGACTGTTTACTTCATAATTTTATTCCTCCAGATCTTTCCCAAGGAAATAATTTGACATTCAGACAACGATACCTATGTACAAAGGTGATCATTGTTGATAATAGTGATGCAATGGAAATACCCTGTATGTCCAACCACAAGGAATGGCCAGGAGAAGTATGGCACAGATTTGTGGTAGACTATGAAGATGATCTTAAGATTTAGGTTAAAAAAGAGAGAGAGATGCAACATGTAGTATTGAAGAATTCATATAGCTTAGTCCTCAGAAGTGTGGATTCCAGAGCCCAGTCCCTGCATGTGGCATGTGATTCTCGACTCTGTTGTTTATTTGCTATTGTGAACTCGAGCAAATTACTCTCCCTCTCTTCACCTAAGTTTTCTCATCTGAAAGTAGAGGAGATAATAGAATCTATCTCCTAGAGTTATTGTGAGAACTGTGTGAAGTAATTTTCATAAAGCATATAGAATAGTATCTGACAGATAGTAATTTATAACTGCTAGCTATTATTATATAAAATATGATTGCAATAGTAACTACTTGGGAAGGAATATTTACTATCTGATTCACAGGTTATGTATACTGGAAGAAAAAAAGTAATATGTTAACAGTGATGTATAGATGGTGGGATATCATAAGATGATTTTAATTTGTTTTCTTTATATTATTATATATTTTTCTAAAATTTCTGCAATAAACATGTAAAAATCATAACCAGGAACAAAATAGAAACCAGTGTGATTTTAAGTCACTCCAGGTGTATGTAGGCAATGGTGTGGTGCTTGGACTTCAATAAGCCTGGAATAGGATCCCACTTTGCCACTTAGAAGCTATGTGGCTTTGGCCATATCGTAAGTCTCTCTAAGTCTCAGTTTTCTCAATTAGATACTGGGGACAGTGGGATAGTATGAGGTAACATATAAGCATATTCCAAGTGCTCAATATGTTTTCTTTCATCATAGAGAAATTATTTGGTTCTCATATTCTTAAATACTATGGGTGATAAAATGAGTTTTCAGACAGGGCTTCTGTCCCTGAAGATCTCGATATTTCAGGGAGGGCCCAAGAATAAGAAACCTAGGCAATGAGAGAAGAGTAAAGTCATAGACCATATTCCAGTATTGTGAGAATTCAGAGATGTAGATCACAGCAATTCTAGAGTCACCTGGGAGGACTTCATGAAAAAGAAAGGACTTGAAACAGGCTTTAAAGAATTTGGATATGTAAGAAATACTAATTAAGATTGTGTTCAGTGGCCAGGCCCAGTGGCTCATGCCTGTAATCCCAGCACTTTGGGAGACTGAGGTGGGCAGATCATGAGGTCAAAATATAGAGACCATGCTGGCCAACATGGTGAAAACCCATCTCTACTAAAAATACAAAAATCAGCTGGGCATGGTGGTGTGCACCTGTAGTCCCAGCTACTCAGGAGGCTGAGGCAGGAGAATCACTTGAACCTGGGAGGTGGAGGTTGCAGTGAGCTGAGATCGCACCACTGCACTCCAGCCTGGTGACAGAGTGAGACTCCTCCGTCTCAAAAACAAAACCAAACAAAAAAGGTTGTGTTCAGCTACCAGAAACAAATTCTCTGCCATAGTGACTTAAACATGTAAAGGTGTGTTCTTTCATATACAAGAATTCCAGCTGTAAGCCAACCACTAGATCATTGGTTCCTAGCTGTTTCTACTACCATCTTGATATAACATCACCCTGTGGTCCACATGGATTCTGGAACTCCAGCCATCATAGAAGAGTTCCAGGTCCGCAGAGAAGAAAATCAGGAGAGCTCATTCCCTCCGAGCTTGAGCCAGTGGCCTTTACATGGCTTTTCTCTGTGTCTCCTCAAATATCATTGGCCATATCTATTGCAAGAAAGGCTGTAACACGTTGCTTTGTACTCAGGAGGGCAACGTGCCCTGGTAAAAATTGGCAGCCTGTTACTAAGAAAGGAGAGGTGAAAAGTGGCCTCTGCCACTTGGGAGAAATGCCAGTTCAGGAGAACAACGGAGGTAAAAGCTCTGACGCAGGAGGGAGACAACATGTGGAGGACAACTAGGTATCACGCATGTGCCCTGAGGGTCTGTTGGGAAGTTCCAGGAGATACTGCTGGGCTCAGGCTCTGCCCATAACATGTGCTGTCATCAATGTTGTCAATCCTGCATACCATAGGCTCTTCTTTCTACATATTTTCTCTATCCCCTCTCAGCCCTTCTAGGGAGAGTCACCTCTCCCATTTTAAAGATAAGAAAATTGAGGTTCAGAGAGGCTTTGACTTGCTGTACAAGCTCAACGTGGTCTCTGCTGGCTTCGTGTGCTAATAGTGCCTGTCCCCAATGTGCTGCTCCCCCCTGCCTTTCACTCCAAATCCGAGGCTGTGTCTCCATCACTGTAAGTTCCTTCCACATCTCCAATGACAGTCTATCAATCTCCAGCAATTTTGTCACCCAGTTAACAGGCTCAAACATGACTGATCGGACAAGGAGAGCTTTGTAAAGAGGAAAAATAATAATATTTTGGATTTGTATGTGAGAAAGAACCTATTTGATAGAGGGGCACAGGTATTAGCAATACATTCATATTCAAACACTGACACCTTTATTCAGCTTTTTATATTTGGAGCATTTGCAGGGCCTGAACTACTGGCAGACACTTCAAATTACTTAACCAGACATAAAATTGAAAGAGGGGAAAAAATGAATTGAGGCCACGAGTCCCACAGGCATCCTGGGTCTTTCTGTGGATGCAAATGGACTTATGATTGAGTTATCACAGCAAATTCAAGCCAACTCATTGGTACTTCCCAGTGCTGGAAGTTTCTAATGCACTTTCCCAAGGATGAAATTGTTCCTTTTCCCCATCCTGCATGCATGTTTTTAAGAAAACAAGCACTTGGAAGATAATTTTGCGGAAAAATATAAAATAGGCATAATATTCAGTTGCTTTTTCTTAAAGAAAGATGAACGATGCAAGGGAGGGATAAATTGCATTTGCTATGAAAATTTGAATTTCAAGAAGTATATTATGTCCTCCAGTGTTCTCAACGAAAAGAAAATTATTTCTTTCTTGGGGAACACACTCTTATGGCATTTTAACTTTTATGACATTTCTGATTTGGGATGATGAGCTTTCTGCACAGAAATGATTCAAACTTCCATTTTTTGTGGTGTGCATGTCCTTGTAAATTGCTCTACCAGCGAAGGAGGAGGAAACAGCTTCCTAAAGTGGAGATTGTTTTTCTGCTGAGAAAAAGTTTCTTTACCCATTTCTGAATGGTGGTTGCTGATAGAGACACATATCAGGGAAACAAATTGCACTTAATCACTAATCACCTGAACATAAGCTAAAAGTGGTATCAATCTTTCCTATGGACAAAAATAATTTCCCTCCACAAATAACGAACACAGACACATTTTACTAGGTGCAATTAAATACAATTGTGAGGATATATTGAGATATGATTCAGACTTCACCCTGTCGTGACAAGCCCCAAGACACTGGCATGCCCAAATACATCTTTTAAACATTAGGAGGAAATTCTGAGCTATTGTCTTTCCTGAGCAAGAAAGAATGCTATCCAAGGGAAACTTGAAGCAATGATGTTTATTTAGAATTAGAATCGATTTTCATTTTACATAACACCTTTCATTTTCAAGGCTCCCGAAGTACTTTACAAAGCAATAAGCTAGACAGCAATATTGCTATAGACAAGTGTAACCGTCATTATGCTTTCTGTAATAGCTCACAGGCTTGGAAATTAGAAATCAAGGGAGAGAGATGGAGAGAGAGATAAAGAGGAAGCGAGGGGCGAGAAGAGGGGCTGGGGAGAAGTCAAGAGACTAAGGTGGGAGACCTGGAGGATCCCACAGAGGCAGGAAAAGAGACAAAGACAGCATAGAATAGGGGCCATGCGTCTCACTGGTGCTCTGCTTTGAAATGGTTCCCAGGATGTTTTCTTTCCATCTCTGAGGACAGGCAGTGACACCTCAGCCCCTCACCCAAAGGACAGGGACAGGATGACATCCCACCGAGGCTCCCTCAGCAGCTTCACATCGCAGAGAGTGCTGGTTTTGCTATCAGGCAGCCTAGGACCCACATTCCAGCCCCACTGACTGACTGGGTGGCCCTGAGTGACTTGCTCAACCTCTCTGAGCCTTAGTTTGCACACACCTGTAAATGGAGTTCAGGAGACCTACACCAAGGAGTGAGAAAAATGAGAACGAAAGGCAGGAGAGGTACTCAGTCAAAGTTAATTAGGTTTTCTCTCCTTGTTTCCTTCCCTCACATTAAGAACATGGGATAAGCAAGTCCTATTGGATTTCCAGGACACAGAGGAATTTAATAATTCCTGCATAATGCTTCACAGTCTGCAAAGCCCATGAGCTCATCTGATGAAATGAAGCCAACTCGGTCACAATAAAGCACTTGTGATCTGTTTTCAGACTCTTGACAACCTTGAGAGTTCAGTGTTATCAGCCCCATTTCATGGAAAAATATATTGAGGTTCAGGGAAGTTGAGGTCTGCAGAGACTCACCCCGGAGCCTCTGAATTTAAGCCCAGAGTTCTTTCCAGCAGGCCAGACTGCCTCCTTCTGGTGGGAGGAGGCCAACAGGCTTCACCACATCTTCGTGCTGCTCCCACCAAATGGCTAAACAGCACAGGTATCAGACAATCCTTTGGAAAACTGATTTTGTTCCCTCTTTCACTGCCACTAAAACACAGTTGACGTAAGCAAAGAACATGTTTTGATTTTACAATTCAATGTTAGCATAAAGGGGCACAAACTTCATTATCATGGTGCCCGGCAATGGAGAGACGCCTCAGTCTATGCCGGTGATGCATTTTGCACTGGTTCTGTCGCTTACTCGCACGAACACATTTCCTGAGGGCTTCCTGTGTGGCTGGCACGGTGCTAGGTGTTAGGGCCCAGAGAAGAATTCAGTGGTATGAGAAGGTTCTGGCGCTGTCTGGAGAAGGGGCTCCCACCCATCGTTAGAGAGGAGGATCGGAGTGAAGAAAGGCTCCTCGGTGGCAGGAAAACCGGGAGAAGGAGGCTGTGGAACACTCTAGAAGAAAAGATGAGACTCAGGCAATGGGGATGGAGAGAGAGGGGAGAACTCAGAGAATATTTAGGAGATGGAAGAGACAGGCTTTGTACTGCTTGAATGTGAAGACTAAGGGAGAGAACGAAGAGAATCCATCCCTCCTCTTCAAAAGGCTCAAGATCAGCTAAGAAAATAATAATCATAAAAAAAGACAGAAATGCCAGTTCCAGCACAACCTCCTCATTTCTGAAATTTGGTGGGACTCGGGTCTACTTTTGGCAGGTGGAACCTGGGCCAGTCTTCCTCTCTCTTAGGGGGAAGAAATTGCATTGTATGATATATTACTTATTTTAATCAAATACCATTTTTTTCTAATTGTCACCGCGCCGGCAGCCTCACGGGGGCTGGTCTGACTTGTGTACATCCATGACAGGGAAGCGGTAGCGGCAGCTGCTTTGTGCCAGCCCGCCCGTGTTCCCTACCTCTCCCGCCTTGTCATTCACATCTCCCCTAATTACAGAACATCTGCTTGCGGTGGCCATTAACACTCCGCTACCAGCTTGTCTAGTTTAATACCAATGACTCCTGACCTCCCCCAAGGAAGGCGCTTTCTGTCAAAATTTCCCCCCAAAGAAGCCAATTCTCCACGCAAAATTTACACTTTTTTTTTTTTTTTTTTTTTTAATGCTACCTTACTAAAGACTTTTGAAAGGAAATGGGTTTGATGAGGTGCCATTTGGAGGGGGTGGGGAGAGTCGTTGCAACTGGAAACCCTTTCCCTGCCTTATTTTGTTTTGTTTTGAGTCTTTAAAAATTAAAGATGAAAACCATCTCCAGGGCGGGGAACACAAGTCGGAGCGTCCCCGTTCTCCCCCTTGCCCCTGCCCCGAGTCCTGCAGCCAGGGGGCGGTAGAGACACCCACCCCAGCTCTGCTACCCGGACTGACATCTGCCTACCTAAATACAGACCATCATGGAAGATTCCAACGGCCTTTATTATTATTATTATTTTAAGTATAGGTTCCCATGGTGGTGCTCCTGTTCCCTGGCACACCCAGAATCCTAAAACTTGGGAAAAGAGATTCCCTTCTTCTGGGGGTGCTCTGGAAGCAGCATATTTCTCTCTGTGAACATCAGATGGTATTTAAAATACTCCACAGCTTTCCTGGCTTTCCCAATGACAAACACGCTCAAAAAGTAAAATAGAAATGAGAGGAGGAAATACAGAAACAATATTTCGTTCAAAGCATAATGGATCACACAGCAAACAGTCCCCAACTCAGGGCTGACCCCCACCAGACTGCCCTTCCTGACTTTCATCTTATGTGGAGCCTCCCATCACAGGGTACATTGTAGCCCAGCGTGGTAACAGCAACTCTACGGCCGGAAGAGACATGCAGAATTATTCTAATAAAAAGGGGGAATGGGAGAGCAGTACATTTCAAAATCAACCCAAACATGATTTGTGAATTAATGTATTTTTAAAACTGTTTTGCACGTTAGAATGGCTTCTGCTTCCTGTTTTGATAAATGGCAATTCCTCTTTCTTGTAGGGGAAAAGAAAAAAAGAGTCTGGGATGGCTTCTACAAATACCTGGCTCAGGAAAGTGATGCGGGAGCCCACAGTATTTTATAATGCCGTTGGACTTTGCTTCCAAAGTGGAAAAGCATTTCCTTAAAGGAAGACCCTGTGCAGAGCAGGTAGTTTAAATAGGATGCAAGCTCGACCAGCTCAAGGAGAAAATGGGGCAACCGAAGAGCTGATTTTAATTTTATTTTTCTCTAAAAGAGTCAAAAGTGATCACTGACCCCAGCACAAGTAAATTCCAACAAGAGCAAAGTAAATAATTAAAAGAGAATAATCTAGAGCGTTGCTATTTTGTCCCGCTACATCTGAAAAGCATTCACGGTACTTTGCTGCGGGGAATTTGCTCAGGCTTTGCCCTGGTGCCGACGATCGCTTCTCTGGAAACTGAAACAGCCGAGGAGGAATAAAAAAGAGAGAAAGGTGAAGGGATAAACGGGTTTTAAAAAAATACTGCGAAGGAATACCTGTAAATACATTTTTTAAATGTGCATTTCCAGAATACAACATCATCTTAATTGTCGACCTCACCAAAACACCTATTGGAGAAAACGTTTTAACAAGGGGGAGAAATGATCTTGTAATCTCAACAATAAAAGCATTTCCATCCTTTGTATATGCTGACTTACAAAAAGTGCTTTCAAACAACAAAAGATGGAGCAGTAATTACATAAATCTCTTCATTCTTGATGAAGACACAATGGAGTATGAGCAAATCAATAGTGTTGCTGCTGTAATTCTTGCTTTTATTATGAGCCGAACACAAACTTGTTAAAATTGAATTCTGCTCCTTGTGTATAAAAAAATTAGAATTTGCACAAATTCAGAGGAAAAGAACACATGTTCTGTAAATGTTTAATTTTTTTTCTATGCTACTTAGGAGATTTATGATGGCGTAGGATCAGATTTAGAAATGAATGTGACACCAATAATATAACGCTGCCGCCTATGTCCCAAAAAATGAGATATGCCACCTTTAGACACCACATTTTAGCTGCTGCATTGAAGCTATTCATTCAGAATGCCCAGAAATTACCTCCTCAATTTTTAATCCCACTATTAAATAAACTAAATGTACCCTAAAGTCAAATATCTCCAACTTATTGCCAATAAATTGACCGTAATGATTTTCTCCCACAACTTACATTTCTAATATTTCCCATTCAGGAATAAGTAATATTGTTGATTTTCCAAAGAAAAGGTGAAAATTATTGCATTTAAAAATAATTAATAGATGGGCCTGCATACCTTTGAATTAAATTAAAGGAAAAATATTTCTTTTTTGTAGAGATGATTGCATTCATATCCTGTTTGGTGTGAAAAGTAGATTCCAAAAAGCTTTTAACTAATTTGTTCAATTTGTTTCAAAGCCAACATGAATAGGCTTGGTGCAAATTCAGATTCATTAAAACTTAATTAATATGCATCATTATGCAAATGAGGTTGCAGTTAATGAGTTCTTAAAAGAAGCTTTCTTTAATTAGTTCAGTTTTAATGGCATCATCATTTATCTGACTTGTTTTTAAAGCCACATGACATGCAAAAAGTGACCATCCTCTACAATGTGCTGCCTAATTGCGTTTCATCCTAATTGTTTAATGTTAAAAACTTTGAAAAAGTTAAAATGTTTTGATATTTAGTTCCATTAAATGGCTTTCACAAACTTTTCCATTCTGGTGAATGAGATGTTTCTTCCATTCCTCAGTTTTTTTTTTCTAGTGTTGCTCTTAATTATTATTCTTCTTATTATTTTTGACATATAACCATTTTGATCACCTATTTTGATCATGTGAATATTGTGTCCATGCATGTCTATTTATACATTGATGAGCCCATCCTTACAGGTATACACGTGAAACTGTGAATATAATTGCTCAACAAGCACACTTTATTGTTATGTGCATACATTAGTGTGGATTATTATACTTATGTACTTGAAAAATTAAAACGAGCCTTTCTTGAGGCCATCTGCTGACTTCAGGAAGCTTAGTAACATGTTTTAACACAAGATTTTTAAACGTAGTAATTCACAAGAATTACAGCCACTGCTACTATCACCAGCGTCTACATCAGAGATGCCTGCCTGGGAGATAAGAATGCTTAATAATTATTGAGGAATATGGAAATCAGAAAGAAAGGGAAAAAAAAAAGGCAGGCTTAGTACAGAAAAAAACGCTAACCCAGAAAATCACTTTGGAAGCTTCGGAAATACAATGGGTTTTTAAAACATTTTCAGGTTTATGAAATATTGTGCTACACAATTACAATTGTGTTTTGACATGTGGTGCCGAATGTAATTCTTTGGGGGGAGAAAAGGAAGTTCTTTTACACAGAGTCCTAGAGAGGAATGCAGTGTGCCGTGTTACACGTTTTTACACCACTGTCAGGAGTTTTATAACTGAGAGAAACTACTTGCGTTTGGAGCTCAAAAATAAATATATGTGCTTTGCATTGGTTTAAGCGAAGTTTTATGTTTTGTTTCCACAGAGATTGAGCTGTGCACACACCACCCTAATTAACAACAACAACGAAAAATGCCGTACAAGCCTTGCATTTATCAAGGCTCAGGCCAACACTGCAAACATTGTGCATTTCACATAGGAAAAAGGAAAAGAAATATTCCAACCTCTTTTTAACACTTAGTCTTTTGAGTACCGCCAAGAATATCCTGATTAAATAATGGGGAAAAATAAATTGCACGGAGGAGGCAGTTGAGAAACCATTATTTGGGGGATCTTTATAATGAGGGTGCAGTCTTTGGCTGGGAAGATGGCCTCCTTTCTCCTAAGTCGGCTGGTTACAACAATATAATTGCTATTACACCGCCATATGGTGATGGAGATCATATTAATAGAATTACATGAATAACTATTGGGGGAGGTTCTGTTCGCAAATACGGCATCACGTAAAAGTGTGGAACGAAGCCATGCTATGATGGGATGTTTCTGAACAAGAGGGATACAACAGACTTTGTTATTCACAGCCAAGGTAAGGAAGTAACCCAGGTGGTCACCTTATCTTAATAAAAACAAAAAGTGGTGCAATCTAATGTGTCGAAACTGAAACCAACAAAAGGCATTTTTTTTTTTAGCTTATCAAATGAAACGTTGTCATTCTTAAGGGTGGGGAAACTTGTCTTGTTTATATCTGTGTCATCAGCACTGAACAGGGTGCCCTGAATATACAGAAGCTCTCTCAATGTTTACTGAATAGATGAATGAATTCATTAGATCAGGTCAGAATTTACTAATAAATCATTCCTCTAGTATGCTACAACAAAAATGTGCATTTACAAAAACAATCATATGGAAAAGGTGTAAAAATATTCACGGCCCCTAATCCCACCCCAACACTTATAAAGTGAAATAGTTCTGTCCCTATACAGAATAAAAACAAGCGTCTCTTTGGCACAGTGCTTTAGAGTTTATAAAGCAATTTTCTGTGCTAATCTGTTTGTAATTTTCATAACATCCTTTCCAAAGGATTAAAAAAAAAAAAAAAAAGGAAGGGTAAATATCCCATCCCAGAGAGAGGATGTTATTTGCTCAAGGTCACAGGGATAGAAAGGCTGGGTGCCATGCAGGACTTGGGACCCCATTGCCCTGAACTTGAAGAGGCAGATTAATTGACAGACGTTTGGAAAGAACATGGAGACCCCCAAAGCCCCCATACAGAAAGGACATGGGGACAACCTCCCTGTCTCTGCTCCCAGCTAGGAGTTTTAATAGAAAGGATAAATTATCAGAATCTGCAGTGCCAAGAAGCGTTTGAGTTTAGGGCTTTCAGGGATAATATTCAAAATGATGATACTAGTGGCCATCAATCATAATTATTTTAAAATTCAATAAACATTTAGTGAGTCCTTTCTTTGTGTCGGGGCATCGTGCCAGGTGCTGAAGAAGCCTGAGTTTATTTAATCCTCTCAGTGCTGCTATTCGAGGGAGGCTTCTTCACATTTTGAAGCAACTGGAATTTGGAGAATGTAAATGATGCGCTCAGTCCAAGGACCAGGCAGTGCGATCCAGAAAGCCCACTTGGGTTTGCAAAGGCTGTGCTCTTTTCAGTGTAATCTGGACAAGGACTTCAAGTGCATTAATTAAAAATTGATTAAGAGTGGACGACAAATCCAAATAGGTGGGATTTATTAAGTGTGATAACCGTTCAGCATGAAGAAAGGTATCTGTGAATTAGAGTGTTTAGAGAAGGCTTTGTAGATGAAGGCAAAAATTAGGCTGGGAAAAATGATAATGGTTATGACAACAAACACAGCAAGAACTAGCACGTGTTGGGTGCTTACTATGTGTAGGTAAGTTTTGTGCCTTTTACAAGTGGTGGCTGTTTTAATCCTCACAACCATTCAGAGGGGAGACACTCCTGTTGTCTTATCCTATAGGTCACAAAAAACAAGCCCCAGAATAGTGAAGCAGCTAACCCAAGACCGTTCGTTAGGGACAGGGCAGAGGACTCTCCTTTTAAAGCTGGGAGAGTTGTGGTTTTCTTGAGCCTCTGCTGTCAAGGGTGAAGCATTTCTACATTTTTATAATTGAGTGAAGTTTGCTTCGTTGTTTGCTAAAAACAGTCATCTGAGAAGAAAGTCATTTTTTTCCCCTCCTTTCCAAATTCCCAAACACAAAATTGTGATCACCCTCCTTTGGGTGAAAACGTGACTGCTGTTCCATATCCCAAAGCTGAGAATAATACTGAGCTGTCCGTATGGACTAAACCCTCGTAGCAGATTTCAAGACGTGGTATTAATGGAAGAGCTTTTGAAGAGTCTACAGTGGGCATCCACGGAAAACCAAACGGGAACTTGGAATATATAAAGTCTAAGATGCTTTGTGAAGTCTCTGTGGGGAGCAGACAAAAAAGAGGAAAAAGATATCAAAACCCTCCATCAGCTGCATGCCTTCCTCTCCCTCTAGAAGCTTCTTCATCTGCCCCCATTCCACCCTGCATCTGTGTGAACCCCTTAGAGCATCCTGGCCTCCTGCTTGCTTTTTTCTCTCCTTCTCCTTCTTCTCCTTCTCCTTCTCCTTCTCCTTCTCCTTCTCCTTTGTTTTTTTAAACCAGCCGCGCTGAGAGTCATTCCCGTGTGGTTGGAGACGCACTGACTGCGTAACAAGAAGACTGCTCTCTGAATTCCCTCATTGAACTAGCTGCCAGATCCTGTGGATGCCATTTCCTCATACCACGTGCACTACCAGGACCCCCTACTCTCCCTACTATTGCTAAGCTTCAGGCCTCTGTCCCTTTGTCAGGCCCTCTTGACTCATATTTTCAATTTGACTGCATTCTCAATGCTGTCAGCTTTAGGATCTTTTAAATCTGCCTTTGTCACTACCTCTCTCACAAACATTCAATGGCTCCCTATTGCTTTTCAAATAAAATAGAATGTTCTCTGACATTCTGGACCCTCCATGTTTTAGTTCCAAGCCATGGATTCAATTTTATTTCTCTCTTCTTCTTTTCAGTTATCCCAAAACAAATCAAGTAACTCTTCATCCTACTTCCATGTTAACAATGCTTAGCTATCTAATAATCATAAAAATAATATATTTTACATACATGACAGATAATTTGTAAAGTAGAGAATAAAATAAAGAAAAAATCAAAATATCCTGCAATCTAAGCACCCAGATATAATCTCCCTAATATAATAAATATGTTGGTTTATTTTTTCTGTATACAAATATAATAGATACAAGAAATATATATGACAAACCTGAAATCTTATGTAAAAATAGTTCTGTTTTTTTTTTTCCACTAAGCAATACAGTATAAGCCTTTTGTCACATCCTTACGTATTCTTAAAAACACTAAGCTGAAGGAGTTATTTTGAGCAAAGTACTTAGAACAGTGCCTGGCATATAACAGGCACTCAATAAATGTTAGAACATTAGCCCTCATCATTATTATTAACTATCATCACCCTCTGAAAACTTGATGTTTAATAGCTATTATATTTGATGATAAAGATATTCAGTAATTAATTGGAAATATCCCTTGCTGTTGGATATTTAAGCTGTTCATACCATAAACAATCTTGCAATGAATATCCACATTTACACGTATGTGTGTATGGCTGCATATGTATGTATCTGTGTTTTTGCATATGTGTATAATCTGTGTGTGCATATGTGTGTATATATATGTGTGTGTGTGTGTGTCTGATGGCTAGTTGACATCTTGGGAGTTTTTCTATTGCCAATACATTTTCTCTTTATTGCCTCCTTAAACTATTTTGAGTTTATTTTCTGTCAGTTGCAACTGAAAGAGTCCCAACCTCATACATTTGTGCAAAGCTTCAAATCTCAAAGGTGATGGAGATAGTCTCCTATTGTAAATGACACACTTGATTTTGAGGTCTTAAGTATGTCAGGGCCCCAGAATCTTGGCTCAGAGTTAGGGTCCCAAGTTATGAGGCTAGTTGGGGGAGGGAGTAAAGCTATAGGCTGTATGCAGGAAAGGAGTCAGGGGTATAGCGTTTGTGGGAAGAATAGTCCAGAAACATGAGGATGTGGGTAGAAAATGAAAGGGCTTTTCCAGTGGTCAGAGAACATGAGGATGTGGTTTTAGAAGGTGCAGCCCAGCAGTATAGGAAGCCTTCAACTAAGCCCATAGGTAAGTAGAGAGTGGATCAGGAGGCTGAGAGAACTTAGAATCCACCAGGAATTTCTAACTTGGGTGTGTCTCATTGATGCCCTTGTCTGCAGTGACATCTTTTAACCAATTTGATATGCATAAATCAGCAGTTTAAATTCAATTATTATCCCCTTGCTTAACACTGAAGTTGAGATTCCTTGATATATACACATTGTCTCTCTGTGTGTCTTCACTGCAGACAGAACTAGCTACATTACATGCAGGGCTCAAACCAAATGAAAGTGTGGACACCCCTTATTCAAAAATCATTAAGAATTTCAAGATGGTCACAGCAAAGTGTTAAACCCAGCCCAGAACCTTTCGAAGCACAGAGTCCTGCATGGCCGTTAGGTCACATGCCTGGAAAAAGTGGCCCTGGCTGCAGATTGTATTTACATGTTTCTGATTATTGTTACAGAATATTAGTGGTCCTTTTTTCTTCTTGATTTCTCCAAGCTCTTTATATATAAAGTCAATTGATATTTTGTCACACATTGCAAAAGTCGCTTTTCCCATTAGTATGTGATTTGCAAGGCATCTCCTTCTTGCATGGGGTGGTGCATAAAAACTGTATATTGCTTTTTTTTCTCAGAGAGACAGGGTCTCACTCTGTGACCCCCAGGCTGGAGTGCAATAGCTCCATCATAGTTCGCTGCAGCCTCAGATTCCTGGGTTCAAGCAATCCTCCCACCTCGGCCTCCCAACGTACTGGGATTACAGGCATGAGCCACCACACCCAACTTATATTGCTTTGATTCTAGTACAGAGTCAAGATCGGCACCATGTGTGAACTTCTCGGTCACCACACCTTGAATCCTGATGTTTCCTCTGCCCACGCTGTCCTTTCCTCCCACTCTGTTCTGTAGAATTTCACCTTCCTTCAAGGACTAACTCTAACCTCATGCCACCCAGGAAGCTTCTGTGATACCATGACCTGAAAGTCACCCCCATCCCAACTCCAGAGGATCCTCTTCCAGATTTCTCTCTTAAGACACTGCCTGCTTTCAACTGTACGTTTTCTTACAAGGGCATGTGGTTCAGCTCCCTCACAGTCTGAGTTCTTTGTTATCAGGGACCCCATATTATTCATCATTAATCCTGTACCTTGCTCTTATTGATAGTAATTAACATTTATTGAGCACCCACTATGAGCCTGACATGTCTCAAAAGATGTGTCTGTCTGGGCATGCTGGCAGTACCTTTAGTCCCAGCTACTCAAGAGCCTGAGGCAAGAGTATTGCCTAAGCCCCAGAGTTCAGGGCTGTAGTGCCCTATTATAATGCCTGTGAATAGCCACTGTACTTTAGCCTGGGCAATACAGCAAGATTCCATCTCTTAAAAAAAATGATATGTCTGCATGATAATGGTTATTTCCAAATGCTTCCAGGACAGCAGGCAAACCTGGGTGCCCATCAAAGTTAGGGCTTTATTCTATTAGGACCTACACTGGAGATATATTTTATCCCAGCTTATTCTAAGACTTGAGTCTCAAAGTGCTCACTAAATATTAACTCTAATTATCATTGTCATCATCATCATCATCATTACTTTTGATATTTATTGAGTATTTAGCATGAGGCAAGTAAGCACAGGCTTATTTAGTCCAATGAACAGACATATGAAGTGGGGGCTTTTATTAGCCCCCTTGCACAGACGAGACACTGAGGCTCCAGGATCTGGAGCCTCAAAGTGACAACACTGGAATATAAACTCAACCATCTGATTCCAGCGTCTCAAAAACAACCTTATTGTGACTTCCTCATCTCTGGCAAGAAGGAACGTTTGCCCACTCGCGGGTTGTGGTGAGGGGGGGGGGGGGGGGGGGGGGGGGGGGGGTGGGGGGGGGGGGGGTGCGTCTCAAAAACAACCTTATTGTGACTTCCTCATCTCTGGCAAGAAGGAACGTTGCCAATCGCTTGGTGTGAAGGTGTTGGATTTTATTCTGAAGAACAATGGTGGTACAGTGAAGCACTTCTCTCCTGTTTGTTTTGCTCCCTTGATCTCACTTAGACTCTTCATGAGATCAGGGATGCTGCCATGCAGACTGCTTGCCAAAAGAAAGGAGTACAGAAGGAATCACAATGCTGCTTCCTGAAACATAAAGTTCAGACAGGAAGACTTCAAGGACATTTATTCCCAGACCACAGCCATCACTGTAAAAATACATGGCATTTATTTAAACAACTAGATCACATTTATTGAGCTTTCTGTGTGGTAGGCACAAAGTGTTTTAAGTAGATGAATCTCCAGGACATTAGATAAATCAAGTGATTCACCCAAAGTGAGAGAGCTGGTGAATGAGGAAGCCAGAACGGGGACTCTCCATTGTCTGACTCTACCCGAGGCTTTGCAGGACTATCTTTTGAGCCACGCCTGCATGCCAGGCACTGGACAAGGCAAAGGGAATACACAGTGGTTAAAGCAGAAGGGTCTGGCTCTCCAGGAACTCAGAGCCTGGAGGAGGAAAAAGTCACAACAGAGAGTTACCATTTAGCCAGTCAGAGGCAATGGCAGAGTTCAGGCCTCTGGGCAGCCTGAAGCACAAAGAAGGGATCCAAAGGAGAGGAGTGGGGTGAAGGAGAGGGTGGGTCAGGAAAAACTTTCGGAGCTTTTCTTTCTGCATACCACATTGTTTTGTTCAAACCCAAATATGACAACCATTCTCCAAGGTGGAGAAGCCTTGTGCAAAATTACTTATTCTATCTCTGGAATTGGGAACTTCACCATTCATCTACCATCAAACCCTACATTAATCCGTCCATTAATCAGTCAACCCACCTACTCATGTATCCACCCATCCATCTATCCACCCATCTATCCATCCATCTATGCATCCATCCATCCATTCCTCTACTCATCCATCCATCTATCCATCCACACATCTATCCATCTATCCATTCATCCACACATCCATCCATCTATTTGTTCGTTCATCCATCCATTCATCCACACTTTCATCCATCCATCTGTCCATCCACACATCCATCCATCCACCCATCCATATACCTGTCCATCCACCTATCCAACATCCATCTATCCATTTATACATCCATCCATTCATCCATTCATCCATCCACCCACCCATCCATCCATCCACCTGCCCATTCATCCACCCACCAATCCATCCACCCATCTATCCATCCACACATCCATCCATCCATCCATCCATCCATCTATTTTTATTCAATCATTCATCTCATTGCTCATTCATTTCTTCATTGATTTGTAAAACATGTATTAAGTTTCTGCTGTAGCAGAAATTGATTTAGACACCAGGGAAAATGTATAACTAAAATTAACATTTAAACAAAATGAATTCCAGAAATAAAAATTTCCTGTCTGCTCGGGATATATATGTTACAACTCTCATTTTGCACTACTTGATCCAGCAAATTAAGACTAACGTGATTTTTAAACACCCTAGCTAAATTAAGTGGGGAAGTGTTGGCCCAGAGAATTCTTTCAGGAAATGACCTCTAAAATTTCATGTACTTCCAAGCCCCTAAATTCTCTCTCTCTAATACACATGGTATATCCTGGATATAATCTGGATACATATGGAGCTTTAAGCCTTGCAGAGCCCTTTATGGAATGACCAACATACTAAAATGTTATTTACTTATTTATTATAAATTACTGTCATTTGAGAATGAAATAGACTGGAAAGATTCACCAAGTTATGAATCTTTAACTTGAAGGACTACAATTTTTTTTGGATAATATATCATGCAGTAAATAAAAGTATTTTTAAAGATAGTCTCCTACTCTTGCATCCATTTTAATGTACACCAGGATTAAACTGGCTTTTTCTAACTGAATGAGGAAATAAAAAGTTCAAACATCTCTTTTACTCTCTCTCAACAAAAAAAAAAAAATGAGAAAAAAGGAACAAAATGCTGTATCACCCTCTTTTAATTGATATCTCATCTTTCACTTAAATTACATGTCAGTACAAACTGTCAATTTTAAGGAGAATATTGATATTTTATTCCCATCACTTTTTTTCCTGTGGAAGGAATAAAACATTAAAACGATGATTATACATGAATCACATCTTATACATTGGAGGTACGTTATAATTAGAAAAATAATTTTTACCATTTGTATTACAGTCTTACCAAACAGATCCATTCTTACACTGCAAGCTGTGTTTAACTCAAATAGTTCAATGAGATGATTTGTGAAAGAGATGCAGAAAGAAATTACTTCTATGAAACTCATTTCTTGCAGTACCTGGATGATGGTAAAAGTCTCTAAAGCATCACTGTCTCAGTCTCCATTGCATGCTTGCCATGACAGGAAATGAAAGTGTTCACTCAGAAGTTTGGATGAGATGCCCTCAAGTCATTGAAACCCAAGCAAGGGCTAAGAATGAATGGAAAAAAAGAGACCTCCAGTAGCCCTAATGAGCACCACCTCCATTTCTGTAGCCACATAGGAGGAAAAGAAAGTGTGGACGAGAAGCAGCCCTGAATCTTTACCCTCATGGTGATGGGTCTTCCTCCTACTCATTAATCCGTTCTCGTTCCTGCAATGTGTAATAGGCACCAGTGATGTGCCAAGCACTCTGCTGGGAAATAAATGGGATCCAACCCCTCATCCTTAGCAACCTCAAAGTCATGGAGGAAGGAAAGCATGAATGAAGCTGTATTGGTTTGCTAGAGTTACTGTAACTAAGTGTCAGCGACTGGATGCCTCACAATTCTAGACGCCAGAAGTTTGAGATCAAGGTGTCTACAGGGTTGGTTCCCTCTGGGGCTGTGAGGGAGGATCTGTGCCATGCCTCTCTCCTAGCTTCTGGTGGTAGCTGGCAATCTTTGGAGTTCCTTGATTTGTAGAAGCATCACCCCAATCTCTGCTTCCATCTTTACACGGCATTCTTCTGTGTGCGTGTCTCTGTATCCAAATATCTCCTTTTCATGAGGACATCAGTCATATTGGAGTAGGGTCCACTTGGATGACCTCATTTTAACCTGATTATCTTTGCAAAGACCCTAAATCCAAATAAAGTCACACACCGAGCTACACAGGGTTCAGACTTCAACATATAAATTTGGGAGGAGAGGGGAAACCTGTCAACTCATAACAGGTGATAATTATAATGAGGTTCTTGTGAAACAGTCCTCTGCAAAGTGAGACTATTTCCATCAAAATCACCACCCATTTTGCTTTTAATTTGACAAAATAGTTCTTAAGTGTATCTGTATGTATAAACACTCAACAATTGCAAAGATAATTCTGGAAAAAGGGGAAAGGGCAATGAGGAAGAATTTTCACTCATTTTTTATGATATGATTTAAGTAATTAAAACTGAGATACTGAACCAGGAGTGGAAGTCAAGTGGGTAGAGCAGCATTGAGGATTCAGAAATAGACCCAACGACATACACCGGATTTCTGCCTGTGAGGAAAGCAGTTCTACTCCAAGGAAGCAGAAAACGGACCCCTCTGGATGGCAGTAGGATAGCTGCCCCAGGAGCCATGCAGAGGGCCCGCCACACTCCTTACACCAAAAGATGTTCCAGATGGGAAAAGTTAACGGAAAAAATGGAACACAAAAAGGTAACTTTTTTTCTTTTCTCTTTTCCCCCATAACTTTTGAGTTGAAAAGCCTCTTTCAATCATGTTATTTTTTACAATGATCACCGAAAAGACTAATAAATTTATCTACTTAAAAAATTAAAGAAAACGCATATCACAAACAAAGGTAATATTCCTAACATGCAAACAGCTCTTAAAAGTCAATAAGAAAAGAAAAATAAACACTTCCCAGTAGGAAACTGGTCAAAGAAACAGAACAAAGAAACTCACAAAATAAAGAAAACCAATTAGCCTTTAAGAGAATATTTAAATAATCACACTAATAATCAAATAAATTCAAATAAAAACAATAGAAATTTTCCTTCCCAGCTTTCAGACTGACCAAGTTTAAAAGAACGAGGGAAACTTGTTTTTTAGTGAGGATTTGGAAGCAGAGGAGTGTGCCTCACTAGAACCTTCCTGGAGGACCAAATACATCAAAATAGAAGACGTCCCTATCCTCTAACCAAGAAAATTGGCTTCTAGAAATGCATCCTCTGGAAAGGAATACAAAATTTGAAAAATAAAAAAAACTTCACACCAAAGAATATTAATTACACTGCTGTTGATCACAGGGAAAAACTGGAAATAGTCCAGTGGTAGTAGATGGCCTGTTAAGTCAATGACTGTAGTGCTTACAGTTAAATCTTGGGCAGCCATTTGCGTGCGCACATGCACACACACACACACAGATTTGAAAAGATGTTCATGACATTTTATGAGTGAATAGGGAAGCCACAGAATACTTGTTTAGTTGTTTATTTAACACGTATTTTCTGGGCAACAGTTCATATGTCTGCCCTTGTGCATGGTGTTAAGGACACAATGAATGTGGAGGAGCTTATTATGGTTTCGTGGCCAATCGAATCCTCATACAAATATATAAACTTACATAAGTGTTACAAAGAACAAGTTGATGTGAACACATACTTTCAAAAACTGGGAGTTTGTTGGCCGGGCATGGTGGCTCACTCCTGTTATCCCAGCACTTTGGGAGGCTGAGGCGAGTGGATTACTTGAGGTCAGGAGTTCCAGATCAGCCTGGCCAACATGGTGAAATCCCATCTCTACTTAAAATACAAAAATTAGCCAGGCATGGTGGCAAGTGCCTATAATCCCAGCTATTCAGGAGGCCGAGGCAGGAGAATCTCTTGAACCCAGGAGGCGGAGGTTGCAGTAAGCCTAGATGGCGCCACTTCACTCCAGCCTGGGTGAAAGAGCAAAACTCCGTCCAATAAATAAATAAATAAATAAATAAATAAATAAATAAATGTTGGGAGCTTTATGTTGTCAAGTCCAGGAAGGCTTTCAGGAAGAGGTGGCATTCGAGCTAATTAATGTCTGGTGCAGGAGTCAAGGTTACTGGTTGAAAGGAATGAGTGAGAGAGTGGTCCTGGCAAATCAGAGGGATTACAGGTGCCAAGGACCTATGAAACGGGGGAGCAGGCTGTCTTTGAGAAACCGCAAGAGAAGAAATGCAACTGGAGCAGCAAAAAGTGGTGACTGGGTCTTGGGTCATGGGGTGGAGGTAGGTGGCAGGACGAGCTGCTGAGGGGGTGGGCTGGAGGCAGCATGTCAGGGTTATGCGAAAAACTGGCATGACCAGACTTAAGAAATTAGAAGAGACTTCCAACCTGCGGCATGCAGCACGGACCCAAGGATGAAAGAAGTGGGTGGGGAAGTCGATTAGGAGCCCACTGCATGGTCAGATGCGGGAGCGAAGGGCTTGGTCCAAGACAGGAATGTAGGCTGCTGCTGTTGATAGTGGTGGAGACAAAGAAAAGAGGATGTGTTCAGAAAATATTTAGCCAAACCAACAGGACTTATGGGAAAGGAGGGAGAAGGGCATAGTCAAGCTGACTCCTGGCTTCTGGCTTGCATAACTGGCTGGAAGAGCACAGATGCTACAACCACGCTTGTGGAGAGCTGTGTATGTTACCTGTATCTTACGTGATTCCTCGCCAAGCTACCGGAAGTGGTTTATCCACTGGTGAGATTTGGAATGGGTTTCAATTCCTTGGCTTTTCCATATTGTTTACATCTTCACAGTGAGTTTTTATTTTTACAGAAACAAAAAGCTATGTTTTTTTATTTAACAAAATTTGGAAGAGATTAAAAAATCAAATGAAACAGTGCAAAGGAAAAATCGACAAGTTAGCTTCAGAAAAGAAGAGGATGAGAACAGGGAGATCCAGACGGAACTGGCTCCAGAGGAGCAGAGACAAACAACCAAACCAAGTGCCCCGGCCACTCACGCTGCTTCCTGTGCCCACAGGTTCTCACCACTTTTCTACCCAGAATGCCCCGCCTAGACATTCTATTAATTTCCATATGTGATCAGTCAGATTGCCTTGAGTCATCCCAGCAATGTATTTAGACCCGAGTTTTGCATTTATGATTGCCTGATTTATATTATAGTCATGCAAATATTTCCCTCCATCCCACACCTCTCCTCTATCCCACCACAGGGTCCCTGACCATGGTGGAGTATACAGAAAGGTTTTAGAATCAGAACAATCCTATTTTGAATTTAGCCTTCTTTGGGGGTGATTTTGGACCAGCTCCTGCCTCAACCTCTCTGGGCTTCAGTCTCCCCATTACATAAAGGGCATCATAGATCTATATATAACCTGCCTCAAGGAGGGTTATTTCAAGAATCAAATGAGAGTTAACATGCAAAACACTCAGTATAGCAACTGGCATAGCATGGTTTGTTTATTGTGTGTCTATTTTTGCTTTTCATTCTGAATCCCCAGTATCCAGCACAATGCCCTGCATAATGAAGGTAAGCAACAAATGTTTGTTGAATTTAGTTGACTAAAGATTGGATTCAATTGCAAAACCTTTGAAAAAAAATGAAATCCATACTTTTTTTTCATTCAGATTTTATACCTCCTGTCAAAAGACGGGCTTATTGCATTTACTCAATCAATGCATAATACACTTCTACTGTGCATCCTACAAGGGTCTGGAGACACAGATGAACAAGTTCTCTGCCCCATTTCCTTGAGGTTCATTATCTGGTGGGGAAGGCAAACACCCAGGTAAATAAATGACCTCATGCATTAGAAGTTCCCTGGAGGTTTGAACAGGGCAAGTGGGGCATAAACAGAACGTGGGTCAAGTCTCTCTGAAACCTAAGAGGCTTCCCTGACCTGCACTTCCTTATGTGCCTTTAAGACCTCATCTCCCACCACGCTACCCTTGAGGCATGATGCTCTCCAACCCAGCAACCTCCAGGCCAATCCCCAAAAACAACAAGCAGGGACCCACCCCAGAGCTTTTGCCTCTGCTCTCCTGTGCCCGCAATGCTCGGTGCCTGGAGGCCTTGCCTGTGCAATGGCTAATTATATGCATCAATTCATCTGAGTCACCAGGTGACCAGACATTTCCTCAGATATTATCCTGAATGTACTTGTGAGGGTATTTCAGGATGAGATTCTTAGGGACACACATTTTGCATCAGTAGAGTGAGTACAGCAGATTGTCCTCCCTCATGTAGGTGGGCCTGGTCCAATCTGTTGAAGGCATGAATAGAATAAAAAGTGTGAGTAAGAGGAAACTCCTCCTGCCTGAGTGCTTGAGATGAGACACTGGTCTTTTCCAGACTTTGGACTCAGATGGAAACATCCACTCTTAGGTCTCCAGCCTGCTACCTTTTTTTTTTTTTTTTTAATACTTTAAGTTCTAGGGTACAAGTGCACAACGTGCAGGTTTGTTACATATGTATACTTGTGCCATGTCGGTGTGCTGCACCCATCAACTCATCAGCACCCATCAACTCATCATTTACATCAGGTATAACTCCCAATGCCATCCCTCCCCTCTCCCCCATCCCCACAATAGGCCCCAGTGTGTGATGTTCCCCTTCCTGTGTCCAAGTGATCTCGTTGTCCAATTCCCACCTATGAGTGAGAACATGTGGTGTTTGGCTTTCTGTTCTTGCGACAGTTTGCTGAGAATGGTGGTTTCCAGCTGCATCCATGTCCCTACAAAGCACACGAACTCATTGTTTTTTATGGCTGCATAGTATTCCATGGTGTATATGTGCCACATTTTCTTAATCCAGTCTGTCACTGATGGACATTTGGGTTGATTCCAAGTCTTTGCTATTGTGAATAGTGCTGCAATAAGCATGCGTGTGCATGTGTCTTTATAGCAGCATGATTTATAAAGCCTGCCAGCTTTTGGGCTGCAACTAAAACATCCACTCTCCTGGGCCTCCAGCTCGCTGTCTACAGATCTCGGGACTTGTCAGCCTTCACAGTCACTTGAGCCAACTCCTTATTCGCTCTCTCTCTCTCTCTCTCTCTCTCCATCCTATTGGTTCTGTTCCTCTGGAGAACCCAGCCTAACTTACCCCCTCCCTGCATTCAGGCCTCTGTGAGATCTTCCCATGCCCATGGAAAATAGCAGGTCCCTCCACACTCTGTATCTTGCCCTGCCCTTTCCCTTCATACATGACAAATTCCAGCATCACATAACACATGTGTTTATATGTTATGGTCTGTTGTCCTTACTGGAATATCAGCTTCCTGAAAGCAGGGTCTTGGTCGGTTTGGTTCATTAATGCATCTCCTGTGCCTGTAGCAATGCCAGACATACTGTAGACATTGACAAATATTTGGGAAATGAATGAATGACTGGATGAATGGTAGCATGGGAGCTGGGACCTGAGACTTCTGTTATCAATGTAGTTCTAACGGCTGTCACTTTCTTTCTGGTCCTGTATGTCAGGAAGAAAACAGAGTTTGCAGAGCAAAACACATTCCTCAGCAATGAAATGGGTTGTGGCATTTGGGGCTATTTATTTTTTCTTTCTTTGGGAAGCAGTAAGGGGAACGCTGTTTATCTTGTTCTGGAGCACTGTAAGGGGTAGACTGTAAACAGGAAAGAGGACATAAAGCTGATGAGTGCGAACCCTCCCTTCCCTACTGAGGCTTTGCTTGGGCCTACTTAGCATTTCAATCTATATAAAGTCAATGGGCCATACAACCCTCCTTTATATACACTCACCAATTAACATTATTCTTTAATAGGAATAAGTTTAGGTTTTTTTTTACAAGTTTGATTCCAAGGAACATGCTTAATCACAAAAACCTGATTCTAATGAGTGTAATGGGATGCAAGGCAGTTAGCCAAGTTACACTCAGCACTTATATGTCCCTTTGCTAGAAACCTTACAGATGCCTGCAAAAGAAGCCTCCTTTGATGACATGTAAGGCCTTCCACAATCTAACCCTGAACAATCTTGGCCACCTTGCCTCCTCCTCCATCTCTCTAGGCTCTCTGAATTTCAGTCACACTGAAATTCTCCAGACTTTCGCCACACTCAATGTCATGCCTCTGTGATTTGGCTGGCACTGTTCTTGAGAGAATCATGTCCCTTCCCCTCTCTCAGACCAGCGGCATACTTCTGCTTTTTTTTTTTTTTTTTTTGAGACTGAGTCTTGCTCTGTCACCCAGGCTGGAGTGCAGTGGCATAATATCAGCTCACTGCAACCTCGGCCTCCTGGGTTCAAGCAATTCTTCTGCCTCTGTCTCCTGAGTAGCTGGGACTACAGATGTGCACCACCACGCCCTGCTAATTTTGTATTTTTAGTAGAGACGGAGTTTCACCATATTGGCCTGGCTGCTCTCGAACTCCTGACCTCGTGATCCACCCCCCTCAGCCTCCCAAACAGGCGTGAGCCACCATACCCAAACGACATTCTTCTTAATCCTTCAGTGTGCACACTCCCGCACAGTCAGGTCCATCATTCGGTCCTCCAACCGCTCCCAGCAGGATTTTATGCCCTATTAGACCACCTCTTCTGTGTTTTGCAAGATCATTGTCTATTTCCAGATCTGCATCTCTATCTGTGGTGGACATGGAACACTGGGCTGCAACATTGGCACTAGACTGGTGTACACAGGAACCCCTTTCACTCAACAAGAGCAGCCAGCTCCCCTTGGACATCCCTATTTCTCCCCATCTTCAGTGGAGGTGTTTTAGGTGGGGCTTCCTGAGGCCTAAGCCAGTCAGGGCTCACCAGATCCCTGGTTCCAGCCATTGGCTGGAGCATGGACGTGTGACCCAGGCCTGTTCAATGAGAGAGAGTTTTGAGACGATGTTAGAAGCTACCAGAGGAGAAGCCTGGTGTCTTGAAACTGAGAGCGAAGAGGTGGGACATGCTAGAGCCACGTTGCCACCATTAGGGCAAAGCAGAGCGAGCACAGAGATAGCAGAACCTGGAGACCGGGCAAGAAACGAAGCCCTGACTGAAACCCTCAGTGCCTGCGTTCAGCCACGCCTCAAGTCAGGTCTATCCTTCACCTTCTCAGTTACTTAAGCCACAGGATTCAGTGTTCTGTCACTTGCAACAGAAATTGTTCATCAGAGAAGCCTGACAGCCTCACAAACCCACACCTCCACACCACCTTACCCTGCCGTGAGATTGGAAGCTTCCAACAGGCAAACCGTATGCAGTTGACCATTGCACGTTCTAGCCATTGAGGACAATGCTTTCCTGTAAATAGTAAGTGCTCGCTTAATGCTTGTTGAGTATACTTCATGGAATGGAAAAATTACTTTTTAATAACACAGCTGTGCTCACCGGACTAAATTGCCCAAGTTTTTATTTGACATAATTGTGAAATAACACCTTCAACAAATGTACTGTATAAAAAGTTCTGGTGGGGACATTTGTCTTCATTTAAGTGTTTCTTAAATATTACTTGTCCTGCTTACGGGAGAAAAATATTCAAATACATTAGTGTTTTTGTGTTGAATATGAGATGAAACTCCTAAAGACTAATTTTCCAGATTACTTATTTTATATTTAGTGCCATTAATTCTACATGTGTGAAAAACATATAATTATACCCACACTATTAGTACTGAATAAAATTGTGTATTATTCAAGTGTAGTAGTAGATAAATTGGCACTAGACTCATGTACACAAATGAGGCTTTTGAACTTTAGTGTGATTTCAATTATCTCACTTTAGCTCAGCAAAATGCCTAGACTCTGCACTTGCTAAATATTTCTCCACCTCTACCCTTATTCTAGGAAAGCCCCCCCCCCCATTATAAATTTCTGTGGACACAGGACTCCCTGCAGCTCATGAAAGTTGTGGGCTCTTTCCAGTAGAGGAATGACAAGAGAAGAGAGGTTCCCAATTACTGTTTCAAAGAAACAGAACTTTGAGAGGCTCCTTGAAAAAAGAATCATACAGCCACGTGGATTTTGGTCATGCTACATCTACACTCCTTCTTGAAACCTATGAGGCACATTAGAATGTTAAAGGCTCTGAGAAGTCTGCAGTGAGGAAATCCAAAGAACATTGTTCTGACCAACATTCTCCATAGTTTCTTGACTACAAAGCCCTAGTAATATCTGTCAACAGTCTTTAGGAGATGCTGTCCTAACAACTTAATATTAGCTGGATATTGGTCTTAGCAGCCCAGAGTACAGGTTAGGGTTACAGAGTTATCTCCATTTTCTCTGGTCTGATTTCTCAGATAAACGAGAGCGTGTATATACATATGTATGTGTGAACACGTGTGTGTGTGTGTATTTTCACTCCTAAAGGTCCTCTCCATCCTGGGTGCACTTTCATTTTCCCTTGGATGCAAAGCTTATTTATTTCACTGTTTTCCAGAAAACAAACCAGAAAACAAACCACTAAATAGCAAACACCTTTGAAGGTGGTGACATGACCACAGGTGTGAGTGTGACAGGGGAGCACTTGCCAAAGGCCAACACTCACTACCACTGTCCCTACTCACAGCCCTCTAAGCACAGCGGATAGTAGGGAGGATGCCAGGGGCACATAGAGTGGAAGTTCCAAGGAGGAAGCTTGCCCATACCCAGGGGTAGCCAAAAGAGCTTTCCAGAGTGTGACTTTCATTCAACTTGAGTCTCAGTGGAAATGGAGGATATAGTTATTCCTTTAGGAAAAGGTTCGAAGAAGAGCACTGGAAGGAAAGAAAATGACCCAAGTGAATAAGTCCTCACATGCTTTGATATCCTCCAAAGAGAAACCCCACTAATGTCTGTGCAGAGGCAGCCTTGGGTCAGCACTTGGGACATTGCGTCCAGCTCCAAGTTTCTGCTGACTCATGTTTTGCTTGCCCACTGGCCCCTTCCCCTGTCCCTTTGTCCAGCCCGCCAACCTGTCACTCCCTCTTGTCCAGCAGTTTGCCCTTGAGAAAATCCCCCAAAGTGCCCTTTGGATGGAACTTCTAAGACAAGCAAGGATGTCAACACTTCCATTTCATTCCCTCTTACCATTCCCCAACCATCCCCCTGCCTGGCTGTATATTTAGTACTCAGCGAAAAAGAACAATTTAGTGATGTTCTGGAATGAAAAAGAAGAAAGAAAGGAGGAAAGAAAAACAGGCAGAATTAACCCCAAACCAAGAATTTGAAGCCACAAGGCACCAAGAGGTCAAAATGGGGCATTAAGTTTCTAAACTTTGCATGGACCTGGTCAGAAGCTGAAACAATGAAACTAGATTTTCCAGAACATCATCAATTGGAATTGATTCTACAAATATAATAGGGCAGGGGTGGCTTATCCGAACAAGCATGGAAAATAAAATACAACAGTGTTCCTTCATCTTTCTTTTACAGATAAATTTAGATACATAAAAGCTCAACTGAGATATAAAAGTTTATGAAAATCATTCAAAAGCTTTTCATGCATTCACTTACTCACGAAATATTTATACCATGCCAAATATTTGTTCCAAGCACCGTAACTCCTTGTAATGTTCTTATTCATCTTTGTGTCTCTCTGGGTCTGGGTTGGGGACTATAGAAGGAGGCAGGTCACATGGTAGTCACCGTAATAACCATCCTGAATGCCACAGTTACTTTCACTCTCTATTACTGGCTTTTCTCTTGAAACAGTACCATAGAAAAATGAGATATTTCACCTTATTAACTTAAATCTCAAAATCTAGGGCCACGATAATGGATCTAGGGGCCCCAAATATTCTTTCTGAGCCTCCTTATTTCCTTCAGTGGATTTCTTACTCTTATTCATACCTGCCACCCTAACAGCCCCAGAGCCCATTGTCTACTCTGTAACACTCTAGACAAACATGGATCCAACACTTCCAGAAAGTTCTATCAGAACAACTGAAACAAGTTCAAATTTTAATGATATTTTGCTCACCTCTAAAGGATAGCAGCAGGAAAATAAATATAGGTGATCCCAACACATAAATGCAGCCCAGCAGGCCGAGTGCCACTCTCTCTGCCCCACTCCCTTCAGCCTTCCTGTGCCTGCCTGCCTGCCTGCTCCTCACTCCATCAGAGGGAAAACTGCATTCTGGAACCAGTTCATAATTACCCTGCCTGAGTTTCTTGCTTCCTGGTTCCGTGCCTGGTTTTGTGGTTTTGGAGCCACCATGCCAGAAATCCACCATCAGAGTTGGTCTCCTATTTCTCTTGATGGACATGTTAGTTTCCTATGGCTGATATAACATATTACTACAAACTTGGTGGCCTAAACAACACAAATGTATTATCTTACAGCTCTGTAGGTCAGAAGTCCATTTTAAGTACAAGACTTAAAATCAGCGTGTCCCCAGAGTTGTGTTCCTTCTGGCAGCTCTAGGAGAGAATGTGGTCCTTGTCTTTTCCAGCTTCTAAAGGTTACCTGCATTCTTTGGCTAAAGGTTGCATCATTCCCACCTCTGCTTCCATCATCAGGGCTTCTTCTTTAGCTCTCCTGCCTCCCTCGGATAAGGACCCTTGTGATGACATCCAGTCCACCAGGATAATCCAGGATCATCTCTCCATCATCTCAAGGTCCTCGCTTAGTCACATCTACACATTCCCTTTTGCCACGTAAGGTCACATATTCACAGGTTTGGGGAATTAGGATGGAGATATGTTGGGGCAGGTGGATATTATTCTTCTGACCACAATGGGCAAGGCCAAAAGGAGATGCCATTTCTACTAGAAGGCTTTCCCCTTCTTTCCTGCTGTCAGTGACACAAACAGCTTGTGTATTTCCTTGAGTGTTCTTCTCTCAGCTTCTCAGTGCATCACAGAACTTTCTGTACTTCCTGGACCCCTTGCACTTGGGTGAAGCCACATAACTAGTTCTGGCCAACGAGTTGTAAGCAAAAGAATATGTGGTTTTTTTCTTGGGTAGATCATTGAGTTGCCACTGGAGACCCTCCAGAGTTCCCTTCTTCAAGACTCTTACCTGGTTCCAGGTGAGCAGAGCCCCTGCCTTGGTGGATATGCAACAGGAGTTGGACTGCCTGATAAAATACAGAATGCCCAGTTCAACTAGAATTCAGGTAAACATGCAATTTCAAATATTGCATGAGACATACTTCCACTAAAACAAAATTATTTTTTCTCTGAAATTCAAATGTAACTGAGCACCCTATTTTCATTTGCTAAATCTGGCAATCCTAAGTGTGAATGTGATATGAACCTTTATTAAGGCACAAAGATTTGGGGGTTATTTATTACCACAATGGAATGTCACCTTCCTGGCTGCTATAGACCACTTGCTTAGATGATTATCAGAATCGCAGTGACTAACAGCAATTTACTCCTTCCATGAACAAGGAGTGTCCTAGGCTGGTAATAAGTCCAAGAATGTATCTTTATCCTCAGCACCCATAGCAGCCTTAGTAGGCAGCAAGTTAGGCAAGTCTGGATGTCTACATAGCACTTACCTACATTTATGTCCAGCTGCTAAGGTCAAATAGCAATGTTCTTTCATTACTTAGCAGGAAAAGAAAAAGCTATGGGGAGTAGGACATTCTTAATGTTAAGTACTTCGCTCATGATTTTTACCTAAATCTTTGGTGCCCACTACTGCTTGGCAATGCAAGAATCACTTAGAAGATGAAGTGTGGTTTAGCACAACATGATATATATTGTCATTTTATGTTTAATATATCAGTATTTCATGGTGTGTGCAAAGAAGCCCTGGAATAGTGTTTTAAATTAGAAAGTGCTTTTATATCTACTGTGCGATGAGCCTTCCCCTTGATACTGATGATGGCCACACTTGCTATAAAATGCTTTTCAAAGCCACCAGAATTGCTTCTGACAATCAACCAGCTTAGGTGGATCAGCAGAAACTGTGGCAAAACCAAAGGCACCAAAGTCATTGATCTGCAAGTGAACGTTAAAGACAGGTGACAGTTGGAGGTCTAAGTGCAGTGTTCTTAAACATACAACGACACTGATGCTGCCCATGCACGTTTCCAAGATCTACTCCATCAAGCCACGTGCAGCAATTTTCATGCCTGAGAAGCATACCGGTGACTACAGTGTGAGAACATCTCATGTAATGTGTGGTAGAAATTGTTTAAGATGTACTGACTGCCCAGACAGCAGGCACAGAGGAGCAAACACCACCCTGCAGAACGTAGCTGCATTACGCAGTGCTGCCAGTTGTGTTTTGTCTTGAAGCTGTCAATAGAAAAACCTGGTTTGTAGAGGCTCCCACCGTTCCTCCCTCCCCAACCTTCCTCAGTCAAGGACAGACTGCATCAGGCTAGAACGCAGTAGCTCGGTTGACATCTTCCAGAGGATGTAGCAAAGCAAATGAGATGCTTTTAAAATAACTTGATCCAGGATCTAACATGCGGACAAAGTTGCAGACTTGCCAACTTCCTCCATTCTTTTTGAAAACTTGCATCAGATTTGGATATCCAGACATTATATGGAAATGTGGATCTTTAGAAAGGAGATCACACCAGTGACTTTAAATCTTCCACCTCTTCACTTCCCGTGCTGGCCTCAGAAACCCTAAAGCACAATCTCCACCCACAAAGCTGAGGACTATTATTGCCTGACTGATCTGCCCCCAAGGAGCCTACAATCCACCCTAAAGGAAGAGATGAATACACAAGAAGGGATGGCAGAACAGACACCACTCAAAGAGCATCACTGAGTGGTGGGTTGCATGTGGGAGGATGAACCCTGCAGGCAGTTAGCAATCAGAGGAATCGATGAGACCGACACAGGCAGATGAGGCTTTAGGAAGGAGGAAAGGCCTTATTTGGACCTTGGATGAGGCCAATGACTAGCAGAGGCAGAGAAGAGAAGAGAGGGTGAACCAGGTGACAATTCGCAAAGCCACCAGGTGGTGAGAGTGAGTCCCCAAAGCAGTAGTGCGATATCCACTGTCACAAAGCCAAGGAGAATGGAACCTTAGAGTTGAAGGAACTGAGCCATTCATGTTAATCAAACACTTGTGAAAATAGCAGCAGCTCTTACATGTAAAGCCCGTACTGTGTGCCAGGTACCCTGCTAAATGCCCTGCAGTTTCTAACCTAATCCTTCGAGGCAACTCTGCACAAATGGTCCTGTCGTTCTCACTGCAGTCATTGTTTCCACGGCATCTCCACTGTGGGATTTCCATGCCCTGCTGACCCAGGTCCAAGCGTCCCTCCTCCTACGTGCAGCAGCTCATTCTTTTGGGAGACACCTCTTTCTCCAGTTAAGGCAACCACCCATCTTTATTTGCTCATGGAGCAGGATGGGAGAGCAAGTACACTCTGGATTCCGTCAGACCTGATTTTTATTCCAGCTCCCCCAGCTCTGCAGCTTTGGGGAAATGCTTTTATTTATGTCTCTAAGTGTCAGTTTCCCCATTCTTGAAATCGTCTTGCTGCTACTTAAGTGATAGGTGTTAGGACAGTTTAATGAGCTGATGCATGCAGAGGTTGGAGCAAGTATGCAGCCAAATACAAGTTAGTAATTAATATTTCACTCTTGCAGCACTCTATGCAGCTAAACACAATAAATTCAATCCTACTTCCAGTGACATCTCTTCAAGACAGATAAAATGACAATAGCTTTCCAGTGACTTCCCTGTCCATGAATACTGTCAAGAAAGCCCATGAAGCCTGGGCAACATAACGAGACCTCGTCTCTAAAAATATACATATTTTTAATTAGCCAGTCATGGTGGTGCACACCTGTAGTCCCAGCTACTCGGGAGGCTAAGGAGGAAGGATTGCTTGAACTTGGGAGGTTGAGGTTGCTGTGAACTGTGATTGTACCTCTGTACTCCAGCCTGGTTGACAGAGTGAGACCCCATTTCAAAGAAAGAGAGAGAGAGAAAGAAAGAGAGAGAGGGAGAAGAAAGAATGAAGGGAGGGAGGGAGGAAGGGGGAGGGAGGGAGGAAGAAAGGAAGGAAGGAAGGAAGGAAGGAAGGAAGGAAGGAAGGAAGGAAGAAAGAAAGAAAGAAAGAAAGAAAGAAAGAAAGAAAGAAAGAAAGAAAGAAAGAAAGAAAAGAAAGAAAAGAAAGAAAGAAAGAAAAAGAAAGAGAGAGGAAGGAAGGAAGGAAGGAAGGAAGGAAGGAAGGAAGGAAGGAAGGAAGGAAGGAAGGAAGGAAGGAAGGGAGAGAAGGAAAGAGAGAGGGAGGGAGGGAGGTAAATCTCATGACTTATTGCTAGTATCCCTGAAATGGCTCATCATGACCACCTCTTTCCTTTCCATGTGCCGTAAACCATCTGTTAAATGATTCCTCCCAGAATTTCGCCAGACACTTAAATCATGTGTCGTCTTCTTTCAGAAGTCAGAACATTTGCCCACCTTCGGCTTTCCACGGTATGTTCTCCATGGTATTTTCAACGTCAGTGTCAATCACAGCTGTAATTTCCATTAGTTCCTGGGAAGCAAGAGACACGAACCAGAGTATTTTAATCCAGTTATAGTCAGCACTGGATTCCAGGAGGATCCCCATGTGAAGATCCATAATGGTTAGTCAGAGCATTGCTACTCAAAGCGTGGTCAAGAGCCCGCTGTCTTACCATCCCTGGGACCTTCAGAGAAATGCAAACCTTCCTGGCCCGCACCTCCTTCCCCTTCCTACCCCATCCTCTGCCATAGACCTGCTGTTTCAGAATCTGTGTTTTGAAAAGATCCCCAGGTAATTGGCGTGCACATTGTAGATTGAGACGCACTGAACTAGAGCAGTAGTTCTTAGACTTGGCTGCATTTTAGAATTAACTAGGGAATTTTCAAAAACTTCCCATGCCTGGCCCCTATCCTTAGAGAATCAGATTTAACTCGTTTGGATTAGTTCCCAGGTGTGGGTATTTTTTAAAAGTTCACACAGTGATTCGAATGTGCAGCCAGAGCGTCGATCCCCCTCCTCCCAAACCAGAGCTGTTCCATTCAGATACGCTGGCCCTGCATACCACGACCACACTAGGCCTTGCAGCTGGAGGTCACATGGCCGCAGCTGTGGAGAGAGAAGTGCCCCAGAAAATAAGGACCTAGAGTGGCTTGATGAATATATTCTCATAAACAAGCATAAGTTTATACAGTCTCATTAAAGTACAGTCACATGCTGTGTTTATAACGATAGAGCTGCCAAAAAATGGGCGTCAGTAAAACAAATCGTATTGTCACAATGGTTATTATTATTGTAACAAAACTTTAACATTTCTTACCCCTCTGCCAATGCAATCACAATGCATAATGCATTTGAGATTACTTCCAGCTGTCTCCTACTCTATGAATGGGGACATTTCTGTGCACACAGCATTCAGACGCCGTGTATATTTGCATGATAAGCAGCCATCTTCCCATTCATGAATAGAGGCCTAAAACTGGGGATGGCTGTTTGGTGGCCACCATGGATGGCCTCACACTTGGAAAGGGCCCCTCTTCCTTAGCCTGATAGGTTCATCATGATGGGTGATAAGTAAGGGATGAGCTAAGGCAGAGAAGATCTCAAATCTGAACAACTCATGTCAAATCCTTGTCATGCCACCCAGGTCCTGGTAAATGCGATAAGTTGTATGTCCTTATATGTAATAGACATAGGTATGCCCGTCCTGACTCTGTGAAATCACTGTTGTGAGGTTCAAATCAAATAGTGCTTTGAATGAGTTACATAACAGCAGAAAACTCTACCCATATAAAGAATTGTTACTAAGTGCTGTGTTAGTAGTGATGGTAGTGACAGTAGCAGTATTCCTACTACAAAAAGAGGGAGAAGAATCTCTCTATCTCTGAAACTCTTATATTTCCTGTTTTCTTTATAAAGAGAGGACGGTAGGATGGATGGATGGATGGATGGATGGATGGATGGATGGATGGATGGATGAGTAGATGGATAGATGGGTAGGGTGGGTAAGTGAATGGATTGCTGGGTAAATGATAGGATGGATGGATTGCTAGGTGGTTAGGTGAGTGGATGAATGGTTGGGTGGGTGGGTGGGTTGGGTGGGATAGATGGTTGGGTGGATGGGTGGGTTGGGTGGGATAGATGGATGGGTGATTGGATGATGGTTTAGAAATAAATGGCAGGAGGGAGAGGGGGAGAAGGAAGGAGACAATTCAGCCTTGACATGCAGCCCACCTCCCACCCTTACTACTTGCCCTCTCATAGCTCTAAGTTGATGATTTAAATGCCTTCCTGATCAAGTATAATAATTTAGGTCTGACCTATAAGGCCTTTGTTGTCTGTCCAAAGCTGTCCTTTTCACCCTCATTACTTTCTACTACCCATGCTTTCCCATCACCCCATAGCCTGTGTTTTTCCACCTCCATTCCTTGGCTCTTACTGTTCTTGAGGCTGTTTGCCACATTCACCCTAGGTGCAGAGTCCAACTCATGTGACTGTGATTTGGAAGCCTTCCCTGGTTCAGTCAATCCAAAGGAGTTCCTCTCTTTTCTTCCATCATGGCACCTGCCTGTTTTTATCTTACATAATGTTTACCTTTCCACATGAATGTGAGGAGAGGGAAAGAAGTGTCATTTATTAAGCACGAACCTTGGCACCCTCATATGATCCTGACGGCAACCTTGTACAGGGCACATTATTTGTCCTGGGTTTATCAAAGCAGTAACATGAAGTCAAAGAGGTCAGCCAACTTGTCTGAGGCGTATCAGTCGTGGAATTATAATTTGAACCCAGGTCTTCTGAATCCATGTGTCTACCATTCTCTCCACTACAGTCTCTTTAGGAGTGGCCTAAGACCCTGGAGGACACTCCATTTTTGCTGATTTATCTGTAACATCGAAATAATTCTAGGAAGGGGCTACAAATCGTAAGAAGAGTAACTGGTCAATAAATGTTATTTATTAGTTTTCACATTACTTTTATTCACATTGAATGCCTACCTGCACAATGCCCTTCACAGGATAAGCCCCCAGTAGAGGCTAAGCATTGTAATTTTTAAAATTAAAGTTGAAGCCCTGTGACCTAGTTCTATTGGGACCACTAGCTGGTCAGTTAATTAGAAACCCCCTTTGATATGGTTTGGCTGTGTCCCCACCCTAATCTCATCTTGAATTGTAGCTCCCAAAATTCCAACATGTAGGAGGGATCGAGTGGGAGATAATTGAATCATGGGGGCGATTTCCCCCATACTGTTCTCGTGGTAGTAAGTCTCACGAGGTCTGATTGTTTTATAAAGAGTTTCCCTTCCACTTGGTTTTCATTGTGTCTTTCCCGCTGCCATGTAAGACGTGCCTTTCGCCTTTCACCATGATTGTGAGGCCTCCTCAGCCACATGGAACTGTGAGTCCATTAAACCTCTTTCGCTTTGTAAATCACCCAGTCTCAGGTATGTCTTTATCGGCACCATGGAAACAGACTAATACACACTTAAAATAGAAAATCTTATATACCATAAGACTTTTCTTTTTAATTTAAAATATATAATGTATTTTAACTTATCAAACTTTTGCTTTTGGGCCCAGGCGTTTGCTTTGAGGGGCTGGGGGCTGTGATCTAGTTTTCACAAGCCACCTCTATAATGCAATCTCTGTGATTTCCACTTTGGGTTTCTTTCAAGTGTAGCTAAAACGTGAAGATAATGTCAAGTAACCAATACTCAGAATCCTTCTGAATCATTCTCATTTCCCCCCCAAGCCTTTAGAATTATCTGATCCACACCTAATTTGACAGCCATTTAAATAGTAACTTTCCTTTATAACATCTTTTGAAAGTCTTCATCTTAAGTTCCATGAAAACAGCAAATTTCCTTTCACATTGTTTCATTGACTTATATGAAATATGTAACATTTAATTAAATTAGCTCATTATAAGAAGAACACTTGGAACAAGGAGGACTGGGTGAACCACGTGACTCCTGGTGAGCGCATCACCTGGTAGGACATGTGTGGGCAGCCCTGGCCAGAGGCGGCCAACGTGCCCTGGGCAGCCGCGGGAGTGTTTCCATGAGAGCACAGAAGGGGCATTTCACCTACAGGTTGAGTGGAGTGGAAACAGGCAAGAGAGCATCCCCTATAACTGATTGGTGTGCAGTGAAAATCGCACTGACTGCCGACTTCTTTAATTCACTAACAAACTCCCAGTGTAGACAGCAGGGAGTAGAAAGAGATCTGCTTGGATATGATCTGGGTCTATATCTCTACCCCATTACTTATCAACCATGCAACCTTGAGTAAGCCACCTTTCCCCATGCTTAAAATGATGTCACAGATCTTGCCATGCTTCAGCTGGGAATTGAGTGGGATATCACTGAGAAGACTCTGAGCACATAGTAGGTACACCAAAACGAGCAGATGCTGCAATGTTAATCCTTGGGGTTTCTGGTATGTCGATAACATTAAGTGGGTTGAAATAGCTGTCTTAGCTCCCTCCCTCCTGCACTAAGAATCCTCTGAGTACCCTTTTTAAAATTAGCATTTACAAACCCCTCAGATCCTCAAAAAACAGAGACTTACCACTTACCCTGTTTGCACTTGCAAATTGTTTTCCTTTGAATTTGAAAAAAAGACACATGTGCACATATACTATTAGGATCTGCTACTATATACAAATGGAAGGTCAAACTCCACGGCACCCTCTCTGGTTTCAGGCAACACACTCCTATTTTAATTGCAAATCCATAAGCCTCTTTTGTGAATTGCATTTGGTTTTTAAAGGAAGAGGAGTGCATAAGTCACAAGATCATTTACAGAAGCCACATCACAGAGATATTTTCTAATGCACATAACTGGATAATATGGTAATCAAACTAAATCAGTGGCAAAATGCTTTGAAATCTTAAATAAGATCTAAATCACAATGGTTCTAATATGTATAGTTTATAGAATTTCTTAGCCTAAGTCACACTGAAATGTATTCTCTTTGTTTTTCATTTTGGCAGAAACAGGAGTGACTTGGGAGTTAATCTTTGAAAAGATGTTCAATTGTAGCAAGTTGTAATAAAATATGCATAATATGTACTTAATAAAAAGTAATGCCTCTACTATAAATTGCTTCATTGAGATATAGAAACATATTCTAAACCATAAAATGCATACAGGAAATGGAATGAAACAGAAGTTACCTTTATTGGCAGTTTTTATTTCTGAAATGATCTAAAATTGAAGATAATGATTACTCATGAAAAAAAAAAAAAAACTTCATCAAATGCAGTATCAACATTGTTGGTGGCATTTTCTGACTCATGGGTGGATTTGCGGTCCTGGAGAGGTGCCTAGACATTGTAATTCACAAGAATTATAATTAACAAAGAAAAATTACTCATTTATTTACATTCCCATTTGAACACTAGATAAATTATTTGCTAAAAGCCCCTTAATGATCCCAAAGTACATAATTATCTAGTACATCGGTCCCACTTTCAGAGAATAGAAACTATAGCGAAATTACTTTTTCCCCCAAAAACTGTTCCCTCACAACTCCTGCTAGACATTTCTTTTATAGTTTTTAAAAGTTATATTGGTTTTGATTTTTTTAAATATCAAAATATTTTATGCAAAATATTTCATTTTTTTAAAAAAAAATTCCCTCTTGCTCTTGGGAGGGTGTATGCGCAATTGATAAAGATGTGCTGCAGATTGCAATAAATTCTGAAATTAACACTGAATATATTTTCATATTATGTTTACATATGGGTAGGTTTTTTTTAGACTCCCTATCTTTTTTAGATTTATGAGATTCTCTACAATAAGATTTTGTGTGAGTATATTTAAATTTCATATGTGTATATATTTATACACACACAGAGCAAGATTACATACTTGCTTTAATTTCTCCCAATCTTAAAAACTCATAAAATATTTAAGCTGTTTCAGAACCAGAATAGAAATGCCTCAAACTGTTGTTTAAAATTACATCCAACCTTCACCTCCTCATGCTAATGAACGGGGCAGCATAACTGAGGAGTATCAATCAAAGGTAATCAATGCACAGCAGCTCAATGGTTAACCTTGTTCTTTGCCCACTCCCTCCTCCCCCTCCCCCTCCTTTGACCTTAACTACAGCTGCTTAGAAAATGACTCATTGGTCTCTCTCCTCATTGCCTGTCATCTGACTGATGAAACCTCCAGTAGTGAATAAAATGATCAAAGGGTGAGTAGAATGAATAATCTGTAAACTGTGGCAAACAGCTAAGGGTCAGTTGATTTAAGGGTTTCTGTGGCTTCATTCATTCATTCAACAAATATGTATTGAGAACTTAGTATGTGTGATGCATTGGCTAGTGGATGGGCTACAATGAGGAATAAGTTGAACATTTTCCCTGTTTTTAAGGAGTCTGCAGTGTAGGAGAGGGGCAGGCACTGAAACACATAACTGTAGAATTATTATTAATAGTATATTAATAACATACTATTACTATTAATAGTAAGAGTGTTACTATTCATATTATTATTAGTAACAGCCCTGAAGAGCAGCGTAAAGGAAGTACATACCCGTGGGTCCTACCCTAGTTTGTGGAGAGAGTTGGAGTGGTCAGGGGACTATCCCCCAAAGCGAGTGACCCTACGCTGAATAGAAGAGGTAGTGGGTAGGAGTAGGAGAGTTCAGCCAAGAGAAAGAAAGAACATGTGTGAAGGTCCTAGGGAAAGAAGAGGCTTGGGGCATCAAGGAAAAGACGGGAAGCTGCTGTGGCTGGGGTGCAGATAGCCAAGGAGCTAGGCTATCAAGAGAAGTTGAAGAGATGAGAGGATACTATAAAGCCAAGTTCGAATTTGGACTTGATCTTGGTTGCCACTGTAGGGCTGAAGTGGAGTGACTGCGACTGTGTGGACATGACCACACCTGCGTGTTTCAAAGCTTCTCTACCTGCTGCATGAAGAACAAATGGGAACGTTGACTTTAAGGCTATTGGAAAGTTCCAGATGACAGATGATGGTGGTTTGAACTGGAGCTGGAGCTAAATAGAAACAGTTGGGAAGAACCCATCCCTGTAGAAAGACCTCTTGGGTATACGTCTACTGCCAAGGAAGTAGACGTATACCCAAGGAAAGCCAAGGAAAGGCTTACAGAGCAAGGTGCAGGTACAACGTTCATGCTGCATTTTTTTACAGCACCTCTGTTATGGGCTGAAACGCCCTAACTCCCAATACCTCCAAATTGGACTGCATCTGGAGACAGGTTCTTTGAAGAAATAATTGAGTTAACATAAGGTTAACATAAGGACCCTAATCCAATCTTCCTTATAACAAGAGGAAACTTAAACACAGAGAGACACCAGGGGCATGCAGGCACAAAGGGAAAACCATGTCAAGAGCCACCAAGAAGACAGCCATCTACAAACCAGGGAGAGAGGTCTCAGATGAAACCTCCCACCCCTGACACCTTGATGTTGACCTTCCAGCCTCCAGAACTGTGATCAAATAAATGTCTCTTGTTTAAGCCACACAGTCTGCTGTATCATGTTATGACAGCCTGAGCAAGCAACAAATACAACATCCAAACAGAACCCCACTGAGATTCAGAGTATAGAATAAATAGCCACGATGAGCCCTTTTTCACGTAGTTCACACATGGAATAATGAAACACATGATCATTGTGGCTATGGCATTCAGAGAATAAATAGCTGGGATTTCTTTAGTGTGTGATGAAAAAATTATATATGTGTCCTGGTCAGTAAATTAGGGAGAAACTTTTCTAGCACTGTCGTGGATAAAATGCTAATTAAAAGGAACCACAGGAAGGCATGGCAAGGCTCCAAGTCTTGAAGAAGAGTCAAAGGTTATGTAGGAAACCTTCTAGCATGGAAGTGGGCTTACGGGGCTAAAAAAGTAGAGTGATACCATCTGCCAGCACTCTCTGTGGTAGACATGGTAAAGAAGTAAATTGATATGAGGAAGAATAAACAACGTGTCATTACATATTTATCTATCTGTTCAGCCCTTTATCCTTCCATCAATTCATTTTCTTCTTCATCATGGCATTTCATATTAAGTTGGAGACATCAGTACACTTCATTCCTAAACAATGCAATACGCTTATCATTGACTAAAGGTCAATACTGTCATGCACCGCTTGAGTACAGAAATATGTTCTAATAAATGCATTGTTAGGGGATTTCCTCTTTGTGTGAACATCATAGATTGTACTTACACAAACCCAGATGGCACAGTCTACTGCACACCTAGGTTGTATGATACAACCCATCATTGCTCTTAGGCTGCAAGCTTGTACAGCCATGTTACTGTACTGAATACTGTAGGCAATTGTAACACAATAGGCAGCACTCATGCCTGTAATCCCAGCACTTTGGGAGGCTGAGGCGGGCAGATCGCCTGAGGTCAGGAGTTCAAGACCAGCCTGGCCAACATAGTGAAACCCTGTCTCTACTGAAAAAAAAAAAAAAAAAAAAAAAAACCAGGGGGCGTGGTGGCACATACCTGTAGTCTCAGTTACTAGGAAAACTGAGGCAGGAGAATCACTTGAACCCAGAAGATGGAGGTTGCAGTGAGCCAAGATTGTGCACGCCAGCATGGGCAACAGAGTGAGACTCTCTCTCAAAAAAGAAAACATAGTAAAAGTACGGTATAAAAAATATGGTGTAAAAGATTAAAAATGGTAATGGTCCACCTGTCTAGGGCACTTACCATGAATGGAGCTTGCAGGACTGGGCATTGTTCTGGGTGAGTCTGTGAGTGAGTGGTGAGTGAATGAGAAGGCCCAAGACATTACCATGCACTACTGTAGATCATAAACACTGAACACTTAGGCTATTCTGAATTCATATACAAATATTGTTTGTCAATCATAAACTAATCTTAGCTTACTGTAACTTTATATACAATTGTTTTTTAACTTTTTGACTTTTTTGTAATAACACTTAGCTTCCAACCCAAACATGTCTTACAGCTGTAAAAAATACTTTCTTTCTTTTATATCCTTTTTCTATAGGCATTTTTCTATTATTGTTTTTTTAACTTTTAATTTTTCTTTTGTTAAAAATGAGGACAAGCACGCACCATACCCTACGTGTACACAGAGCCAGGATCATCAACATCACTATCTTCCACCTCCACATCTTGTCTCCCTGGAAGGTCTTCAGGGGCAATAACACATGGAGACGTTGTCTCCCGCCATAAAAATGCCTTCTTCTGGGCCAGGCATGGTGGCTCATGCCTGTAATCCTAGCACTTTGGAAGGCCGAGGCAGGTGGATCACCTGAGGTCAGGAGTTTGAGACCAGCCTGGCCAACATAGTGAAACCTCATCTCTACTAAAAATCCAAAAATTAGCCAGGCATGGTGGCTACATATGTGCCTGTAGTCCCAGGTGCTCCAGAGGCTGAGGCAGGAGAATTGCTTGAACCTGGGAGGCGGAGGTTGCAATGAGCCGAGATTGCACCACTGCACTCCAGCCTGGTGACGAGTGAGATTCCTTCTCAAAAAAAAAAAAAAAAAAAAAAAAAAAAAAAAAAAAAAAAAAAAAAAAAAAAAAAAAAGGCTTCTTCTGTATGCCTCCTGAAGGACCTGCCTGAGGCTGTTTTACAGTTAACTTATTTTTTTAATAAGTAAGAGTAAACTCTAAAATAATGATAGAAAGTATACATAGTGAATACATACACCATAACATAGTTGCTTATTATTATTCTTTTATACAACTGGCAGCAAAGTAGGTTTGCTTACAAGAACATCACCGCAAACGTGAGTAATGCATTGTACTATGACATTACTGTGGCTATAACATCACTAGGTGATAGGAATTTTTCAGCTCTATTATAATCTTATGGGGCCACCGTAGTATATGAAGTCTATTGTTGACCAAAACATCATTGTGCGGTGCGTGACTATATTTCCTTTTGGTTCTTTTAATAGGTGAAATCTACATAAAATGTAATGAACAAACTTTTAAAAAGTTTTAAATAACTTTATTAAAGTATAATTAATATACACGTTAAGTGCTGATATACAGTGTACACACTCATGAGACTATTTACCACAATCAAGACAATGAACAAATCCCTCACCCCCAAAGGATTCCTCATGTCCATTTGTAACTCTTCCCACCCCCACAAGGAACCACGGATGTGCTTTTTGTCAGTAGAGAGTAGTTTTTATTTTCTAGAGTATTACATACATGAAATCATGTGGTATATATTCTTATTTTATATGGTTTTTGTTTTACTCAGCATAATTATTTTGAAATTCATCCAAATGGTTGATCAATAGCTTATTTATTTTATTGCTGGATAATATTCTATTGTACCTATAAGGCACAGTTTTTTACCTGTTGATAGACGTTTGGGTTATTTCCAGTTTGGGGTTATTATATGTAAAGCTGCTGTGAACATTCATGTATCAGTCTTCATACGAGCATGTGCTACCCTCCTTTCTCTTGGGAAATACCCAGGAGTGGAATGCCTGAATCATACAGTAGGTGAATGTTTAGCTTTTTGAGAAACTGCCAACTGTTTTCCTAAGTGGTTGTACCACACAATATTCCCACCACAAGCGTATGAGAGTTCTGGTTGTTCTATATCCTTGAAACCCTTTAATTACTATCCATCTTTTAAATTTAGCTATTTGAGTAGGTGTGTTGTGATATCTCACTGAGGTTTTAGTCTATATTTCCTTAATAACTAATGGTGACCAGTATCTTTCTACGTATTTATTTACCATTTGTTTATCTTCTTTGGGGAAGCATCTGTTCCAATCTGTTGTTAATTTTTTCATTGGGTTGTTTGCCTTCTTATTGTTGACTTTTGAAAGTTATTTGTATATTCTGACTGCAAATCCTTTGTAAGATGATTTGAACGTGGTTTCTCCCAGACTGTCACTTGTCTTTTTATGTTTTTAGTGGTGTTTTTTAAAGGAGCATAGGTTTGGGTTTTGATTAATCTACCAATTTGTTCTTACACGCATCACACTGTGCCTTTGTTCATCTATAAAGAAATATTTGCCTAATCGAAGGTCACAAATGTTTTCTTCTAGAAGTTTTGTAAAGTTTATGTTTTATGTTTAGCTATGTAATACAATTTGAGCTAATCTTTGTTATGGTACAAGGTACGAATTGAAGATTAAAGTTTTGTGTGTGTGTGTATATATGGATAGCCAATTGTTCTAACATCAAACTTTCTGGGCTCTGTGCTATGTTCTACAGATCTATCATAACTCCTTTATAGCTTTATAAAGTAGGTAGCTTCATACTAAGTCTTGAGATTAGATGGTGTTATCCAATCACCTTTAATCTTCTTTTCGAATGTTGTTTTAGCTATTTTATGTAACTTCTATTTTCATATGAATTTTGGAATCAGATTATCAATTTCCAGAAATAAGCCTGTTAGAATTTTGATTTTGATAAATCTGTACATCAGTTTGAGAGTAAGTGTATCTTAATGAGTTTTCCAAATGAGATTTTTAGACCATTTGCATTTAGACCATCAATGTGATTATTTGATATGGTTGGATTTTAACTGATAGTATTGTTATTTATTTTTCATTTACCTTTCTTTGTTACCTTTTCCTCTCTTTCTGCCTTCTTTTGAATTAATTTAACTTTGCTATTCTTCACTACAAAGACAAGACCTCTTCTGTGTATTCTACTCAGCATTCAATAAATTGTGAGTTTTTAGTTTTTTTGGTCTGGATAGTAGAAGCCGCTATTATTTTAAGTCCTGTACAAGTAACAAACCCTCTCATCTCTAATCCAATCAATTGGTGGGTTTCCTGCCTTCTAGGAATTGCATCACACATATGTACTAATAATTATTCAGCTAAATACTTGGGAGAAACTTTCTGCTGATCATTATAGTTTTCCTACTGTGTCTTTCTTCTCTCTAGTACTCTGTTCCAAAAATTGTAGTCATTTTAGTCTCCCTAGACCCTCAACTTTATCTCCTCAGCTGAAGGTTTTGCCAAACTTGGCCTGGGCACCTGTTCCCTGCACTGTAGCCAGGAAACTCTCCTATGCAATAAAATGAGGGAGTCACAGGGCTCCTTTCATGGTTTCCAGCCTTGCATTGTCCTTCGTTCCTCATGTCTAGTGTCTGATAACCTGTTGCTTTCATTTATTTATTTGTCCAGGCAGGTCTTGAACTCCTGGGCTCAAACCGTCCTCCAGCCTCTGCCTCCCTAAAAGCTGGGGTTAGAGACATTAGCTACCATGCCCAGCCAACCTGCTGCTTTTATATATTTCATCCATTTATTGCTTGTTTCAAGTGGGGGGTAAATCTGGTCCTTGTTATTTTTGCTGAACGTGATCATTTGAAAATATACACGTCTTGAGTATATCATTTGTAAGATGTTGACAAATGTCTTTACCTGTGAAACTCAAACTTCTGTGAAGCTATAGAATATCACCATCTCCCCAGAGTTCCCTTGTGCCCATCCTAGTTGAACCCTCCCCTAATTCCTCAGAGAAGTCACTGTCCATCATAGATTAGTATTTCCTGTTCTACAAATTCACATAAATGAACAATACAGTGAAAAATTATACTTATTTCACTCATCATAACTTTTTTTAGATTCATCCATGGTTTTGTTTCAAAAGCTTATTTTTGTAAATTACTGAGTAATTTTCTATTGGATAAATCTACCGCAGTGTCTTCATTCATTTTTTTGTGGATGGCCACCTGGGGTGTTTCTGGTTGGAAACTATCGTGAATAAAGCTTCTATGAACAGCTTTTCTTATGCAGGTTTTTGTGGGTGTCTGTGGACATATGTTTTCATTCCTTTTGAGTAAATACCTAAGAGTAGAATGGTTGGGTCATAAAGAAAGCATATATTTAGTTTTGTAAGAAACTATTAGATTTTTTCTCAAAAAGAATGGTTATACCATTTTACCTTTTCACCAAAAATACAAGAGAACTGCAGCTGGTCCTCATCCTTTGACATTTGGTAGTTATTAGTCTTTTTAATTGAAGCATTCTAGTCAGTGTGTCATAATATCTCATCGTGGTCTTAATTGCATTTTCCTAATGACTAATGATGTGGAGAGCTTTTTCATGTTCTTATTCGCCATTCATAGAACTTCCTTTGTGAAGTGTCTTTTCAAATCTTTTGCCCATATTGTGGTCACTTTTAATTTTCAAAGTTCTCCGAAAATACTGAGATGAAAAACAGTATGCCGAATTAAATAATGTTCTCGACACATGCATAAAAGTTTGCTCAAGAAATTGCTTTTGCATCCACAGAGATGGAGCAAGAAAAAAAAGTTCTATCTACTGTACTTGCAAATGCATTTCTTGTCATCCTGCAGATGGCCGTAGGATATATTTTTTTAAACACTTTATTCTGGATATTTTCAAACTCACACAAAAGTAGAAAGAATAGTAAAATGAATGTCTATGCAACTGTCTTCCAGCTTTTACAATTACCAACATTTTGTTGATCTTGTTTCATTTAGCATTCCTCATCTTTGTTTTTGCTGGAGTATTTTAAAACAAATCCCAGACATCATCTAATTTTACCCATCAATATGCCACCTTTCCAAAAAATAAAACTTAAGATGTTCATCTGGGATCTTTATTTGGTTATAGGTATAGGCCCAAGAACTCTTAATAAACAAAGGTCCGATCCAAACTGCCTGGATTAGAATATGGAACCATATCATTTGAAACAAACTTTTAAGCTCTTGATTTGGGCCACAAGACCCATGTCTTAGTAATGCTGTCCCAGAAAACCAACAAGTGCCCTTGGACTCTCTAAATAGGAAAGACAGTAATATATACATATTCTTAAAAAAACTCAAATGAAGATTAAGGCTCACTTACTTTTCTTTCAGAATTATAGCATGTGTTGTTCCTTATACCCCCATACATAATCAAAAGTTATTTTAGGGCTTTGTGGGCTTAGATCTTAGGAGAGAAGGAACATTCAACTGTGAGTATTATATAAAAATTGCATCTCATAAGATATCCAAAAGTAGAAAATATGATCAAATAAAATGTCTTCTTTTTTATTCTGTAGCAGAATGTCTCAAGCTCAACACTATTGACATTTGGTCCTGATTATTCTTTGTCATGGGGGCTGTAATGTGCTTTGTAGGATGTTTAGTGGCATCCCTGGCTATAGTCCAGTTTCCCAAAAGTGACAACCAAATATCTCCAAATACTGCCAAATGTCCTTGGGAAGGGCAGGGGAAGGACAAAGTCGCCCCTGGTTGAGAAGCCCTCTTGTATAAGTATGACTTTTTGTGCAGCATAGGGTCCCTCATTGAAATGACTGTAAGTCTCTCAAAGCCTCTGTTTCCTTGCCTATAAAACAGGATAAATAAAAAAGAAGAAGACTGAATGTGTGAGGGCATATTCTATAAACTATTCAGTGCTAAAGAGAATGAATTAGTTATGATAAAGGTACGGCTCTGCCTTGGACAGAGCAGGAGAGAAACTTAGGGAAGTGGTAAGAAGTCCTATGCCCTCAAAATGCTTATGGTGAAGAGGAATAATCAGGGCTGAGTTTGTACCATGCACCCAGCACTGAGCCAGGAACTATAAGGACTCAAATGTATTAGCTGAGCTTTCTGTCTTCCAGGAACCATATAAAACAATAGGTGACCAGGTATAGGAAGCAGCTACCACGTAGCGAGGGTTCATCACATCTAATGAGAATGAGAATGAAGAAGCACTAAGTTAAGTGGCAGAAATGGTCCGTGGCCCTGAAAATGAAGATGAGCTAGTGCTGCTTGGTGTGAGGCGAACTGGCAGGAGGTAGGACAGTGTTACAGTGTGAATGTCAAAGCCAAATGAGATTCGCATGTAAATCCTACGTGATATGGTTTGGCTGTGTCCCCAGCAAAATCTCATCTTGAATTGTAGCTCCCATAATTCCCATATGTTGTAGGAGGGACCCAGAGGCAATCATGGGGTCAGTTTCCCCCATACTGTTCGCAGGGTAATGAGTAAGTCTAATGAGATCTGATGGTTTTATTTATAAGGAGTTTCCCCTTTAGCTTGCCTCTCATTCTCTCTTGCCTGCCGCCATGTAAGACATGCTTTTCACCTTCCACCATGATTGTGAGGCCTCCCCAGCCACGTGGAACTGTAAGTCCGTTAAACCTCTTTTTCTTTGTAAATTACCCAGTGTCAAGTATGTCTTGATTAGCAGCATGAGAATGAACTAATATAACACATCTGCCACTTATTACCTGTATGTCTTTTGGTGAGTCACTAAGCCTCTCTAAGCTTCAATACCATCATCTATCAGATTGGTAATTATCCCCACTTATGGAATTTTATGGAATTATTATATAGGACATAGTACAAATATATGGCATCTTAGTGCTTAGAGCTTTGAACATAAGTGCTCCAAAATATTCCTATTAATATTTGTTAAAACAATTATAATTTCAATCAATTACATGTGTTTAAATAATAAAGATTTGCAGTGATTGGCAGCTAGTCAGTGTTAACTTGGATAATGGAGATATAAAGAGAAAGAGAGAGAAAGAAAGAGAGAGAGAGACAAGCCAGTTACTTCATCCATCCTGAAGGGGAGAGGAAATCTTACAGGGATTGCCAAGGTTAGAAGCCAGTAGCAATATAACAATATAACACAGAGCAGTAAGACATGGTTGAAGCAGAAATTGGCAGCAGTTATAGCAGAGTGTGTAACACATTAGGATTTTGGAGCAATAGGAATTCAAAATGGTCAACACAGAGCTTACCTTTGGTACAGGTTTTAAAGGTTTGTAGAAAACTAGGAAAGCACAAAAAATGAAATGAAGCCCGCTCCCTCACCATGGCCTCCCCTCGTCTCTCTCATGTGGACTGTCTGTTCCATTCGGTGCCTTTATGGGGTCCCCTGCAAGCCAAGCTTTGAATTTTTCTGCATTAGTCTCAGTTTAGCCCTTGGAACCTGTGGTTCTTAGTACATTACCAAGGAAACTCGTCATCTGAAGTGGGGGCCACCTCTATAGGCTATAAATACAATGCAATTAGCCTCTTAAGTGCCTTATTATGAAATATATCAAGGACACCTACATGGACTCACAGATTAGAGGATGGAAAATCTGTAGAGAGAAGGCCTTTATTTAAGGTTGACTTTTTATAGCATGCAGGGGTAGGGTGGGGTGGGGAGAACAAACGCATAAATAATAAAACACATCTCAGTCAGCACATTTGGGCATCACTTTTATTTTCTTATTTTCCATTCTCCAAATCCTTGCTTCACTGAATAGCCTACACAGAGTACCAAGCCTGGTAGTGGTTATTCCAAACATACGAGCAGAGGTCTTCCATAATGAATAACTCAGGGAAATAAATTGTTAAAGAGAGGGTAAATGTTACAGTTTTTGGAGAAAGTAATCTGGTGATAGTTTTTAAATTAAAAAAAATACATAATTTTTGATCCAGCCATTCTACCTTTGGAAACCCATACTACAGAAATGAAGAAAGAAATATAGAAGGACATCTGTGCATAAAAAATATATGGATAATTAAGAAGTGCTTATTGTAACAAACCTCACCCCCAAATCCTATAAACTATAGAATACCCATATAAATAAATGGATAGATGTATTAACGGGTGTGCATAACGTGGATTATCATGACACTCTCTTTAAATGAATTAGAACGGTATGCATTAGAGTTATGTGCATTGGCTTGAAGAGTTATTGTGAAAACAGCAAGTTGCAGAAGATTGTTATATGATGTTTCATCTTTGTAAAAGAAAAAACGAAAAATGCAAGATAAGAAAGGAGGGTGAACACAAAAGAAGAAAGGGAAGGAGACACAGAAGGAGGAAGGGAGGCAGATGCCTGGTGTTCTTATCCAAATCCACCGCCCCACTCCTCTTAGTCCTCCCCAGCAGAGCCTCTGTACATTTGGAATATTGTATCAGTCAGGAATCCCTCAGGAAAACAGACCTAGATAGTTGAAGCAGAACCACTGTGTGACAGTGAATTCATTGTAAGGATGATAGACAAAGCCAAGAAATCAAATAGAGGAAGTAAAGTAACCAGAGGTTAGCCAAAAAGGAAACCAACTCTCCTCTCCTCCCCAGGACTACAGAGGCACAAGGAAGAGGCGGAGAATTTAGGCTTAGAAGTGAAAGTCACATTAGGCACTAGAACTATGGAGAAAGAAAGAAAACAATAAATATTGCTTGAGTTTATTATGTCATAGGCGATTAATAACAGTAACAATGATAAGAATAAAATGTGTTACATTGCTGTTAAATGGGCATTTTTAATTGTGTTTTTAATAGTTCCTAATTATTAAGCACCTACTCTGTGCCAAACACTATGTTAGCTTTAGACAAGCCTCATTTAATTGAATTGTCACAAAATGGACTAAAATTAGAATTGTCGTTTTCTCATCTTATAGATTAGGAAACAGACTCAGAGAGGAAAAATATTTGTCTGTGATCACACACCTGACAGGTAAAAGATCTAGAGTTTGAAACAAATTCTACCCATGGCTACATCCTGTAGCATTCCACCATAACCCATACTAATGTAACTCGTACAAGCCTGGAGTTGGAGTAATTAAGCTGGGTCTTGTCCTGACACTTGATGTAGCACTTTTTTTTTTATTATTATATTTTGTGTTCTAGGGTACATGTGCACAATGTGCAGGTTTGTTACATAGGTATGCATGTGCCATGTTGGTGTGCTGCACCCATTAACTCATCATTTACATTAGGTATATCTCCTAATGATATCCCTTCCCCCTCCCCCCACCCCACAACAAGCCCCAGTGTGTGATGTTCCCCTTCCCATGTCCAAGTGATCTCATTGTTCACTTCCCACCTATGAGTGAGAACATGTGGTGTTTGGTTTTCTGTTCTTGCGATAGTTTGCTGAGAATGATGGTTTCCAGCTGCATCCATGTCCCTACAAAGGACACAAACTCATCCTTTTTTATGGCTGCATAGTATTCCATGGTGTATATGTGCTACATTTTCTTAATCCAGTCTGTCACTGATGGACATTTGGGTTGGTTCCAAGACTTTGCTATTGTGAATAATGCCACAATAAACATATGTGTGCATGTGTCTTTATAGCAGCATGATTTATAATCCTTTGGGTATACACTCAGTAATGGAATGGCTGGGTCAAATGGTAGTACTTTTAAAACATGCCACGAATTCTTTGTCACTGCTCTCCTATGGTGGGGTCTGTGTCTCCAACACTTGAGTTTGAATGGGTTTGTATCTGCTTCCCCCAATAGAGATCAGAATAGTGGAAATGATACTATGTGACTTCAGAGGCTGGACCTCAAAAAAACCATTTCACTTCTGCTTTGTTCACTGGAATACTCACTTTTTAAACACTGAGCTGCTATGTAGTAAGTCTGACTGCTTCAAGACCACCATGCTGTGAGGAAGCCCAAGCTACATTGGGAGGCCAGTGAATGGAGGTGCTCAGACCAACAATCCCAGCTGAGCCCAAGCTTCAAGTCACTCCAGCCCTGGCCCCAGACTTGTAAGTGAAGAAACCTGCAGAGGATTCCACCTCCCTGCTGTTTGACTGTTTCCAGCTGAAGCCTCAACATTGTGGAGCAGAGAGATCTCTTCTTAACCAAGTCCTGACCAAATTGCGAACTCGCGCGCACCATGAGTGTTGGGTTTGGCATGCAGCAATGGATAACCAGAATACTTAGTGGCTTTGGGCAAGTCCTGAAATGTCCAGACCTTCAATAACTGTTTTATTGAGTGAATGAATGATATATACAAATCTCAGTCCTGTCTATCTATAATGCATGTATGTAAAAACAAATTGCCTGACATTGTCTAAATGCAAAGATATCTTGAGAAAACTGCTTGAGATAAATAATTCATTGTGATTCATAACATTTTCAAGGCAGAAAGAGCTGGAAAGGAGCCACCAAACCTTTCTTTGGGAGTTCAATCAATGGTGAGATGAGAATGTCCCTCAGAAACTCACTGATGTTGTCTAATTTGGATTCCTGAGTTGAGGTGAGCACCTGGAACTGAATGCCCTCTACAGAGTACAGGAGATGCTGAGTTTCCCGGCCAAGTCTATCCCCTGTTGTAGACAGTAATTTGGTGTCTGGCAAAGAGAGGGCACCTTGTATAGCAAATGCACAAATAAATTTCACCACATAATTAGAATCATAACTGAAAGCTAATAAGCTGGCATCTGCTTTGCAAGTCAATGCTCTGTGCATTGGACTGGCATAGGTCAGCTTGGCAGGGCCTACTATGTCCACCAAATTCCATGAGCAGAAGAGAATAAAACCAGGACAAGACCTGCAAGAAGTGCTATTACCCAGCTGCTTACTGACAATGGTTGCATTTTACTGTGGTTTTCTGTGCTGATAAAAATAGTTAACTGCTTATTGAGTTGTCAAATCTGTTGCTCTTCTCTTTTGAAGAAAACGAAGGCCCAGAGAAAACCTGCCCAAACCCATTTGCTATTAAGTGGTGGGGCCAACATGGGAGCCCACCTATCTCTGTGGTCCCTTCACCAGCAGCCCCGCCCCTCTGCTTTCTGCCTGAGGGATGGCTCTGGCTTTTCCCCTGCAAAGACTGGCAGAACCCAGGCTGGTGAACAGGTGTCATCATCCTCAGGCAGTCCTGACCACTGGAGGGAGACGGTCTTCACAAAGATTATGAAAAGGATTCTATCATCAAGTAGTAGTGGTTTCTGTGGGTATTATTTGGAGACTGGGGGCAAAACTGCCACTTCATTGGCCACCTCCTCCAAATCCCTCATTCTGGACCTGGCTACTAGAAAGGGGTGGCTTTAAAGCAATACAACTGGAGGAAGCCAGATTGCAGTAGAGTGAGGAGTAAATGGAGAAACAAAACATTGAAAACTCGAGAGGGTTGGCTACGAAAGGGAAAAAAAAATGGTGTCATAGTTGGGGTGAGCAGGGAGTCAAGGAAGTGGTTTTAGTGGTCAAGTTTTTGATAGTGGAAACCTGGGTATCCTGAAAAAAACAGGAAACACCAGCTCTTAGAGGTGCTTCTGTGGCTTAGGGTTCATCTCAAACTACTCAGCACCGGGAAAGAGAGGGTCATTTTCATGGCAGGAAACGTATTGATAGTAATCTTGGATTAAATCCAGTTCCAGTGTTTTTTTGTGGCATATATGAGCAACCTAGGAACCACTGGAATTCTATGTCAAACATCTTTAAGCTTAGAGGTTTTAAAATATGTTGAGTCTGCCCCTACTTAACCTGTAAATGACTTTCTTGTTTTTTCTTATAAAGCAATTCTTAGGAGCACATTATATGTATTTGTAAGTCTTTCAAAAATATCTTTAGATCCACTTAGGCTCAAATGGAAAAAGCAAATGGAGGATGAGGCTCATTTTTATTATAAACAGACTGTTTCTCATTTCCATCATGTCCAGGTAATACATCCATACGGAAGGCCACCCCAAGTGGCATTGTCCTCAGATTACACTATGATTACCTCCAAGCTAGACAGTCCCATTTTAGTGGCAGTGTTACTCCCGGGGAAATGGCAGACAGGAAAGTTTGTCATGCTCACTGCTTTCTGCAGGCAAAAGTCCCAGAAGGATCCAGAACTCCCTCGGTGTGCTAGACCCGGATCTGAAGGCAGTTATGGCTGCAGAGAGACCACGAAAGACCTCACTTCTAGACCTGTTTTGGCCACCTATAGCTATTTCCTTCCGCTCTCATTTTACCTCTCTAATCTTCATTTTACCATCTGGAAAATGGGGGAAAAATTAGTAACATTGCCTTCCTAACCAGAGAGCCTTGAAGATTAAATAAGACAGCAAATTCGAAGCAGCCAACCGGTGCCTAGGACGTAGAAAATACAAAACTAATAATGCTGGTGACACTAGGTCACGTCTGTTGATCATATATTCTACCCCAGACTCAAGTATCTTTTAAGGATTCTGTCACGAAATCCATTCAGTGAATGAATGAACAAAGCCACCCCGGAAACTGCGCTCCAGCGTTTCTGTCCAGCTAGTCACAGAGAGCGGACTTTACAGAAGGCGAAATCACAGGGTCACTTGGTCACAAAGCACTAAGTTAGAACCTGGGGAAGGGGGGAAGGGTGCAGACACCTTCATTAAAGCAACTTCCTCAGCACCACCTTCTCTACTACCAGCTTATTCTCCACGGTTTCCTGCTCCGTGCTCCAATTCCCATATCCTTATTTAATAGTCTCTAAAATGGGCATCATCATTATTTATGAGATTACTGAACAATTTTTTTGAGATCATCAAATGAAATAACGGCTACTAGGGTATGTTATAAACATATTTAGGAGGCAAGAGTGAAAATCTAAAATAAATAGGAACTAATATTGGAGAGGTCAAGTGCAGTGGCTCATGCCTGTAATCCCAGCACTTTGAGAGGGCAGACAGGAGGATCGACTGAGCCCAGGAATTCAAGACCAGCCATCTCTACAAAAAAGTTTAAAATTAGCTGGGCATGGTGATGCATGCCTGTGGTCCCAGTTACTCTGGAGATTGAGCTGGGAGGATCACTTGAGTCTACAAGGTTGAGGCTGCAGTGAACCATGATTGTACCACTGCACTTCAACCTGGGTGACAGAGCAAGACCCTGTCTCAAAAAAAAAAAAAAAAAAAAAAAAAAGTGGAGATAGGGTAATAGATCATTGGCCCTGGCTTTTTAATAGTTTTCTGTGTTTTCCAAATTTGCGATAAAGGGTATATATTACTTTTATAATGAAAATCAAAGGCTGATTTAAAAGTGCTTGATACATAATAAAATCCTACAAAAATATAAAAGTCAATGTTTACACAGAAAAGTAACTGTGGCATTGAACTTATATCCTTACAAATTTTAAACTACCTGTTTTACTCGGGACCACCATGAACAGTTGGTCAGGTTGTGTACTACAAAAAGATGCCTGATTGAGGAGGCTGAAATCCTCCAAAGACTCTGCTTATAAACATTGCACCCCAGCTTGTGATCAAGTCTGCCTAAAAGAGCACCTTGCTCTAATTTGCATTAAAGCCTCCATCATTTTTTCAGCTGCCCTTTGGCTCCTCTTCTATTTTAGGGCTGTCCCTGTGCTATTTTCCACTTGGGGGCACACTGCATAGTACTAGATGTGTAGAGTAGGGTATATTGCCATGAAATGTCAGAAAAAGGACCAAAGAAACACTGCTAGAAGAGATTCATGAGCACAGACTTCATTTTTCCATCTCAGGAGCACTGAAGCCCAGTGGAGAAGCAGGTAAGTCAATCTCACGTGAATGCCTAGTGTGAGTGAAGTCACAGCAGTGGCATTGTGGCTGGGAATGGCATGCCTTGGGAGCTGCCTGCAGACTGGCATAGCAGGAGAGAAGCAATGAGGGGGCTGTGAGGCAGGAGGCTGGAATGGTGAGCTGGAGCCAAGCTGAGGGTTTCAAGTGGGAGTAACAAGGCCAGGCCCAGGCCCAGTGGGTGCAGTGACATAAATGAAATCTTTGGAGAGCAGAGAGCCTCACCAAACAAAAGGAAAGAAATCAAGAGAGGTGTGACCAGCTTTCCAACAGGAGGGAATTTACCAACAGGAGGTTGACCAGCTGTCTGTCATCTTGTCTGAGGGCAGACAGAGTAAATGGAAATGTTTCAATCACTGTTTATGTTCACGGAATTTAGATACTGTTAATAACAAAGGAATAAAAACTATAAGAAATGCCTAAAGAATGCCACAGAAGACCACCCCCATTTGACAAGTGATATTATCTATATATTATCCCATGAGGGTTTAGGTGAGGAAATGACTGCCTTGAGGAAAGTACAAGAATTACGTGAGTCTCATTTGAAAATGAGAGATTATTAAACTGATGCTGTCTTACCTTGGCTCTGGACAGAGAACAGAGGTGACGACTACATTGTTTTCAGAAGTCCTATCCCCTTCTGCCACAGCCTCTGTCTCTGAAGCCACTATCCACCTTGTTTTACATTCACAGTAGGCACACAGATTTTTCTAGATAGAACTCCATTTTGGGGGGTGGGGAGAGTCAACACAAAAGGTTCAACATAAATATATACCCTATGACCTTTCCCCTCTAATATGGATCACAGAAAACCATATCAGTGACATCTACTCTCTGGGTATATGAGTTGGGATTCAGGTGCACAAAGGGCACTGGCTATATTCCCTGCAAAGGGAGTGTAGGGATGTGGTGTGGGTAGCACAGTCAAAGGAACAGACTCAGCTGGGAAAAGAACCAAGGCAGGTCTAATGATCCAGAGAGCGGGAGATACACGACCTTGTCATTTGGGTGAATCTACACCAGCCACCTTTGTCTCTGCCTGGCTCACTGAGATTAAGATTCAAACTCCCAACAGAGAGAGAATCTGATTGGCTCAGATCAGGTCACATATTCACACATGGGGCAAGGGGCAAGTAACAGTCCAACAAGACCGACTACAGCAGGTGAGGCTGTTTTCTGTTCTTCCAAAAGGAAATAGGGGTGCTGTTGCTGAGAGTAGAGGAGAGCAACTAACTGCCATAATACAGACTAAAAACTGCCTCGATCGCACATGTTCCAAGTGAGGCTTTTGAGCCCATGTCTCAAAGGCTGTCAGTTTCCACGAAATTGTGTTACCGTAGAGAGAAAGCTCAGGTGTTTGCTTCGTGATGCAATGAAGAATTTTATTTGTTAATTTCTTCTACAAGTGTTTATAGAGAACCTACTCCATTCCTAGCATGAAAACCCAAGTTCAGAAAAGATACCAGAAACACGTTCCCCAAAGACTCTGTGTTAAAACAGTGAAAAGCAGGAAAGACCCTGGCTGTAAAACGGGGAACCAGAAAACCTTTTCTGAGATTGCGACCGTGGGGAGAGAGAGGGACCACTGAAGCTGGACCCCATTCCCCAAGATATCGCTGTCAAAGTAATCCAGGGCACTTGTTATCCTGAGGGGAAGAAATTAAGCCCTAATTTCATCTCTCAGTTTTGGGACTCTGTGCATCTCTACCTTAATATTGCAAAATCTATATTTGGATGTTAAAAAAAACTAGGTTGGATGGGGAAAATAGGCAAGATATAAAATAGTTACTAATTTTAACACATTTTTTATAATGAAGGCGCTGCTTTGAAAATCTTCTGTTTCCACATATGTGGATGATTTAACTTGACTTATTAACTTCAGTAGAACTGAAAGATGTTTTTACTTCTGACAACTCCTATGTTCTGAGCATTACACAGCTCGGCCCACAGCTGTTACGGCATGACCACAGAAGGAGCCGCCGTGAATGGATTTATTTCTAAAATTCCTGAAGGTGTGCAAGGTGATTTACAGATGCCTCTCCCTAGAACTTCTCATGAGGGCCAGGTTGCCCGTCAAGACACCCCACCCCCTGCAGCAGAACAAGGCTCTGCTTCAACGCATCGTCTCTGACATGGAAATGTAAAAGCATGACACACCCTGGCCACTCCGGATTGCATGTCAAGAATTTCTGGAAGCATCAGTAGAGCCCCCTGAAATCCAGCAGGTTCTACCATTGCCTAAGGGGCTACAACCAAATTATATGGGTGCTCAGTTAGCAAGAAGTACAAAAACATAAAAGAATTAATTCCCAAAATGAACTTTTGATCATCATTTGGATTTCTGTTCTCCAAATCTCCATAGGAAAGGGTAATCAAAGAAAATCATGCAGTCCCATGTCTTGTCACGAGTTCTCTAAAACCACCTCAAGCATTTTCCTGATAAGAATATCAGGAAATATGGGTTTGACACCCATATTCCTCTGCAGCCAGATCTTGCCAGGCTGAGATATTCTGCTAGAGCCTGCAAGTTCTGTCAGAAATCCTTGACCCTGAGGAAACCTGCCTGACTCCAAAGTCAAGGAGCACCCTTCATGCCTGCCACGCTACCCCCACCCTGGCTCTCCAGCAAAGTGCCCCCACGTCAACACAAAGCACCCCCTTGGAAATTTCCCTGCTTGCAATGAGGTGGATGGGGCCAAGCATTTCCATGGCCCAACCAAACCCTGGGATGGCTGCAGCAGGTTTCCAGCAGAGCACCCTCCACAGAATCCTAGAACTTGGGAAGAGAGGACATCCCAGACCCTCCTGGAGGTTCACTGTCCTTCTGCAAAGCAGAGGGCTCCCCAAGGACAGCAACTCTGTGTCCAGGATGAGGCCACAGAGTCGCCTCTCGGATACCAGGGAAAGAATGAACAAACTAGCGAATGAATGCAAAAGTAAGTAAATGAACAGATAAATGAATGATGGATGAGGCAGCTGGTTTTCTCTCCAGACAAAGTCTCTGACTGTAGCGTGGAAATAGATTTCTCTGGAGCTTCTTTCTGATACTTTATTCTAACCCCCGAGACTGTTATCCATGTCACAACTATTCACATGTGAAGCGGCCCTGCTTTCTGCGGTTGGGAGTTAAGAAGGGAAGGAGGGAATTTTACCCTCAGAAATCAAAGTGATCTTCCAGTTGTCACAGGAGAATTTAGAATCTAAAGATCAAACACTGGAACTCAAAGAAGTTTGTAGAATTGCACAAACTCAGCTACTTCCCTCTAGTTAATATTTTTGTTATCTCTAGCTCCTCGAGATGATTATCTATAAAAACCCATGAAAAGGAAAGGGATCTGTGGGTTTATTGCCACTGTAGCAAGCAAGAAAGAACAGACAATGAAAAAGTTTGGGGACATCTAACAACATTCTTTCAATGAGTCTTCGAAGATCTCATGTAGAATGGGGATTGAGGGGTCTCAGACTCAAATACTTGCCAGGGCAGGGTGGGTAAGCTTCCAAGAGCAGTGGAAATTATCACAGGAGCAGGCATGTCTCATCCACACAGGGCAGGCTATTGCCTGGCTCCGGGGACTTAGCAGGCTAGACATCCAGGCAATTAGGGGAAATCGACAATTTTAAAAAGATATCAATGAATTCAAGTTGTAAAGACTCAATGAGTGAGTCTTGAGATTGGGAAGCCAAGAGAAAGCTTGTGGGTTCAAACTGAATCTCAGATTCAACAGCTTTAGAGGAGACACGCATACTGCATGGCCCCAGGGAACCAGCTGGGAGCAAGAGATGTCGCCAACAGGGAGGCACATTGGGATTTAGTGTCATGAAGCTCTTTCAACCCATCCAGCTGCCCCCCTCAGAAGGCCTCCGATCCCTGGAGGAGTCCAAACTGAAGATGGGCAACCAATTGATTGGGAGCTTGCAGGTGGACTTATAAATAAACTGTAAAATCTCTTCTGATATGAGCGAAATTTTTCCTGAGTTCTTATGTGTGAGACACTATTCTAAGAGCACATAACTATAACATTTTAATTCTATAATTAACTGTAGTGAAATTTATCACCATTTTCCAAAGAAACTTCTCACTTGCTCTAAAGGGAGTCAAGGGTAAGATTCACCGATGTTTTCAGACAACTGAAAGACCAGGGGACTCCACCCAAGAGAGAAGGAGGAAGAGGCATGGGAGTGACAGTGCAGTTGGGTGGCACTTGGCCCTTTGAGTTCAGGAGTAATTCTAAGAGTCATTATATGTTCAGCAAGGGTGTAAAGCAAGGGTGAGTTAGGCTCAGATGTTCATTCAGGGAGATCTCTTTGACTAGAGATGTGATAAGGAGACTATGCTGCAATGAGACCAGAGAACTGAGAAAGCAGGTGTTTTATGTCTCTCAATGGAGCTGTGCCTATACTCAATAAGCAGAATTAAATTTGGCACAATACAGTAGAAAATAGCTAGTTTGACTCCATGTATTTCCACTCTGAGACCATTCCCACGTCACCTCTCTTCTTCATGGAGCAGCTCCCCACTGCTCTACCCTCTTGTAACCTCGTTCTGAATGTCCACTCTTCACCCAGCAGCTAGAGAGATGTTGAAAATGCACATCAGGTCATGGTTCCCTCTGCTCAAAACCTTCCAAGGGCTTCCTGTTGCCAAGACCTCACCAAGGTCTCCAGAGACCTTTCCCTGCCTCCAGTGACCCCGTGTGTTCCTCCAACACTCCGCACTGATTTCTGCCTCGAGTTCTTGAGTTCAGGGCCCCCTCTGCACCTAATAATCTGCCTGGCTGTCCTCTTTCATTTTCCTGAGAGCTCTCCTCCAATCTGTTTTCCAGAGAAGCCGGCCCTGACCGACCCTACCTAAAACCGTGCACCCCCAATGCCTCTCCTCCTTCACAGCACTTCTCACATCTAGCATTATATCCAGCTCTTTATGACACGTTCTCCTTAACTGTGAGAACATACACCCCTTAAGAGCCAGGACTTTATCTACCAAACATTCCAACTACTGGGAAAAGTGCAGGTCAGACTAGGTGCTCAGTGAATAATTTATTAAGCAAATGATTTCAACTGGACTTATACTTGCCTTTAGGTCATATTAACGTAATTATTTAATTATCTTATGAAATAAGGGCAGAAGAGCCTTAAACTTAAGAAGCAGACGTGTTAGGCACCTTCCAAGCTTTATTACCATTTTTGAACTATGATTTTTTCTATTCTTTTTCAGTTAAGAAATCTACATACCAAAGACGGTCTAATGTATACATACAATTTAATGAAATGCTAATAAAATAACTAGGCACCACTTTCCAAATAAAATATAACAGACACCCTCAGTATCTCAACCCAACAACTTATCCTCTGTTTTTCCCAAAGAGGTATACACTACTCTAAATTTTGTGTGTTGTTCCCTGTTTTTTTTTTTCAATAGTTTTGCCAGCTTGATTTATATCCCCAAACAGTAGACTGTTTATTTTGCCTTTTTAAAAGCTTTACTTAAATGAAACCAGTTCCTTCTTCTAATTGAGTTTCTGAGGTTCACTCATGTTGAACTGGAGTGATGGGGTTCATTTCCCCATACTGCTATGCAGTATTTCATTGTACGAATATACCTCAATTACTTATCTATTCTATAATGTTGGACAATCTTACTCATACCTACTAATATGCATGAGAGCCTCTCTTCCTAAATATTACCGTTGTCTACGGTGAAATGATATGAAATATGTCAGGAGGCATTGCTTTGCAGCTACACAATTCACTGTAGGGGTTATTTACATTTGAATTAATTAAAATTGAATGAAATTTAAAATTCAGTTCCTCGGTAACACTCGCCACATTTCAAGTTCTCAGCAGCCATATGCGTAGCGTATTGGTGGCTACCGTATTGGACCGCACAGAAAGAGATTTTCCTTCATCACAGAAGTGCCATGGACAGAGCAGGTTGAGAGCATAATAAGTTGAAATGGAATTGCTGGGCTATGAGGTATGCAAATATTCGACTTTGCTAGGAACACCAAGCTGTTTCCCAAATTTCTCATACCAGTGTACCAGCAGGACTGAAGCCCCTGTTGCTCCACGAGAGATATTTGTAATTTTAATATGTCCAAGTATATCAATGTTATCCTCTAAGTTTGTCTCATGTTTTTCATCTTTTGCCTTATGTTTTATGTCTTGTTTCAGAAAGCCTCCCCAAAGGTCATGAAGATATTCTCCTTCTGGGCATTTTATTGTTTTGCCACGTATGTCTTAAATCCTCTTCGAATTGAATTTGCTGTGCAGAGCGAGGTAGAGAGTTATATTTTTCCAGAGAGATGCCCGTTTGTCCCAAATTACCAAATGTAAAATTTTTTGCATTGTTTCTCAAGGCCTGCCCTATGATAAAGCTGGTTTCCATATATGTGTGGGTAAACGTCGGGGCTCTTTAGTCTATTCCACTGGCCTATTTGTCCATCCCTGCATCAACACCTTGTTTTTTATAACTTAGTGTTTCTGTCTGTAAGATCAAATTTCCCCACCTTGTTTTCTTCGTCAGCAGCATGTTTGGTCCTTTCTATTTCCATGTATTTTTTTAGAATCGATTTGTTTTTATGTTAAAAAAGAAATCCTCTTGGCATTTAGATTGGGAAACTCATTGAATCTATACCTCAGCCTGGAAAGTTACATCTTTATAATATTTTGCTTTCCTCACTGCTATGGTCTGAACATTTGTGTCCCTCCAGAATTCATACGTTAAAATCCTAGCCCCCAGGTGATAGAATTCTGAGGCGAGGCCTTTGACAGGTAATTGGATCATGAAGGTAGACCCCTCACAGTGGGATTAGTGTTCTTATGAAAGATGTCCCAGAGAGACGCTTTGCCCTTCCACCCTGTGAGGACACAGCAAGAATGCACAGTTTACGAACCAGGAAGCAAGCCCTTTACCAAACACGAGATCTTCAGACAGTTTGGATTAGAACTTCCCAGCCTCCTGAATTGCAAGCAATAAACTTCTGTCATTTATAAATTACCCAGTTTATGATATGTTCTCATAGCAGCACAAATGGACTAAACACTCTCCAGGAATATATCTGCACTTAGGTTAATTTTGATTTCAATAAAACTTTATAATTTCCTCCATTAAAAAAAACTTACCTATATTTTATCAAACTGATTTCATGAAATTTTATAAATTGCTTTCTATAAACAGATTTTTTTTTTCTTACATTTCCTAGGAGCTTTTGCTAGTTTAAGGAAATGCAACTGACTTTTGTATGTTGGGTTTGAGTCTATAAGTCTTATTAACTTATAATTAATTCTCATAATTTATTTGTGGATTCTTTGGGGTTGTCTATGCAGACTATCACGCCATCTTCAAGTAATAACAATGTTATTTCCTCCGTGACAATTTTTATACTTTCATTTCTTTTCCTTTTTTATGAATGACACTTGCAGTGCAATGTTGCCACCATGGTCATCCTCACCTCTTTGTTCCAAACTTAATATTTAACCATTAACTTTGATATTTGCAGCAGGATTTTTTAGACATTCTTTACCATATTAAGAAAGTTTCCTAGGATTCAAACTTGATTATAAGATTTTTTGTATTTTATGAATAGATGTGTAATTTTATTCAACATATTACTGCATCGATTTAGGTTGTCGCAAGTTTTTTTATTTTATTTGATGAATAAAATAAATCTCATGGATGGATTTTTCCCATGGAATACCAGTCCTACTTTGTTGGCATAAACTCAACTTGTCATGATATATTAAATGTTTTACAGGTTATTTGGGTCTATTTTGCTAATATTTTGTTCAGCGTTTTTGTATCTATCTCCATGAGATTGAGACTCAACTGTAGTTTTTCTTTTTGTCATTGTTCCTTATGCAGTTCGGTATTAAGGAGAGAACAGTTTTATAAAATTAGTTGGGGACTGTTCCTTCATTTTCATTTTTCACAGAAGTTTGTGCAAGAGGGAATTATTGCCTTCTTAAATATTTGGTAGAACTTCCTCTTCAAATTATCTAGTTCTCCTGCTTTCTCTGTGAAAAGATTTTTTAACCACTGATTCAATTTCGTTAGTGGTCTTAGAACCATTTCATCTTAAGTCAGTTATGATAAGTTATATTTTTCCTTGTATTTTATTTATTTAATTGAGGACTTCCAAATTTATCGGAATGCATGTTTTATTCATAATATCCTCATCAATTTGATCTCTGCATCATCTTTTTATTTCTAAAATCATTTATTTGTGTCTTCATTCTCTATTTTTCTTAATTCACTTTGAAAGAGTTTTGTCTATTTTATTAATGTTCTCAGAGAATCGATCGTTGGCTTCGTTGCTTCTCTCTTATTGTATGTTTACGTTTCTTTCCTATTTCATTAGTTTATTCTCTTACTTGTTTTCTTCGTGCTAGTTTCCTTGGGTTTTATCTGTTGTTCTTTCTCTATTTTCTTAATTAATTTCTCATTAATGTTGTCTTTTTCTTTTCTAATCGAACTAGATTTCTATTTACTTCTTCAGCTTCCTTCTGCATACCATGATACACATGTTTTTCATCAAACAGTTCTAAGTAGCTTTCCATTTTCTTTTTGTTTATTTTCTGTCCCACAAATTGTTTAGAGGTCTAATTTTTACATTCCAAATATATTCCTTTTTCTAGTTAGGTTTTTGTTACTGATTTCTAAATGAATTGCAATGTGATCAGCGACGGGGACCTGGAGCAGCCCTTTGAAATTTGTCAAGGTTGCTTTCAGGCAGCACAGTGGCTCACAACCTGAGCTACACATTAGAACCACGTGGTAGTTCTCCTGGTGCCCAGGCCATACCCGCTTCCAATTAAATCAGAACACCTGACATTATAATTTTTTTTTTTTTTTTTTTTTTTTTTTTTTTTAGAAATAAGTCTCGCTCTATCGCCCAGGCTGGAGTGCAGTGGCGTGATCTCGGCTCACTGCAAGCTCCGCCTCCCGGGTTCACGCCATTCTCCTGCCTCAGCCTCCTGAGTAGCTGGGACTACAGGCGCCGCCACCTCACCCGGCTAGTTTTCTATATTTTTAGTAGAGACGGGGTTTCACCGCGTTAGCCAGGATGGTCTCGATCTCCTGACTTCGTGTTCCGCCCACCTCAGCCTCCCAAAGTGCTGGGATTACAGGCATGAGTCACCGTGCCCAGCTGACTTTACACACTTTTAAAATGTTCGAAGTGATTCCAACATGCAGCCAAATTCGAGAATCAGGAGTATGCACATGATTGATTTTCAAAACTGTTCACGCATACTTCAGAATAATAGTGCATTCTTCAATCTGGGTACAAAGCGGTACCAAGCTGTAGGAGTTCCATTAGATCTTACTTATCAATTGCATACATCTTCTGTTTTCTTCTTCAGTCAATGATTGAGAGGAGCATCTGTGAATTTGTCAATTTCTTCCTGTAGTACTATCAAGTTTTTCTTTATATTTTAAGCCTTTGCCACTAGATACATGCTATATTTTATATCTAAAAATAGCATATCTAAAATCATGCATTATCCTTGAAGAAGTTTTCCTTGTATGAAGTAACAATCTCTCTGTCTCTCTCTCTCTCTCTCTCTCTCTCTCTCTCTCTCTCTCTCTTAAGATATGGCACCTCTCCATGTTGCCCAGAATGATGGAGCGCACTGGCTATTTGCAGATTTCTCAGATGTGACAATAACACACTACAGGCTTGAATGCCTGGGCTCAGGTAATCATTCTGCCTCAGCCTCTCATGTAGCTGGGACTACACGTGGGCACCCCCATGCCCAGACCTGAAGTTACTGTCTTCTAACTTCAGTAAGTCTATTTTCTCTGATACTAATATAACATATCAGATCTTTCTGGGAGGAAGAGATAATATTATTCTTTTATTCTTCATCTTCTGTTCTCTTATGTCAATTTTAAACATATGACTGTCTAATTCTTATCAAACCTCTACTAAGCCTGAATGTCAGTTTAGTATCCAATTCTACATGTATACTAAAATAAAACTAATTTGCCTTTAAAAGTACATTCTAGAAGTCAGACTCTTACCTAATATGAGCTAAACTATTCCAGTCAAAATGACGATGTGATATTCAATGTGAAACTTCCAAAACACATGGTCTCAATAAGCCATGTCCCCCCACCCCTCGTTAAAAGACAAGGAAATCATCATCACTTTATGAAATAATACAAGTTTGGTTCTCCATCTCAAATTTATAAAACCATTAAGGTCCTTATTCAACTGCAAAGTCACTAAACCTTGCAAAACAGCCACATTTGGGTAGGCATTTAAAAATTAATGTAAATATAATTCTCAGTGATTGGAGGGGCAAAGCGTGACATTGACTCTTTCCTGGAGGCAGCTTCTCTACACAGGTATTAACAGCCTTACAGGGGTCCTGGTCCTCATTTGTCCATCTCCTTGAGCCTGGAGGAAACTCTGCTGGTTTTGCGTGGGCTTTAGATCAGCTGCTGGGAAAGTCAGTGCTAGAATTATCTTCAAGGATACAATTAGTGTGCTAGCAGGCAAGACTGTGTTTAAGAAGTCAGAGTTCAGACAATTCCAAACTTTAAAACGTTTTTACATGCCGTCATTCAAATGCTTCATTTTTTTTAACGATTAATAAATTGTTTTCAAGGCACCTGTTGCCAATACCTAATTTTCATTGAGCAGTTTTCTAGAGAACGTGGCCAAGTGTCAGTGTATAGTTCCTGCTTGATGTTGCGTATAATTTTTAGGATATTCTGAATGGCATGTGCTAATTATTTAGCACAATAGCTAATTTTATGGCGCTCAAAGACTGTAACAGAAGGGCTGTAATTATTTATAATAGGAATGTCTCGTTTTTTGTTAAAACCAAAGTGTGGGAGGCAAAAAAGAAAATAAAGGATAATTTTACACTATCCTCGGAAGAATGAAATAGTTAATATTTTCAGGACTTTGTTACTAGTAACACTGGAAGACTAACCATATGTCCTAGACTTCCAAGGAAAACATTGTAGCTTAGCAAAATTTACAGCAGTTTCTAAAATACGTGTTTAGATTTTATTTCCCAAAGCAGATGAAAATCCTTTTTAAATTGTGTCTTGTGCCACGGTTTCCAGCATAAAATAGATCTTCTTAAGAAAGGGGGAGAAAAAGTTTTTTAGGTTTTCATTAGCTAGGGGGTCTTATTCAAGGTTCGTGGAAATAGTGGTAAAGCAACCTTGTTCCAAAGGTTGCCTGTTGTGGTGGTGTGCAAGTTATGAAGTGTTTAGTTCACATAAGTAGGATTCTGTTCATTTCTCAAAATAGCCCTGTCAGAAAGGTGGAGAGAGAAACAGGTCCAATGCCCTTGGATAACAGTACCAAGAGATTTGAAATAGTTACACCTTTTGACCAAGGAGCTCCACTTTTAGGAACCTACATCCCCCAAATAATCAGAGAAGTGGTCTGGGATTCATAGATCAAACAAAAACCTCCACTTTTTTATAATCATGAAAATGGGGAACCATTTAAATATTGAGTGATGGCTTCTTAAATTATGATACACCCAACCCAAGGCTATCACCTTGTCTTAAAATTATATTTTAGTGACTATGTATGGACCATGGGAACCACTCATGACTTCATAAAGAGTAAATGCAAAGACCAGGAGAAAAAGCCAATTTCACATTTGTAATAATTATATTTTAGATGAACACAGCAGAAGAAAAGAAAACACTTAGAAGGAATACAATCAGAACGTTTAATTATCTTGGTGGTGAGTTTACAGATAGTTTTAATTTTTTTCCTTATGCTCTCCTGTATTTTTTGCTGGTATTCTATAATAAACTTTACCAGTTTCCAATAAGAAGAAGAAAGATATGATTTTAAAATTAAGCCTTGAAGAGTCATCTTGTGGTCAAAGGCAGAACACTGAGCTAGACTCCCCAGATCTCCCCCAAAGGCTTGTTTTCTCCAGGATGACAAGAATCTGTGGACTCTTCCCACTGAGGTGCGCCCTAACGCAGGGACCTTTTCTGTTCCTTGTCATTTTCATTCTCCTAACTCCTTGTTCACCTCCCACCACTCGCTCCTAATGTCGGCTCTTCATTTCTGGACTCTGACACTCCCTTCTTCACTCCCCTTTTTTCCCTGGGCTCAAGTCCAGTTCTGAACCCAATGCTGCCCTGCTGGGGAACCCAGAGTCAGGTATCTGCAACTCTCTGTTAGGACACGGGGTATGGTTGGCAGCAGGCATATGGAGGGCATAGGCTGCCCATCACGGAGCTCTTCCATGCCTTTCCTCCCCAGCCACTCATGTCCAGACACTTTCATCCACAGTCTCCAAGGTCCACGTTTTTAGGTCTGACCTCAGGCCACTCCTCACAGTGAAGATCAAGACAACGGAAGTGAGCTAATTTGCTATAGGACTTCGAGATTGACCCATATAAAAAAAAAATAGAGAGAGAGAAACGAATGGCAGCCACAGAGAGGACAGATGGAGTTCTGGTGTTTGCGACATGAGATTTGCTGACGGGCAGGTGCCCATCAAGTGCTGCTCCTGGGAACTGGAAATAAGAGTGAGGCCTCACAAGAAGGCAGCAGAAGGCAGAGGCTGGTCAATAGTGCTTGGGTTGAAGATAGAGGCCATGCTCTCTCACCTCCTCGCTGTGGCCCTGAATAAGCCACCAGCTTCTCTGGACCTCAGACTCATTATATGTAAAGCAGGGATAATATCTTCCCAGTCTGCCCTATGTTGTACTCAAATAACATCTATTGAGCACCTGCTGTGTACCTAGAGATTTCTCTAGGTGCACCGCATAGGACAGCAGTGGGCTGAACAAGCAGTGGCCCTGTGCTCACAAAGCTGACACTGTCGAGGAGAAGAGTGACAATGAGCACACAGATGGACACACAGAGCACACAAAGCTATGTCCCAGGGAGTGACAGGTGCTACGAATTAAAGCACAGCCAGGGAGAGACAATGGGGTGGGTGCTCCTCAGGGCATCAGGGAAGACCTCTCTGCAAAGGTGATGCTGAGCAAAGGGTCAAATTAAGCCGGAGATGAGCAGAGGGGTTTTTTGCAGAGACTCTACCAAGGCTAAGAGCAAAGGCTTGGGGATGAAGGAACGTGCCTGTGCCTTTGAAAAGCAGGGAGGAAGGGGCCAGGTGTAGTGGTTCACGCCTGTAATCCCAGCACTCTGGGAGGCTGAGGCAGGCTGATCGCGAGGTCAGGAGTTCGAGACCAGCCTGGCCAACATGGTGAAACCCCATCTCTACCAAAAAAACTACAAAAATTAGCCAGGCATGGTGGTGCACGCCTGTAATCCCAGCTACTGGGGAGGCTGAGACAGGAGAATCACTTAAACCTGGGAGCTAGAGGTTGCAGTGAGCCTAGATCGTACCATTGCACTCTAGCCTGGGTGATAGAGTAAGACTTCGTCTCAAAAAAAAGAAAAAGAAAAGGAAAAGCAGGGAGGAGGTCTGTGCAGCCGGACAGAGGGAGTGAGGGGAAAACAGGAAGGTGCAAGACCAGAAACGGTGGCAGCTTGGACTTGTTGGGGAGAATGCAGGAAGCGGTGGTGGGAAATGAAATAAGACAGGATAGATCTTGAAGGTAGAACAAAAAGGATGTGCTAATGAATTGGATCTGGCATGCAAGAGATAGCGAAGCATCGAGATATGTTGGGGTACAATTAAACAGTGTATGAGAAAGCAATTTACGAATTGTGAAGCACCAAAAAGGAGTTTGAGCACCAAGCAAAGGGCCTCATACACAGTAAACGCTCAGGGAAGTTTCACCGAATGATCAGTAGTGTCCCCCGAGTCGCTAGGCTTGAGAGCTGATGTTTCAAACCCGTGCAGGAGTTTTCTGAACAACTTGTGATACTGTTGTCTCAACCATAATGGTGCCCATATTTTATAGAAAGAATATGGAGGTCTGGAAGTTGAAAGTTAACCCACGTAGCAGAGCCAGGATTTAACCCTTTTTGCCCAAAGAAGGGTGGATAATGTGTTCAGCTTAAGGTGGGGCAACAGAAAACGGGGGCGGTTTCTTTTCATATTAAAAACTAAGTCATTTGTAAAGAAAGACTTTTTTCTCCATTCTCTATAACCTCGTTCCTTCCTCTTATTTAGTACAGAAAAATAGCACTGCAGCTCGTACAAAAATCCCTGCCTCTAACCACTGGCATCTAGATTTCATTTTCCCTATCTACCCGCAAATCACAATCCATTTGCCTGCAAAAATTACTCTGAAAACTTCAATTTTCTCCCTTGTTTATTCCTCTCCATGCGCTAAGTTTGCATTACTTGTTGTTAATATAAATGGTTAAACCATTCAGTTGACTTCTATGATCAATTGGTATTTATTGTGAAGAAGCCTTCGGTTATTATGTTATTTAAAAAGCATGTGGTAATGTGCTTCTGAAAAACAGTCCTACAGAATAGTTTATTAGTATATTAATTATATGACTTTTGAACCCCAAAACAAATGTAATGATAACGTGAAATATGTCAGCCTGGTTTGCCAAATGCAGAAGCCTGTGATGTTTCCCTGTCTCATGTGCCAATAATATAAATAAGTTTGTTTTGTTAGGCAGGCATCTAAACTAGCAAATTCACTTCCAAATAGCCTTAATATTTATTGTAATGCCAAAGTAATGTCAACATTATTTACAGATTATGAAAAATAATTTAAGGCTTGAGCAAACTTGCTGTTGGACTATAACAAGTTTCCTAATCACAGAAATATTTGTTGTGATGCAGTGGCACACATACTACTGTTTCTGATAATAAGCAAATACGATTAAGTTTTAACTGTTTTAACTCTTGTCAAAATATTTTTCAGTAGGACTGGAATCTTCTGATGTACTATAACACTATTGATTATATTGTGTAGTTGGTATAACCTCACCTTTTGTATCCAAAATTTTACGGTAAATTGTTAGCTTTCCGGAAGAGCAAATAAATCATTATACTAAATATAGGCTGTCAGTTCAGTACTTCACACAACCTTAAAAAATCAGCCGTCTTTTCTGTGCTTTTTGTAGAACTACTACTTTATTTAGCAACATATTAAAATAAAGACTTTTTGATTGGCTCAGTAGGAAACAAAGGAAGAGAAGCCTAGAGAGAAAACGTATTAAAACATTTAAAAACCAATTTTTCAAGTACACGATACTTTATGTTAAAATTTTCAATGACCTCTGTTTAAATATTTTGGCCTTTGGAATGGTAGTTCAAGTATGGGGAAGACGTTCCCTAAAACACACCCAACATGGCCTATAAAAGAACACCAGAGGGCTTATTTCCAAGGCGGTTTGAATGACTATCTTCCCAACACTAAAGCAATCTGCCGGTGTCAGCCACATGTAAGAATATTTTGTTTCCAACGAGGTGTTTTACGATGACTTGCTCAAGTCCACAGCTCTAGTATCTTTTCTTCCTTCCTTTGACTTTACCATAATTATTTTCATGTTTGTTTGTCTTGCTTTTTCAAACCTCCAGAGTCACATTCCTGAGCATATAGTTTTCATTTGGTTCAATTCTTAAGACAGTCCAACCTGTTCAATTTTAAAGATGTCTTAATTAGTCTAATCCTGATTGGGCTCCTTCCAAAGCTCCTGTTGGCAGAGTCCGATTTCAATTAACATTCCACTTTCATACTGCAAATGCCCTTGTTCAGACTTAAAAAAAAATGTGCTATTTTGGATGCCATCTCTCTTCAGCATTATTCTGCCTCAGAAATCATACCGCTCCCAAAATATTTCGAGACACCAGGCACACAGGAGAGCTCTGGCAATTACTCGTCTCTGAAGTTTTCAAGAAATATAATTCTGGCCGGGCTCAGTGGCTCACACCTGTAATCCCAGCACTTTGGGAGGCTGAGCTAGGCAGATCACCTGAGATCAGGAGTTCGAGACCAGCCTGGCCAACGTGGTGAAACCCAGTCTCTTCTAAAAATACACACACACACACACACACACACACAAATAGCAGGTCATCATGGCGGGCGGCTGTAATCCCAGCTACTTGGGAGGCTGAGGCATGAGAATGGCTTGAACCCGGGAGGCAGAGGTTGCAGTGAGCCAAGATCACGCCATTGCACTCCAGCCTGGGCAACAAGAGTGAAACTCTGTCTCAAAATAAATAAGAAAAGAAAAGAAAAAGAAATATGATCCTGGTGATCAGCATCACACTGGCCATGATTGTGAGCTTTAAGAGGACAAGGTGCACACATTCTTCCAAAACCAGGCTTTAGTTGACGTCAGAGAGTTTAAACCAAGGATGTGGTGACACAAATCTGGCCTAGATTACTGAACAGCTGGAGGATCGGGATTGGGGACCTTCAAATACACGAATACTTCCTGTTCCCCGTTAATCCTGTGAGGTGGGGGTTATTTGTTTCCATTTTATGGATGAAAATGTCTAGAATTTAGAGTGCTTGACTGACTTGTCCAAAGCTTCAGAGCTAATCGGGAGCATGTGGGAGGAGACGTTCTTCCACTTGACCATGCCAATGCGACAATGTTAAAGAAAAATCAAAAAGGTAAAACAGAAATACAGCAGAGCTATGTTCACTCACCAATAGCTGAAGGATGAGATACTGAATGTAAGCAAAGACTCTGGAGAACTTCGACTGTTGGAGTCAATGCCAAAGCTGTTTTCCAGGAGGCCATTGTCCATCTCTGTTCTTGAGTCAGGTGGCCTGAGTTGGAGTTCTAGCTCCATGACCCTGGACAAAGGTACCTAACCTCTCAAGATGTCAGTTAATTCCTTAGTAACATGGGGATGCTAATAACATTTTTCTCACAGAGTTGCTCTTAGGATCCAGTGAGATAAAGGACTATCTAGAGTACTTTACAAAGGTACCTAACCTCTCTAGATGTCAGTTAATTCCTTAGTAATATGGGGATGCTAATTGCATTTTTCTCACAGAGTTGCTCTCAGGATTCAGTGAGATAAAGGATTATCTAGAGTGCTTTACACAGGTCTGACACTTAGTGAACAGCATGGACTCTTGAACAGTTGTAGACCACTGTTTCCTAACCGTAACACTTAGGACACTCTGGACTGGATCACTCCTTGCATGGGGCGGGGATCTTTCCTATGCATTGTGGGATGTTTAGACACACCCTTGGCCTTTAGCAACTTGTCAGTAGCACCTTCTCCAGTCATGACAATCAAATGTCTCCAGGCATTCCCAAATATATTCTGAGTGACAAAGCATATACCACCAAGATGCCCCCAAGCTGCCCTGTCCAGTTTGGTAGCCAAAAGCTACATGTGGCTATTGAGCACTTGAAATGTGGTAATGCCACACATTGAAATAATAGTCTGGATACGTTGGGTTAAGTAAAATATATCATTAAAATGAATGTACTGTTTCTTTCTTTTTTTTCTCTCTTAACTTTGGCTACTAGAAATCTATAAGCTACACATGTGGTTTCATTAGACTTCTGTTGGACAGTACTGTGCTACAGACTTCTATCTCATCTCTAGGATGATCACTCCAGATGGCTATCTCAACCCAGGACCCTCATTTCTACTTGGCTCTCAGACATCTGTAGTGATCTGACAGCTGATGGTCAGAACAAGCAGCCCAGCCACAAGCCTCATCATCTCTCTTCCATCCCAACCCAGCAAATACAACCATCTCCATCCTCCAATGTGACTTAAATGAAAAGAAAAAGAAAAGAAAAGAAAAGAAAAAGAAATATGATCCCGGTGATCAGCATCACACTGGCCATGACTGTGAGCTTTAAGAGGACAAGGTGCACACATTCTTCCAAAAGCAGGCATCGGATTGGACATCTGATGTCATCCCCTACTCATCTCTTCTATCCCTTACCCCCAGCCAAAACCCAACATCGTATTTCCCAGTCCATTTCAGTGTTTCTAAATGTGAAAAACACAAAATCAAAGCATTGCTTACAGGAGAGAAACTGGAAACAGCTTAAATGCCAGTAACGGGGGACTGAGGAGTAAATTATATTCCATCTCCATGATATAACAGCCTGCAGCTATTAGAATCCCAGGTAAGAATATTTAATAGCATAAAAAATGTTTCAGACACACATAGAGAAAGAAATAGTTTAGGACACAGCACAAAAAGCATGCTTTTACTTTTGTAACAAAAGTATATCTCGTGATGCTCTCATAGATGTATGCAAGAAAAAGACTAAATATATTAATGGCACTTTGTTGATGGCTGGTGAGAATCCAGGTGAATGTTCGTTTAATTTTATAGTTTTGTTCCCAAGTTTTCTAAAAGGAGCTCATGTTGCTTCTATAATCAAATTTTTAAAAAGTGGCATATGTTACTGTCTTCACTGAAGTAAAGCGCGATCCCTGTCCCACTCATGGTATCGTTGTGTCAAAAGCACAATGGTTATGAAACCTGTTTGTAAATGTGGGGGCTGATCATGGCCACCTAGATGTTGGCATCTCATGGTCTACAATGACTTTGTTGCCAAGCGGACATTTGGCAATGTCAGAAAACACTTGGTTGTCACAACTAAAGATGCTACTGGCATCTAGAAGGTGAAAGCCAGGGACGTGACTAAACATCCTACAATGCATAGGGAACTCCCCTAAGCAAAAACCGACCCAGCCCAGAGTATCCATAGTGCCAAGGTTGAGAAGCAGTGGTCCAAAGCTAACATCTCTTCAAGGGGCCATGTTGGAGACCTGGGGACATCATTGGAGATGTCTGATGGCCAAGTACAAATGAGGGGCCAGGGTTGAGATAGCCATCTGGAGTGATCTTCTTAGAAGTAAGATCAAAGCCTGTAGCACACACAGGGAATCAAAAAAGACTCCTGAGTGACAGGTCCCAATCAAATTCTCTAAGTGCCCCTGGCTGCATCTACCTGATGCCAACCATGCAAATTAAAATAGAAATTTGATTAGTTATCTGATTATTAACTAACGTGAGGTAAGACAATTTGCTGGAAATAACGTGGTCACCCAAAGGCAAGATAGTGAGGGGGAGCTAAACAAAAATAACCTTCTCGCGTCAAGAGGTGGTGTCTAGGTTGCCTACAAGGCTGGGAGGGCAGAGCCATCTGCCGAGTGCGGCCCTGCTGGACCTGTTGTGTTGAGAGTCTACAGTTTTGAGCACGGTTTGTCTGGCGCCCTTCACAAGCACTACATTCACTTGAGTTCATTTGAAATTCATCATTGCCAAAGAGATACAAGACACTGGAGGTTTAGTTTCCAGGATTTTAAATGTCAGGCATCCAAAATGCGCTGTGGAGACACAGCATCTGGAAGGCGATGTTTTTAAAATTTATCTACAAACAGGAACAGCTCCCTGAGCTAGGCTTTTTCAGAGAAAATAAAGCATCCCTCACAACACACACACATCACCAGAAACTTGGTGGAACACCCTCTTTAAAAAATAGAACTGCTCACATTAAAAAATGTGGCATTCGATGTTGAACCATGCTATGGTCTGAATGTATGGGTTGCCCCCAAAATTCATATGTTGAAACTTAATCCCCAATGCAATAGTACAGTGTTCCTCAGTATCTGTGGAGGATAAGTTCCAGGACCCCCAGGGATACAAAAATCCACAGATGCTCAAGTTCCTGATATAAAATGGCATGGTATTTGCATATAACACATCCTCCTGTATACTTTAAATCATCTGTAGGTTTACCTAATATAATGTAAATGCTACGTAAATAGTTATATACTGTATTGTTTAGGAAATAATGACAAGAAAATAATCTGTCCATGTTCAGGACAGATGTGATTTTTAAAAAACTTTCAATCTGAGTTTGGTTGAATCCACCAGTGACACCCCTATGGTTACGAAGTGTCCACTGCATTAAGAGGTATGGCCTTCTAGAGGTAATTAGGTCGTGAGGGCCTTGCCCTTGGAAAAGAGTCCCGAGGGAGTGTGTGAGCCCCTTACCCCTCCCACCACGGGAAGACACATGGAGAAGGCACCATTTTTGAAGCAGAGAGTGGGCCCTCACCAGACATGGAATCTACCTGTACCTTGATCTTGGACTTCCCAGCCTCCAGAATTCTGAGCAATAAATATCTGTGGTTTATAAATTACCCAGTCTAAGGTATTTTGTTTTATCAGCCAGAACAGATTAAGACAGGCTAGTCCCACTAAACTTTGAGACAAGCCAATGTGGAACATAAGTGCTTACTGAAAAAGGAATTCTCTTTCCATGCTCAAGGAAAAATTAAATGTTGGGCTTCAGTCACACTGGCCTCCCTGCTTTTCATCAGACACACCAGACACCCTCCTAACTCAGAGACTGTTCTGGCTGTTCCTTCTAGCATGTTCCTCCCCCTAGATATTCACTTGGCTCTTGCCCATAGTGCTTTATGGCTTTGCTCCCTTCTCAATAAACTTTAACCTTACTCTTTTATGCCACAGTCTGTCCCTTCCTCGCACTCCTCCCCGTAGCTCAGCATTCTCCACCCCCTTATCTTTCCCTGAAATTCCTTTTTCTAATGCATGACACAATTCTATTGCTATTATATTTGTTGTTCATTGTCTCTCCCTCCTTGAAAAATGTAAGGTTTATGAAGGCAGGGCTTGTCTTATCCACTGGTGGATTATGAACAGTACCTAGAACAGTGCCAAGAAATTTACTGAACACCTTCTCTGTGTTCAACATGACATTCACAACTGTAAGAAGGAGATGGTGTAAGTGCCTGCCTTTGTGTTTTAGGAAATTAAAACCTGAATGGGTAAGCTGGGCGTGGTGATTCCTGCCTGTAATCCCAGCACTTTGGGAGGCCGAGACAGGCAGATCACTTGAGGTCAGGAGTTCGAGACCAGCCGGCCAACATGGCAAACCCCATCTCTACTAAAAATACAAAAAATTAGCTGGTGGCGTGTGCTGTAATCTCAGCTACTCGGGAGGCTGAGGCAGGAGAATTGCTTGAACCTGAGAGGCAGAGGTGGTAGTGAGCCGAGATCACACCACTGTACTCCAGCCTGGGCAACAGAGCAAAACTCTGTCTCAACAAAACAGAAAAACCTGAATGGGCAAATAAAACTGTCCAGGGTGCAAGCGTGCCACAGCGATGCTTAGGCCAGCTTGAGGTGGCTTCTGCTGCTTGCAACCAACAGGCATTTAACCAATAGGACCCAACTATCAGCACCACTGGAATCTAGGAAGGGAAAAACACATATCTGTAGACTGAACCCAAGTCTTCCTGGAGGAATTATGTATTCTCAGGTCATGAAGCAACCTTGGAAAACAGCAGACTCCAGCTGAATGCCAGAAACCCCTCCTTGACTTCCCCACTTGATCAGCTCACACGGCCTCCAGTGCCCCTCTCCCCTTGAGATGTCTGGTGCCCAGAATGGAAACACAGAATTTGCGGTGGAGTCTGACCATCACTAGCCTGGGGCTACAGGATGTACCTTCATTAATGCAGCTCCAATGGCAACCTCATGCCCTGCCCACCAGCACTGAGAACATCTGCCCGGAACGCTCAGAACCCCTGAAAGGATTTGTGAAACAGAGCAGACAGGTGAGACCACTTTCTTTGCAGAAAATACAGCAGAGCCAAGGTTGGGCGTCAGGTTCCAGAAAGCCACAGAGCCGTCCGGCAGCAGCAGTAGGAGGAGGTCAGAAGGTAAGGAGAATTGTAGGATTGTGAGATGACAGGCTTGGTGTCTCACTGCCCCAGAGCAACCTTCCTGGTCTTAGGCCAGTGGTTTCAGCCTTCTGAGCATGAATTCCTCATTCATAACATGGTAATAATAGTGGCAACCTCATAGCCTCTGTAAGGTTTAGACGAGATATTACATGCAGAGCAGCAAGCAGAGTAAGCACCTCATATGATTAGCTGCTACTATGATGATCATGGTAGGAGGTCCCGAAGGGATAAAGGCCAAGTTTTAGGAAAAATCACCAGACAAGCATAAAAGAATTGATGAAGAGATGCCAGATGTAAAGTCACTGGGGCAATCGAGCTGTGATCAATGAGGGTGGCCATGGACAGGGGAGGGCGTGAAGCCAAAAGGAGAGAAAGGGGTGAGAGAGAAGATGTGGAAGAGGAAGGAGAGGACAGAGTTGAAGAAATAGTAACTCCAAGATTGTTACCTCTTGTCTGTTCCAAAAGCCTATTAGTGTACCATGTCATTGTCACTGCAGTTGTTTGCCTTAAAAGGGTGAGCTGCATGAAAGAAGGAAGCTGCCTTGCTTGTGGTCAGATTCCTCAGTGCACCAAAGGCTACCTGGAAACTAGCAGATGCTCAATAAATGTCGTTGAATGAATTTCTGAATGGTTTTGAATGTGTGTGTGTGTGTGTGTGTGTGTGTATATGTATGTGTATGTATGCATGCATGAATGTGCATGTGCAGGTATATAGTTATAAACAACATAGAACTATAAATTATGTATAGTTGATTCGTGTATTAGTCAAGGTTCTCTAAAGGGACAGAACTAATAGGATAGATGTGTATATGAAGGAGTGTTTATGAAGGAAAACTGACACACGATTACAAGGTGAAGTCCCACAATAGGCCATCTGCAAGCTGAGGGGCAAGGAAGCCAATCGGAGTCCCAGAACCTCAAAAGCAGGGAAGCCGACAGTGCAGCCTTCAGTCTATGGCTGAAGGCCCAAGAGCCTCTGGCAAACCACTGGTGTAAGTCCAAGAATCCAAACGCTGAAGAATTTGTAGTCTGATATTCAAGGGCAGGAGGCATCCAGCATGGGAGAAAGATGAAGACCAGCAGACTCAGCAAGTCAGCTCCTTCCACCTTCTTCTGCCTGCTTTATTCTAACTGTGCTGGCAACTGATTAGATGGTGCCCACCCAGACTGAGGGTGGGTCTGCCTCTCCCAGTCCACAGACTCAAATGTTAATCCCCTTTGGCAACACCATCACAGACGCATCTGGGAACAATACTTTGCATCCTTCAATCCAGTCAGGTGGACACTCGATATTAACCATCACAACTAGTATATATAAAACTTTCAAAACTAGTGTGTGTGTATATATACGCCAAGAAGCTTTCTTCTTCAGTGATAGTACATGTTTCTGAGCTTCCTACTGGCCAAGATGATGAAAGAAACTCACTGTATTACTAATTTTCATTGCCCCTCCAACAGGTTTGCAAGTTAACCTGGAAGAACAAATGTATATCCAGGGGCATGTTAATTTAGCTTCTCCTCTGAGAGACATTTGGGGAAAAGGATGAATAATGTTATCAACAACAGTTTCAAAACATGCAAAAATGGTCGGTACATTGATTCCTTTTGTGTATCAATCTTCTACAAAAGTCATGGGTACAAAACGAAATGAAAGCTCAGCATAGGCATGCTTCCCCACCCCCATCATGGTATTTTTTAAAATCATGAACTGGATGCGTTTTCTTCTCTGCCACTAACTGGGATTTGGAGCTCCTGGTCTCAGGTCATTGCTCCACCTTGAATGCCAACTGGGGGAATCCCACACTCAGCCCCTCCCATTCAATTTGCCTGGAGTCAACTTTTAATTGCTGGAGTGAGCAGCATTTCACATTGTACAAACAGGTAAGTTAGCAGACACCAATGGGTCCGGGATAAAATGTGTCCGGAGTTAAATTTAACAAATATCTGATAAAATCTGTCACAGACTTCCCATTGCTTTGTAGAGTCTGTCGTTGCATCCTTTCAATTTGTTATCAGTCAATAAATTGCCGATCTCGGATGAGGTAGCAGCAGGGTGCTCAGTGAGTGCTGGGGGTTAGAGGTGGGGAACAGAGCCGTCTTCAGCTTGCAAACAGTCTAGACCAGGGTGGGGCTAGAGGGGCAGAACATAGGGAATAAGGGTCACAGCAGAGGGGCTGACAAAGCACCGTGGTGCTTCTGGGAGCTGCAAAGATGCGGTCCAGCTGAGAGCTGCCCACATTGCTATGATGCTGTGAATATAAGGGTCATCCCACCTGCAAGCTCACGCAACAGAGACAGTGTTTCCAGAGGACAGAATACCACTTTGTGCAGTATAATTAAAAGAAACGACAAGAAAGACTCCCCGCTCCTTGAAAATCAGAAACCCAGACAGCATAAATAATGACAAGGAGTGTCTTTCAGTCACCAATGACAAGTAGAAAAGTTGTACTCTCAACAAAGGAGGTGCACAATGGCGAGCTCTTCGCTGAATAGGGACCACGTCTGTCTAACTCCGTGCAGCACGCCAGACTGCCAAGTACCTGTGGGTGCTTAATAAATGCCTTTGAAGGCTGATGAATGCCATCATTATTACATCTGCCATTATAGTTTTTAGTGAATGAACCTTCCTTATCAATCTTTATAACCACAATTTCAATAGTATGAATTCAGTCACCTCCCATACCAAGTGCTTTCTGAAATTTTAGTTCTCAAACCTTGTCAAGAAACAATGCATTTGATTTTTGCAATGTCACATGTCAGTATCAAAGCAAATTTAACTTCCATGCTATCTTCTCGAATGGTTGTGCTATAATGTGGCTCATAAAGAATATAAAAGAATTGTTTTCCAGCTTGCAGTCTATAGTAATACTTGAATTTTTCACGAGTTATTGAAGACTCCTTTCAAAATGCTATTTGACATTAGCAATATATGATTTTGAAAACAAAGAGCCATTGTTTCTAGAAGTGGTTGCTAAAAAAGTAAATACTTGGATATTGCTTGTGAACTGCAACAATTTCCATTCTTTTCTTTTTTTAAACACTTACGACTTAAATCAAGGTGGGCACAAAATCTAAAAGCCTACAGATGTCTTTTTGTAAATATAAAAGAGTGACTTCCTCAATTCTACTGGTCATTTATAACCCAGGTTACTTCTGTAGCCTTGAATTGAATTTAGCCTAAAGTTGAATGTAGGGCCCTTCTCTGTCCAGCCTGAATAATCTCTTTCTCCTCTGATACTATAAGATCTATTATTCCTAACACTCATTTGACAAAATTTGAAAATTCTTCCCCCCGCTTCCCTCACTCTTTTCTTCTTCCTCTTCCCTCCCTCCCTCCCTTCTTTCCCCAAACAAGGAGGCTACCGACTGTGTAAGCAGACATCAGGCTAAAAGTTCAGCCATACGAATGGGAATAAGCCAGCCCTGCTGGTAAAGCATACACAGTCTCACAGGGGAGATGGATCATCGCGACACAGTGAAATTCCACAGGAAGACACCCATCAAAGCAGGCTGAGCAGAGTCCCGGGGAACAGGCAGTGGTGTCACGAGTTTGTGGAGGAGCTAGGGGAGAAGGCGCACTTGAAGGAGGCCTTTGAGGATGCTAAACTATTTGACAGGTGGATGAAGTGGAGGAAAGGCATCCTAGGCAGAGAGGAAATTCTGGTTAACAGCCTGGAGAGAAAACAGTGCTACAGTGCACACAGAAATGATCAAGAGGCCCAGCTGGGCTCCCGTGAGAAATGGGGCCAAAGGGGAGATTTGGTCAGACGATGAAGCGCTTTGCATCCCATCCTGAAAGTCTGGACTTGACTTGGTGCGTACCATACGCTGTGTGGTGCATAGCAGGTGCTTTGCTTGGTACAGACCCATATACTAGAGAGTTTATAATAGGTGCTTTGCTTGGTACACACTTATTACTGGATGGCTCATAGTAGGGGCTTTGCTTGGTACCTACTCATATACTGGATGGCTCATTGTGTGGGCTTTGCTTGTACACACTCACCCACTGTGTAGCTCATAGCAGATGCTCACCATTCAAGACATTGGGGAGTCATCAAATAAAGTTAAACCTCACAGGGGCACAAATGGGGTAGATCCAGGCATTATAGCACTTGAAGCTTAAAGTCATTTAGGGGAGCACTTTAGGAAAATGAATTTTAAAGCATATGACCTGTGAACAGATGGAAAGGGTCCCATGCAAGTGAGTGGCCTTATGGCTTAGACTTCACTGGTTTCATTAGCCTCTGGGCATGGTTAATTCCACTCTGCAATAAGAAAAGCCAGTTGGGCATGAATAGGGTGGGTTAGGAAGGAGACCAGATCACCATCTTGTAGCATAGGTATTTCTCTTCTTGTATCATCATCTAAAGTGGCTTACATATTTGTTTATCACCCTGACTATGTCGTAAATGTTGTGAAAGTGTTTATCTCCCTTTTACACCCTCTGCAAAAATCTAGCACAATGCTTTGCATTAATAATTGGTTAATTGTGATATTTGACATTGGATATCTCCATTAACAAACTCTGCCTGTCTCATTCTTGCTAAGAACATTAACCGAGCACCAATTATGTGCCAAACATTGGGAAGAGCACCCATTATGTGTCAAGGAAATGGAAATACGAAGGGCTTTCTCCCTTTCACCCTGCACTTCAGAAGCTCATAGCTCACAAGAAAGAAACGATGTTGTAATCATACTGAATATTTACTGAGTCCTTGCTGCAAACTAAAGTGGCTTGGATAACCTATCTCAGGTAAGTCTAACAATTCTACAGTCAGACAATACTATTACCCCCACTATAGAAATGAGGTCACACATACAGCTGGTAAGTGAGGGGGTATTATCAAAGCATGAGCCCAGAAAGTCTGACTGCAGAGTCCACATTCATAACCCCACATGATAGACCACCAGTATTTAACAGTAACATAAAAATATGGTTGCAGTGGAGGCAATAAGTTCTAGGACAGAAATAGGTACAAGGGGCACATCTGAGGAAGGGGCCAACTCCTGTGTGGTCAGGAAGGTTGCAAAGAGAAAGGTGTGACCTGAGTCTTAATCAACCAGACTTCATCAAGCAGGTGAACAGGAGGAAAGAGCATTCCAGATAGAGGCACATTCAAAAACATGCTGGAAACCACGGCCTGTAGTTTCAAGCTATGGCAAAACCACCTTGACACGCCTTCGCTTGTATCTGTAAAGGAGAACAAACACAGCGCAGTGTAGTACCTTCCTTTTCGGAGCAAATCCTCAAAGCTGTAATTAATGGCTCCAACTGCTGTAATAAGAAAGGGAACAGGACGGAAGCTTCCTTTGAGTATAATTCTTCAGGAGCCCAAATGAGGCTAACAAAAGAGAAATTAAACACAATGCTGTGTCATGGCACTTTGACATAAGTGTCGACTTAGAATTTCAAATAAAATTAGAAGATTCTTCTAATAATTATATAGGATGGCAAATAAGGTCCAGGGGCAAGCGCATGTGGCAAGAAGTGACTAATCGTATTTTGCAAAAAGGCAACCGGAGCTGACCCTTCTCAGGATAATATTGCAGAGAAGTCAGAGAGGAGGAAAGGTTACCAGCGGTTAATGTTAAATAGTAATCCATCCACCACGCACCCCCCATCGCTCCTCCATATTCATAGGAAACCACCATCCATCCATATTCATTACCGTCCAAAGAGTTTAAAAGTAGCAAATGCAAGCTTGGAAGATTTCAATTCTAATAAAAGTGCTTCCGGTGACAAGCGCCATAGGCTTCCCCCACCAACCTCGAAATTAAACTAAACTAATAAAGGAAAATGGTAGGTGGTGAGGCTGGGATAAGCCCTGTCTTCTTCTTCTTCGTTGTCTTCTTCTTTTTTTTTTTCTTTTTTTTTTTTTTAGATGGGGTTTCGCTCTTGTTGCCCAGGCTGGAGTGCAATGGTGTGATCTCAGCTCACTGCAACGTCTGTCTCCCAGATTTAAGCGATTCTCCGGCCTCAGCCTCCCTAGTAGCTGGGATTACAGGCATGCGCCACCACACCTGGCTACAGATTGTGTATTTTTAGTAGAGATGAGATTTCATCATGTTGGTCAGGCTGGTTTCGAACTCCTGACCTCAGGTGATCTGCCCACCTCAGCCTCCCAAAGTGCTGGGATTACAGGCGTGAGCCATCATGCCCAGCCAAGCCCAGTCTTCTTAAAGCACCAAAGGGCGCCTTCCTTTATCAGGCATTTTCTAGGTGCCAGACATGTACCCAAGAGGCTCTAGGTGCAGGCCTGGGTGTCTTTGGAAACTCTTGGGGAACTGAGATTGGGACAAGTGCTTCCCACTCCACTAAAGGGTTCAGTAAAGTTTCTTAGGCCTCGGACTACCTTGTAGAAAGGAAATTCTGCGGTCAGGTGTGGTGGCTCACACCTACACTTTGAGAGGCCGAGGCAGGTAGAGCATTCGAAGTCAGAAGTTCAAGACCAGCCTGGCCAACATGGTGAAACCGTGTCTCTACTAAAAATACAAAAATTAGCTGGGCGTGGTGGTGCATGCCTGTAATCCCAGCCACTTGGGAGGCTGAGGCAGGACGATCACTTGAACTTGGGAAGGGGAGGCTGCAGTGAGCCAAGATTGTGCCACTGTACTCCAGCCTGGGTGACAGAGCAAGGCTCCGTCTCAAAAAAAAAAAAAAAAGGAAATTCTGCAAAGAATAGAACAAAGTTAAACTCTTCCACGAACAGAGTTGACTGGAACATCACCTCTGCCAGGCACCAGCAGGTTTCAGTTTTTCATTTTTTATCTGATTTAGGCTAATCAATGAGATTCTTCATCCTCCCCCATTTACTGCACACTAAATCTTCATAATAGCAGTCCCTGTAGATATCACCTAAATTAGGAGACTTAGAGTTTGTCAAGGTGTTTACAAATACGTGACCATCTTGCATCCTTGAAACGACCTGCAGCCAAGTATATGTATTTTGTGTATTGTGTATGTAAAAGGTATATATTATTATTTTTGGAGTCTTTTTCAATTTCATAGGAAAAGGAAATTAAGGCATAAAAAGTTAAGGAATTGGCCTAAAAAGTCACACTGCAGCTAGAGAATATCAGTTCAGGATTTTTGACCCCAGGGAAAGAGTGAGCTTCTAATTGCAGCAGGCAGAGGTTAGGGTTTGGGGGAGATCCTACGGACGGGCCAGAGGTAAAGTCTGAACTAAAGACCCTTAAAGCTCTTGCCACTCTAAGTTTTATAAGGATCTCAAGGGCCGTTATTCTGCTTGACTATGCCTCCTGGTCTTGCGGGCAGGTGGCAGGCACTGCTGAATAGTGGGAAGGGCAGGATCCTGGAGGCCCTGCACAGTTCTGCAATTCCATACAGAGAATACAGCCTTATGATGCCCCGGGGTTTTAGGGATATACATATACATGCGCGCGCCCGCGCGCACACACACACACACACACACACACACGCACACAGAGCCATAGCTAGGCGTGGTGGAAGAGTGCACTGGGGACTCAGGACAATGACTTTTCTCCCCAAGAGGCGTTTGCCAGGGCGAAGCAGGCAAGAGCTCGCCCCTGTCCCCACGCCTGGATCCAGACGAACGAGGGAGACCTTAATTCACTTTACCCCGAAATGAACCCCACCCCCAGCGCAGAGTGGGTGGAAAGGTAGGAAGTTGAGACAGCCGATGACTGCTCCTGGAGATAAGCAGAGGTAGTGGCACTGGCAGATCTTGATCTGGCTACCGGCTCCCTGGTCGTCTCCTCCGCGGTCAGGCGCATCCTGTGGCGCCCAGACCGCCGCGTCCCCAACCGCGAGCGCTCGCCTGCGCCGGGCCGGGCGCCCGAGATTCGGGAGAGATTAGGGGCCCGCAAAGCAGAAGAGCAGATTCAGAAAGGAAAAAAAAAAAGCGAGAAGTGCGAGAAAAATATACTGAATTCAGCTAAACACACGGCAGATGAAAAAATACCTTGCTCAGAAGCCAAAACCGAGCTCCCGAGCCGTGAGACACTGGTGCGCCCCCGCCAGGCATGCAGGCCGGGTGTTAGGGGGCAACCTCGAGGCCCGCTGGTGGCTTCGACCCCAGGGCGGACCTGCGCCCACCCTCAGCCCCTGCAACTGCGGGTCAGGAGAAAGGAGCCTGCCATGGGGAAGAAAGCCGAATCTTCTCCAATTAGGCTTCTCCTTAAAGAGAAAAAGTAGGTGGTTGGGCAACCTAATCCAATCTGGGACTCTGGACGTGTGCTTGGGCACTTCTGGCAGCTGGCCGGAGCGTGTGGGTTCGGAGCTCCCAGCGCTGGCCCCGCGCAGCCCCTCGAAGCCACCAGTAAACCCGCAGGGCGCCTTGGCGCAGGCTCGCGTTGGCAGAGCTGGCCTGGGAAGCTAAACTCCCTCCTGTCCCGATGACCAGGCCTCTTCAGGGTCCTGGCTCAGGCTGCCAGTGTGGGACAGAGCTTCATGAAGGGACACAGAAACAGAGACAGGCTCTGGGCGGCGCCTCCGGGATGTGGCGTTTCTGTGCCCCGGGGAGGGCGCACCACCCCTGCCTATGCGGAGCGATCCGGACGCTGCAGGGGTGACGCGGCGCAGCGCCCTGGTTCCCTCTGCCTCTCCCGCTCTGACCTCCTTTGGTTTTTAAAATTATTACTGTTGTTACTGTTGTAGGTAAATTCTTCACAGCTACGAAGTGAGAGGAAAATTCCGAAGGCAGTCGTCACTGGACCCCTTCCCCCTCCCACTCCCCCTTCCCCCTACACCAGCCTTTCCTTTCCGACCCTCCTTCCCCGGGAGACCAGGAAAATGTTGACGCTTCCGGTCCCCTTTCCCCCTCCGCCACAGGGTTGCAAGGGCAAGGAGTGTTCTCCAGATAACCAGCAGCAGGTGTCTGGAGGGGAGGGGGCCTAATGCAGGTCCCCATCCCCTCCCCTTTCGGATGCCACCAAAGCCTCCATAGCTAGGGCGCGTCTTCCTGGATCTTCTTTCAGTTTCCCGGGCCCTGCAGACCAGGACAGAGACTTTCCAGCTGTCCTGGAGCATTTTTCTTTTTTTTTTTTTTTAAGTGAGCTCAGTTGCTGCAGTGACATAAAAGCCCCCTTTGATTTACAAATAGATTCATACAACTGCAAGAACTTGGATTTGTTTTGAGGTTCTTGGTACTTTTCTTTAATGACAGAATGCCCAATAGGTAAATCAAATTAACAAAACCCTTCTAACACGAATAGTGCCATCAAATAAAATTGTGCAACTGACAGTAATTAAAAGAGTTAGAATAAGTAAATATGCATTGTGTATTTCAGGCAGATGACCACGTCCTGAGACACAATGTTCCATGTGACTAGCAGTGCCGTTCAGTCAGCACAGTGAGGGCATATCCCCATTTGGTGAGCCGGCCAAAAGTCTAAGTAGAGACCCTCCGTGAACAGGAAGCTTGGAGGGGCTGGCCTTCGTGACTCCCTCCACAGGCCCTGGGAAAAACATCAAAGGCCAGAATTCAACCCCCTCATTACAAAATGGTTAAACCAAGACTCTTGGGTTGTGACTAAGCCAGAGATTGACCCAGTGCTCCAGACAGTTACACAATCGTTTGCAGCACAAAAACACAATGTCCTACCTGTGAGAGATATTCTTCTTCTCAGTCCCATTCTACAGATGGAAAAAACTGAGGCCAAGAAAGAGTCAGTGACCACACCAAGCACTTCTCCTAGGAAATGGCAGAACTGGAACACTACAGATAACACAGCACCTCTTCTGCACCCACTGCAGATCTGAGAAATTCTCTCAATTCTTCCCATCCACTTGGGTTGGTTTTTCAGTTGGGTATCCTTCTGCCCAGACACCTGAATCCCAACCGTCATCCCTGTGGAATTTAAAAGTGGATTTTCTGAACCTTTGATTAGAATATATAGTTTTTAGTTTCGGGGTGGTCGGGTTTTTCGTGGTTTTTTTCATTTGTTTCTTTTGGTTTTGTTGTTTTTGCTGTCTCATCTCCCAAGAGAAAAACAGCTCCAGAACAGGAAGGACTCCCTCGAGAGGCACCTCGGAGGGATGGGGTTAAGCCAGCAGGTGTGCGGGTCTTGGCATTCAAGGCAAGCCACAGTTCTGGATCTAACGGGTTTTATTGTTTTAAGAGGTACAAGTTCACAGCTTCCTGCATGGAAGCCTCTTCATTTTCTTGGAGCCAAGCTTAAATGCCTTTAAAATCTTGGCCTGCCGTTATCCTGTAGCTGTTAATTAAGCTTTGAAAACTTTACATTATGTTTACAGTGCACTGTGCGAATTGCAAAATAAATTAGAACCCGAGGCAAAGAAATTGGAGTTTTCAATAAATGGAACAAAAACCGGAGAGAGTTGCTTCTTAGATAATGTGAGACTCACCATTTCTCACTCTGATATTTCTAAGAGGGAAAATGGACTTTAGAAAAAAAATAAACTTTTGCTTTAAAATGTAACACCTACGGATTCGTGGTTTTCCCTCTGCATGGCAGTCTTAGTTGAATAGTTCTGCAAAGACAAGGGAGTGGTGAAGAAATAAGGAGAGAGTAAGTGAATTGTGTGAGAAAGGCATTTCTTTGCAACTTAGGCAACCAAAAATACAAGACGGCATTAACCATTCACATAGTTAAAAGCAATGACAGAAAACAAAATTACAATATGGTTTAATCTGTGTCCTAAAGAAGATCCCAGGTAAATTTTATATTCGCTTTTGATTTTTTTTAAGCAATCTGTGCTAAATTCAAGAGACCAAAAATAGCTTTAAAAGAAGGGCATAAATAAAAACCCTACTCAAGGAAAAACAGCTGATGTTTTCCAAACCTCTAGCCCAGAAGATACTCTTCAGGTATATTCTTCAGAACATGAATACTCAATTTTCAAAACAAGGTGTGTATGCTTTCTTCCTTCCGTAAATTCCACATTTGGAAAAAAGTGAACTTAGGAGAGCTTGAAAAATGACCCTGAAAATTATTGTTGTAAAACTGAGCAAATACGTAAGCTTTAATGAACAGAAGAAGCAGGAGGCCCTGTGTTTGCATCAGATACATTAATTTTGTTTAGAAATTCTGCCAAACGGATCATTCACAGCGATTCAGTTCTTAAAGTTTTAAGAGAATGAAGAGCAATCTTCAATCTGACTTCTTGAAATATTTGATAATTTGTTTTAAAATTAGGGATTTGCTTTCTGCTTCTCCAAACAGATGCAAAACTGATACAAATTTTAATCATGCTGGCAGTCCAAGTATACTATTTATTCTTATAAAACTCTAAGTGAAGAAAAAATAGAAAGGAAAAGAAAGACAAAAGAAATTGAATAGGAAGTGTCTCCTAAAACATACCTGGTTTAAATTTGCATTCATACAGTAAGTTTCCTAGAATAATCTCTTAGGGATAGTTGCTAGCAATGTGACAGCTATCTAACTACCCCCAGAAAAATAGCCCTATTGCATTTTCTAATTTTAAAAAATCTAGTATTTAGAAACCTTTCTAAGAATTTTAAGCAATAGGATATAGATAATGAAGAACTATAGATGACACATAATAGTTCAGTGATTAGACGTTTTGAAGACCATTGCCCCATCTGCTCAACACCAAAAAAAAAAAAAAAAAAAAATTAAATTAATGGAAATGAAGATGACAAAGGCCTGAGCCATATATGGGCTTTGTGAATAGAAGATAAAGAGATTATAATGCCTGCTCCTTCCTTCCTTCCTTCCTTCCTTCCTTCCTTCCTTCCTTCCTTCCTTCCTTCCTTCCTTCCTCCATTCCCTTCCCTCCCCTTCCTTCCTTCCTTCTTCCCTTCCCTCCCTCCCTCATTCTTTCCCTCTCTCCTTGCTTCCTTCTTTCCTTTTCTTCTTTTTTTCTCTTTCTTTTTCATATGTCTTTATTATTTTTATTTTTAACGATCCTCTTTATTTGAAGGATAGCATAGGAGAAGTTGCAAAAAGCCGAGTCTGTAGCCAAAAAACTTGAAGCCTCACTAGTTGTGTTTCTAATTGGGTGACCTTGGCTGGTCTATTTGCTGAGCCTGACTTCATTTCCTCATATAGATGTGGATATGGATATGGGCATGGAAAAAGATGAAGATACAGGAATAAAAATAGGTATGGATGCAGATCTAGGTATAGATATAGGTATAGGTATAAGTGTGAATATAGATATAGAAAAAGATATAGATATGGAAGTCTGGACACAGCTATAGAAACAGAAAAGAGATAAAGATAGATATGGAAAAGCTATAGACGTGGAAATAGATACAAATATATTATAGATGAGGTGGGATTGGTGGTAATGATATTTACCTGGCCTACTTCACAGGCTCAATGGCAAACAGATGAAAGAATGCTTGCTATTGTTTTTTCGTAAATTGAAAGTGTGAAAAATATCAAGATCACCTCCACTTGAACAGTGCCTAGTGCTTTTTCAAAGAATTTAGCAATTTGAATGCTATGTGAGTAAGAGAGCTTGGGGAGAAAGTGTCATAATTGGAGTTTGCTCCTGCATTCATTCTTCTACAGTTATTCACCCCACAGCCACTTATTGAGTGCTCAGTAGCTAGAGAAGAGAGTTGGTTTTTCTCAGCCTGCTTTTAAGCATAATTTCTAATAATCAGAACAGTAAATAGCATTCATTAAGTACCTTCTCTAGGCCAGACACCGTAGATTGCAAGATGCCTCACACTCATTGAGCACCCATCGTATCCACACCAGAAAACTAGATAATGTTCTCTCCTTTTGGCTGATAAGGAAACTGAGCCACCAAGAGTGGTGAGGAGCAGGTACTGAGTTCCACAGCTGGTTAGAGGAAGATCTGGATGTGAAAGCGCGATCCCCATGGCCGTTAAGAAAACAATCATAGAACACAAAAACGTAGGTGCCTTAATTTGTCCGCAGGCAGGTATTTCTCCAGGCAGGGACATTTGTCCAGCCAACAATTCCTAGACTGTGCAAAGCACTGATATTTCACTGGCAGAGGCAAGGAATCACAGAGGCCCTTCAGGACAAGGATATTCTAGCAGTAGTGTTATTCCAGGTATGAGCACCTCTGAGCACAGTCAAAGGGGAAATAGCCATGCATGCCCACCTGGCCTTGAATCACTTGTGTGGAGCAGAGTCATTGCCTTAGTGCCTGCTCCACACCAGGCAGGTGGCATGGATTATTCGGCCCCACCCTTCCAGCTGAAAGGTGAAGAAATGGAGAGCCAGAGGCTTTTAGTTGGCCAGGATCATTTAGCAGGCAGGCATAGAAGTGTTCAATGAGTTCTGAGAGTGGTGATGGTACATTGCACTGAGCACAAGCACAAATTGGAAGGGTGGGGGAGGGTTCAATTTTGCTAGGATTAGAATCACGAGTTGCCTAGCAGGACGAAATCCACACTCCCAAAGCTCCTTGGTCTCTGATTTCACAAGCACCCTCATGTAGGCTTGGAAATGGAGCACATATACTCTGATTTCCTTGCTACAGAGTTAATGTATGCATATCTCTCTGTCCTGGGATACCAGCAGCACCCACATAAATCTGTCTGCTCTGCTAACAGTGCAGCGCTGGGTCTGTTTGTCTTCCGGACTTTATGTCTCCCAGTTCTTTCTGTCCCATGGTGACAGTACATCTTCTGCAGTTCTCCTGCGTACCCTGCAGCACCAAGCAGTGATTTCTGTCTAGCTTTTGCATTTGCACGATGGCTATAAAAATGTGCATGACCTGTTGACTTGGGTCTTTTGACCTTTGACACATGCACAGCCTTGAATATTTAGAAGGAATAAGAAACATTTCCAGTTCCCCATTAACAGGCAGAGGCTGAGTAAAAATGAAATGCCCAAGAACCCTGTTACTATCAGTATTGGTTAACCCATGCATGACTTTCTTCCCACCCCAAAGCTATTTGGACCTACCCATCCAGAATTTGAATGAATGTCCATGCTTGTTTTGAACTGCAAGCTAAAAAAGTACACCCAGGCCAGGCACGGTGTCTCTATAATCCCAGCACTTTGGGAGACCGAGGCGGATGGATCACTTGAGGTCAGGAGTTTGAGACCAGCCTGGCCAACATGGTGAAATCCATTTCTACTAAAAATACAAAAAAAAAAAAAAATTAGCTGGGTGCAGTGGCGCATGCCTGTAATCCAAGCTACTTGGGAGGCTGAGGCAGGAGAATCGCTTGAACCCAGGAGGCAGAGGTTGCAGTGAGCCAAGATTGTGCCACTGCACTTCAGCCTGGGTGACAGAGTGGGACTCCATCTCAAAAAAAAAGAAAAAAAGAAAAAAGAAAGGAGAGGAGAGGAGACCCAGCCCAGCCTCTAACTCTCTAAGGCTCTTTGAAGAAGATATTTGCCCTCAAATTCTCACCTTTGTAGTGGGATATTAAACCTGCCCTGCCAATATTCATAGTGATGGTGGTGACAAAGATGAAGATGGTGGCTAGCACCTATTGGGTGTTTATGTTTATTTTGTGCTATTTCAGTCTTTACATATTTACATGTAGTTCTCATCATTACCCTATGAGGTAGAACTTCAGCTTACAAAAGAGGAAACTGAATCACAGAGAAGTCAAGTCACAGAGCCTGCAAAGGGCAAAAGCCGTGGATTTCATTCTAGGTGGGTCTTTCTCTGAGCCTTTGTGGGTCAAATCAGAGAGTATATGCAGAAATGCCTTGACAGGCTGGAAAAATGCAAGCAAGCCCTGAGGGTTACAAAACATGTTTACTTTTTTGTTGTTAAAATGTGACACTTTGGTTTGGCCTGGGGAGCTGATTTTTGTCAGCGTTGCCAGTCTGGGTCTTGTGAATTAGAAATCTCCAAGTTCCTTTCACCTCTGAGGTTCTAAGCTTCTGTATAAGAAAATGCTGTTATTGGTCCCTCCAGTAACAGGGAAGGCAGAAAGAGGGTTGGAAAAAACTGAAATTATCTTTCAGACCATAAAGGACTTATTTGGGGCATTGATGCTAGAGTTTACTAACTATATTGGGAGCCCTAATGCTGCTTCCAAAAATGTCTTTCTGGTTCCCAGGAGTCAAATGCCAGTTCCTGAAACAGCACAGCTCCGCCTCGGCACTGACTGTGACACTGTAGCCACGGTGACCTTGGACGAGGACATGTCTCCTCTCTCCCCTTAGCCTCAGGCCCCTTATCTCTAAAGTGAGAATCTAAAATTACCCATCATGCCAGCCTCACCGGATTGGATTCAGGACTCAGTGAAGTAGCAGATGGGAGAGGACTCACCAAACCAGAGAGCATCCGAAACATTTGATAGATTCATATGTTCATTATTTGTTCTCGGCCTGTCTTTGGGCTCTCTTCACATTCCCATTGTCCTCTTTTCTCTGATTCTCTATGAATTTCTTTTAGATACTAGATGCCAAAAATAAGGGTTTATGTTTGGACAGAGAATTTTTTTGTTTGTTTTAAGGACACCTTCCTCCTCTTGCTCTCTGTTGATGTTGGTCAGGTCATTCTTAAAATTGCGTCTTCCTATGTCTCCTCATTTCCTATTAACAGTACACCTGCCAACCACCCCACCACTGCTACCCTCTGTCTTTGCACCTTTCAGAACAGAGCTAGAATTAGAAAAGTTCCAAAAGACAAGAGTGCATACTTTCTTTCAGTGGCTAGTTTTGTATTCCTGATTACAATCCCACTGTGTTTCCGTGAAAAACAGCATTATCAGCCATCTGCACAGGGGAAAAAAAAAAAACTGAGTAGTCTATCACTTTTAGGTTTTAGGGTAATAGCGGCTTTTACCTTCTTACTTTGATTCATTACCTTTGCAAAAGCGTAAATCTGTCATTTTGGCACTAACTTCTATCATATGCATATTAATAAGAATAATAATCACAACATCAGTGATTTGGGATTTTATAACTGAGTTATTTTCTTTAAGTGCCAGGGCAGAGTTGGCTAGAAAGTAGCACAAATATTGCAAAGAATTTTTCCTTAGAAATGGATTTCTGAACTTTACAAATATTATTTTTGGGTAAAAGGGAGCTTGCTTCAAAGAAGTTGGCTTTTCTAAACCCAAAATTGTTTCTCTTAATACTTCTGTTTCCCTCTTTTCTGGTATCCTTTATGAACCCAAGAACTATCTGCTTAGAATGGAAGCAGTTCTTCTCCAGAACGTAATTAGCCAGACACTGACTACAGGTCACATTTTACAAAACAGGTCTGTTTCTTTTCATTTAACATGTTTACAAGGTACCTATAACGTGCCCTGCAATAAACTAAGATTTATGGAGGCAAAGCTCTTGCTTCTGGTATGTTATGGTGCAAAATCATTTCAAGAGTACTACTCTTAAAATTTGTTTAATAATATGTATGAGTCTTTTTCTCAGGGCAATAAAACAATGTTTCATTAATGATAGAGACAAATTAGTGTGTGTGATCCCAGTAATTTTCACTTTAAACATTAGGCCTTCTCTTACAGAACATTTTCACAGCAAGTTGATCACAATTTGACATGCATACAATTTAGTAAGATTGATTCATTATACAATTTTAAAAATTCTTGAATTGCAATTGTCAAATAATGATTGTTCAGCTAAGGAGTTCTGAGAGTAGCCTTGTAAATCTTCCCTACTGAATAAACTTGCAAAAATTTCAAAGCAAAACAAAGAAACCATTTGGCCCTAAAAGCAATGGTGATTGTAGGGAGTTAATGTAAACTCAGCATGAAGGAGTTACACTGAATACTGATCCTACTCATCATGAAAACCAAAAAATATGAATTAATTTGTCTTTCATGCATAAAGGGGTGATGAAAGGATAGAGTCAGGGCAAAAGAAATTAATATTTGCTGAATGTCTGCTATGTACATTTGGGATGAAGCATTTTCATTATTTGTCAGCTATTTACCAAGCAAATAACCATTTCCCTGTTATACAGAGGAAAGGAATACTAACTCAGAGAGGTTAAGCTACTTGTTTAAGGTCACACAGCAATCAGCAGCTAAGTTGTTCATCAGACATGAATCACTCTGACCCCAAAGCTTGTAGTTATCCTCCCTTTTCCACCCCATGCTGCAGCTTATCCTAAGCCAACTTTATTTTACTTTTCTAATTATGATCACAGTAACATCAATGCATGATCGTAGTAGAAAACTGACCCCAAAAAAAGGCAATCCCACAATCCCACAATCCCAATAGCCATCCACAATCCCAATAGCCATCAATAGTCACTTGTCTTCACAGTCTTTCTTCGATGCACTGTTATCATCATAATCACAGTGCGTGGAAGAATGAGGGTGAATTTACTCACAAAGCCTCCAGATAACCATAATCATCTGTTGTCTATGATTTTAAATAAAGAATTGCACATGTTAAGTTTTAAATCTCCAGACTTAATGGAGCAGCAGAGTAGAAAGCCCATTTGAAATCCTAAAACAGGTGGGCTCTGAAGGGCTGCAGCAGCTCTGTCTTCACAGCCTGGGCCATGCGGTTCCTTCGGGTCTCTCTCCTGTTCATCCTATTCTATTTTTTTCGCGATGCACCACCTACACCCCTAACATTTCACTGACAATCCTCTGCCTTTTTTCCCCCAAACACAATGGAAAGTTAATTGAATGTTTTATGCCTTCGAACTATCAAAGAAATGAAAAGAACGTAGGTTTCAACTATATTTCAATAATAAGTGCATTAATTTTTACCTTTTAACTGACACTTGTACTAATTTCCTTAAATGCTCTCTCTGGTTCTTTTTTGATCTGTCTGGCTTTGTTGGGCTGATGATGAAGGCTTACTTCAAATGCAAAAAGATTAGGTCTCTTTTCCTTAATAGCACAATTACAGATTGTATGATGTCTCCATCATGAAAGAGAACAGGGACAGACTTACAAAGTCACACGAGTTTATTACAAAAGTGGCAGTAATAATTTTAATTAGTTTACTTTACAAAAGATATCAAAATTGCCCTAATTGTCTAATGGCATTTAGGAATTGTTGTAGGTAAAATGGGAGAAAAGCATTTAGAAGGGGTTCCCCCCACCTTTAATTTGATTTGGGTCATTGTTTTAGAAAAGTATTGTGATACATTATAAAACTTGAACCCCAATTTTATAGAACCCAGGTATATGAAAGTCTGCGGGAATGCAGAATAAGTTTCTCCACATAATATTCAAAATCAACTAGCAACAATAACTCTAAGTATTATTTGTAGCTTACTATTTAAAGCCCAGGAAAAACAAAGAATAAACTCCTTTAATTTTGTCAAACACGTACAATGTTTAAATTCAGCAGTGACTACAGTTCAAAAGACCAGATGTTCTTGTGTATTTATATAATGATTTTGTACAATAGTTTACCACTGGCAAAAAAAAAAAAAAAAAAAAATCAAAGCATATTGTTGTATTTGGCATTTCTGTGCTTGACAAAAAAAATCTAGAGATTGCATATATTGAATTAATTCTAATTTTATTAAAGCCAAAGAGAGAGAGAAATAAATGGAGAGATAGTCATATTAGTCTTACACTAAATTAAGTCGAAGAATAAGAAGCAACATTGATCTGAGTATAAAAAGCCTCAACTCTAATGCATTTAGGTTAACGGAGGAGAAGCTGAAGCAGTTTGACCCACTGTCAGTCTATTTTAAGAAGAACATTTGTTAAATTGTAATGAAAAATGTTGCACTTAAACTCTGGCAAAGAGACAGTTAGTACCTCCCCCCAACTCTACCATGACACACAAAAAAAAAAAGAAAAGAAAAAAGAAAAAAAAAAGCCTCAAAAACCTCTGAGGAATATACACTTTAAAAATATCAAAAACAATCTTCTGGAAGATGCTATATTGTAATAAAATTAGGAGCTTCCAAGAAAATTACCTAAAAGTAAGGAGTTCCTGGTTTATATTATATATGGATACCCAGGTAGGAAATTACACAGGTTCCCGTAATGAAGGGCTTTTCTGACAGTAAATTTATTAACTGAAAAAAAAAAAAAAAAATAGACCCTTTCAATAAAAGCTACTCACCTAAAGGGAATGATTTGGGAATATAATAATAGAATGAGTGTTCTATAATACAGTGCATTTAAAAGATTCTTACATTTATATCTTTCTAATTCTTTGTTCACATGGATGAGTGTGGAAAATTTTATTGAGAGGTGGAGATTGATATAAATGTATATTACATCTTGAAAGGAGAGTGAAAACTTCTTCTCATTTCATGTTATACAGACTAAGTAACCATTTTTTTCTCATAGACCCAGAAAAGAAACATTTGCTTTTACTTGAGAGATATTAATATAAGAAATGAAGGCTCAAAGCAGCTATTTAATTGAAATAATAGCAACAGAAAATTGCCCTTCTCTTGAGTCCATAGTGCCCACGTGAAGGAGCAGACAGGCGGGGCTGCTGGTCTGCTCATGGGAGAAAACTCCCCGTTGAGTTAGCATTTTCGGCCACGGTCTGGTAAGTTGGACATTCCCCTTGTCAGTTCTACGGAACGGTTTCGGAACGGGCTTTCTCTCTGCTGCTTTGGTTCTTAGGTGCTGATTTTAGTTTCCATCAATGCTGTGTGGCGATCACTGTCATCCTCCAACACTGCAGACGGTGATGACACCCCATCAAGACCAGGGTTACGTGATCCTCGGCCACTGCCGTGACCTACCTGCTGGGTACAAGGGAGGCTCAGTAAATAGCTGCCAATTAAATAACTGTATGCACTACAAGGAAAGAGGTGAGCTATGCATCATCCTATCTAGAAAATGTACTTCTCTAAAAATACTATGCATAAAATTAAAAGAAATGCGCTTCCTGGGATAGGTGAAATGAAATTCCATTTGAAAACCCGTTTCAGCGTTTCAGTACAATGAACAAACTGGCCTTCTTCCCTGGCCTCATGAAGTCTCGCATGGGTCCCCCAGAGACGGTGTAACCCTGCAAGCACTTCGTTGACCCTGGACACTCACTGGCTCACCCTTTCCTGAGTTAATAACTGCTCCAGCGACGTGCCTGTTCACACGAGCGCACTGTTCCGTTAGCAGTTTGCGCTTGCTGGGAAAAGATGGTGAGGCAACTTAGTCCTTGCCAAAATTTCAAATGTGTGACACCGCAAGAAAGACACCGTCAGGAGCAGTTGCTAATTTATTTTAAGTGCCCCCTGAGTTTTTAATTTATCTGGAAAAAATAAATAGATAAATCCGAGGCTCTCCCTGCCAACCCAGCCCAGCACCGGGTCTGCCAGTGGCGGTGGAGGTTTGCGGGTGACAGCTACTGCCGCCAGGGAGACGTGTCAGAGTGCTCAGCCAATAACGCAGGGTGAGCGCTGACTATTCCTGGTTGCATCAGAATCGGATAGATCACATTTGTATAGAGCTGACCTTTCCTTTTCCTGAATTGGCTGCCGACACACATGCTAAATATTTTTTTTTTTTTTTTTTTTTTCTCCAGATAGTCTGCAATTCCAAACAGTGCTGCAGACTTCTCCAAGCCCGGAGTCAGTGTAAGTTTGGAATGCAATCAGTCTAGTTTAGAAATTCATTATCCAAAGTGAGGAGCCCAGCGAATATTATAGTTTCATAAATATGCAGATTTTGTTTATTTAAACATTTTTTTATTACACTTTGTGTTTTCCTAAATTGGGTCATCATTTTAATATAATTGGAATCCGATGTGTGTCCTGTTTTCCTTAAAAGCCATCTGGTTCATTTTCGACTTTCAGAAACCAGATTATTTGTGGTAATATCAGGCCTTGCTCATGGCTCCTTTTGAGTCAACGCGTGGCTTTGGGGTGTGGGACCAAGGAAGTCCAAGGATGCTTTGGGAAGGCTGGCTGCTCCCCACTTTCATGATAGGTTTCCAAGCTGGACAGCTAAGATGGGACTCAGGCCAGGAAAATCCATGGGGAACTAGAGAAGGCAGCATTCAACTGAAGAGAATAAATGAATACAGTCCACTTAATCTTGGATGAAGAGCAGCTGACCCACAATTAGACTGTGGTTAAGAACACAAAGTCCAGTTCTGACATCTTACTCTCTAACCAGATCGAATGCTCCCTGAGGGCAGGAAGCTTATACTCTGAATAGCTCCACTTTTCATAGGACTGAGCACCAGGTAGATGCTGAAGATATATTTGTTGATTGATGATGATTCCAGAAACACAAATCATAACAAAGAAGTGTGGTGTGTTCATTATCTATTGATGCATAACAAATTATTCCAAAACTGAGCAACTGGAAATGACACTTGTGTTATCTATAATACACTTGTATTTCTATAGGGTCAGAAATGCAGGCATGGCTTGGCTGGATCCCCCCACTCAGGGCCTCTGCAAATGCTATGGGTCTCCCTCAGCCCCTTGCCCCCATGGCCTTTCTGTAGCTCTGTAGAGCAGCTCACGATATGGCACTCACTTCATGTGAATGAGCAAGCAGTGGTCAGGAGAAAGCGTGAGTGAGACAGACGAGATAGTCTTCTGCAATGCGCTCTCAGACATAATATCCCAGCACCTTCTCTGTATGATACTGATAAGAGTCACCACAGACAACCCACCCTCCACCGAAGGACATCACTCAGGAACAGCAGTCATTGGGAGACATGTCTGAAGCTCCTGGTCTAGCACCTGTGTGTATATTTCCATGCAGGAGGTCAGATTTTGATAATGAATTCATCGAAATAAGCCGAGCTTATATTGGTAACAAGAAATTAAACTGAAATGATTTTCTACATTGTATCCCCTTCAAAATACTTTTGGTATCATTCCCTTATTCAGAGATATGGTGGAAAACGAAGCCAACATTTCTTCCAAAGCCCACCAGCAAGAATTTTTTTAAAAATTACAAATATAATTTGTGCAGCATTCCTTTGACCAACAAATATTTATTAAACTCATCCCAGGAGAGAAGCAGAATCTTGTCTTAGGTAACTGCCACTGGCTCTGCTTTTAGGTTGACTAAGGTCAAACCCACTCTGATGCCAGCCAGTCACACGTCCCCAAGCAAGTTTCTCCCTCTCTTGCTCAGTTTGCTCACTTGTAAATGAAGATCACAATAGTACCTCCCTTAAAGGGCAGTTGTCAAAATGAGATGAGCAAATAGTGTGTTTTTCGAACCGTACATCACAACCCATTCATGAATCTAAAGTCAGTTTAATGCAAGTTTTGGCCAACTCTTTTCGTAAAGGGCCAGAGTATTTTAGACTTTGCCACCATGATGGTCTCTGTTGCAATTCTGCTTTTGTAATGCAAAAGCACCCATAGCTAATGCATAAACAAATGAGTATGGCATGGCTGTATTCCAATAAAACTTTATTAACAGAAACAGGTGGCAAACTGGATTTGGTCCAAGGGCCATAGCTTGATGACCCCTGGTTTGCTGGATTGCAATTAGCATTTTTTTAAAAATTAAATAGAATAAAAGATAGCAATGTGTACTGCACATAGGAAAGATGAGAATATTGTCTTGAAATTTTGGTTTCAGCATTAGTATAGCTATAGATACGCCTATGGAGATATATATATACACACACACACACATACACATTTATATACACATACAGATACATGCATATCATTTACCAGATTGAAATGTAAAATGTATTTGTTTTCAGTTTATCTTTTTTAAAAAAGGAACAAGAAAGCCACTAAGTTAATGCATGTAATGCACTTTATGTGGCACCTGGCCCATAGCAAATGCTAAATAAATGCGAGCTACCATTAAAACTTCCTGCTAGATGCAATGCGGATCATACAGAAACGAGCTGCAGCCATGTCTACACCGAGACATACTCAGAAAGAAATCAATACCTCTAGGCAGACCAGCCCCCCAGGAGGCTAACTGTAAGGCGGTCCAGTGGAAGAGTGGGATGGGAACATTTGTAGCACTGAGATGACATAAATAGTGGTGACTGTCTATCACAGCTGGAGAGTGTCTTAGAGAAGGACCAGGTTTTCCTGACTGAGAAAGAGGTGGACCCCAAATTGGGTTTGAAAGATTGGAAGGATTGGGATGTTTAGACCTGGAAATGTGGTAAAATTAGTTGGCTGAAGTCAGTTTAATTCTCTGTGGGAACTGTGCTTATCAAAGCATTTACACATACATCAACAAATATTTACCGAGTGACACTTATGTGTCAGGCACTCTTCTAACACTAGAGATATAGTAGTAACTGCAACAAAATCCTGACACCCTGGAGTTTCCATCCCAGTGGGAGAGACATAAGAAAAGAAGCATGCATGCATGTGTGTGTGTGTGTGTGTGTGTGTAAATAGAATAGGGTTAGAAAAGAGTGGTGGGGCCATGGGGGGACATTTGAGAGAGATGTGTTTGAAGCAAAGGAGTTAACCTCTGAATTACCGGAGGGACAGGATTTCAGGTAGGGAACAGCCCATGCAAAGGCTCTGAGGCAGGTACATATTTGATGTGAATGGAAACAACAGGGTTCTGCCACCCAATCCTGGGTGAAAACTCAAAGGTGGGAGTTAGGGCCTTTGACTTCCAGAATCAAGCAGTCTACCTTGGAACGATGGCTTGTAACCTCTCTCTGTTCTTAGTCAATGTCAAGGATTTACACCCATTGTCTGGACTGCTGGGTAGGCAGCCTGAAGAAAGGGAAGAAATGTAGACCAGATCAACAACCTTGCTTTTCCTTTGCTTCTACTCTAGGAACCATGATGGCAGACGATTAAATAAATAAACATGGAAATACTGGCTATAGATTTTAGACCAATATATCCCTCCATGCAGAAGCAGATTGAGAGTATCTTAGAAGAATCTTTTCTGTATCCTTGTGGACATCTCAGAATTATGTGATTTTTCTTTTCTTTCTGCTTTTCGGGATGATTTACGGAAGCTTCTTTTTTCTTAAAATAAAATAACTGTGTGTCTTGATAATTAACACTTGTACCATAGGTGTTGTTCATGTTTTTTTCCTCATCCACCTCATTAATATCTGAATATGCTTTAACTTGAGTGATACATTTTGAGAATTTCAGGGAGAGCTGGAATTCTATTTGGAATCTCGCCTTCTTCTCATGTTGCTTTTCCCTAGTACCATGCTCAAACACACAGGTACATACATGTGCACTCAGGCCCATGTACTCAAGTATGTATACGCATGTCTGGTCATGAGGCCTCTCTTTGCACCCATCTTTGTCCCACTAAGTGATACACAGTGGAGAGTCACATAGTGTTAATGCCTAAAAGGAAACAAAGTATTTTGTCTGTCAATCAACCAACTATGACCCAGGGCCTACCATGTGCCAGGTAAAACCCCTACTTTTAGGAAATTCACAACCTGACAGGGCAGTCCAGGCTAGAAGGCATATTGGACAGTCTTCCTCGGGCTTCAGCAGTTTATATGTTTCTTGGGAAGTGTGTCAGCATGTAGGACTCTTGAGTAACATCACAAATCTGAAACTCCTGTTTATTGAGCATCTACTATGTTCAGTCAAGGTCTCAGATACTTCCTATTCATTATCTCAGTTAACCCTCCACAGCCCATGATGCCAGCACTCTGATCCCATTCTAGAGACGGGAAGACAAGGAGTCAAGGCTTGATTTTTTGACTACTTATTGTCCTTGGTTTATGCAGCATACAGATTAGGAGATGGGGTGCTGGATCCAGCCTGATTTTGAATTTTAACTCTTGAACTTTCTCTTTATGTGACCTCAACAAGTTGCTTAACTTAGTTTCTTCATCTGTAAAGTTGGTATAAAAGTACCTAACAAGGCAGAAACTACTAGTTACCTATGCAGTATACACCCACTAATCATTCTCACTGAATGAACCCTGGTATTACTGAGAATAGCAATATACCCATCCAAATACTACTTTTCTCAGCCTCTCTTGCAGACAGGGATGGCCAAAGAGATTTAGATGGACATCATCCAAAGGAGCTTCTGGGAAAAACTTTCAAAGAGAGTCAACTAGTCTTGGAGGTTGACCCCCGTATCTCAGTCCGATTTCCCCTTTTGCTGCTTAGAATGTTGGTATGATGGCTAAGGGATGCAGTAGCCAATTTGCAACCACGAGGCAACCTTGAAGATGGAAGTAATGAGCTACGGATGGCAGAGTAGAAAGTTGGAATGAATGATTTGGGGTCACTGATTCAATGTAGAGTCACCATAGCAGCTGTGTGGAGTTCATGTCATATAAAAGTAAAATAACATCTAAATTATTTAAGCCACTGTTATTTTGGTTACTAACAGATGAGCAAAGTTCTTAGCTGATGAACCACTTTATGGATTTGTTGAGATAATATATTTAAAAATGCACTTTTTTGTACCTGTGCTACACACTGCATAAACCTGAGATACAATTTTTGTTATTGAGTACTTATATGTGTGTAGAGTCTACTTAAGAAGCACATCAATAAATTATTTGTTTCACTTACTAATATTCCAACTTTACAAGTGAAACAAATAAGATCTGGAGACGTAAAGGGATTTGCCCAAGGACGCACGGCTAGAAAACTGATGCCAAACTGGTGCAAAAGAGGATGGGGAAGGGTAGACTTTGATACCAGTTTCTCATCCCCAGTGCAATGACTTTCTCATCATATAGTTTCACCTTCATTTCTCCCCAATCCAAAAAGAAAAACAACGTTGAGCTCAACTGTGGTGACAAACTCGCTACACTACAGAGCCATGACCTTCAGCCATGCCATCAACCATGCCCTTTTCCTCTTGCAGTGTTGTGAGAAGCCAAAAAGTTCAGACTTGTGCAGAGCTGAGAGGAAGGGGACTGTGAGGGTGGTGTACTTTGCTGCTATACAGTTATGGCTGTAGATTACAGTGTGGGGAATCAGAGCTCAAACTGAAGTGAAGAATTAATAGTTTAGTTCTCTGGCTTGTAAATTGGCATCTGTGGCATGCTGTGAGATCTGGAGTTGACACTGAGTGGCACAAATGAGAGGTGGAAGGCAAGTCCCTAGGCACAGACAAGAGACTGGTTAATTTCGGAAGGGCGAGGAATGGATAAAGGATGCAAGATGAAAACTGGGCACATGTGGGTTTTTCAAAAGGAGAACATTAACTTGCTGAAGTTAATTTCATCTTTGTAGGAAAAAGAAAACCGAAAACCCACAAACACCAGTCATATCACTAACTCCAAACTTACTAATTTAAAATTTAAACCAAAAAATACCTACAAACTAGTAATATTTGCGTAACACATTACATTTACAAAGTGTTTTATAAGACTTCATGCAGGCAGGGTAACAACATTAGTCCCATTCTACAAATAAGAAAAATGACCATCAGAGACCTCAAATGATTTTCTCCAGGTCTGCCAGATAGTAAGGGATGTAGACCTAGGTCTCCTAACTCACTGCTTGGCCTTGACAGTAGAAAAGATTGTCCCAGAAACTGGCTTAAGACAATGATAACATCAAATAGGGAGAGATGTCTCCAAATAGCGCTGCAACCTCTGGTGATGGGATAAGGTGCAGAATAGTATGGAGGTATAAGATAGTGTAAGATCAGTCAAGTAAGGGAAGGCAATGGAGGGGAGGCAAGGTTTGCTTAAGGGGCTGATGGCTTATGTTTGGAACAAAATGTCCTGTGGCAACTGTAAGAAAGTGCAAGGAGGGTCAAAGTGTGACTTCACTGGCAATAAAACATATGGAGTAAGGCTTTCCTCTCTGTGCACAGAGTTGACCCACCATCATGGCATGACTCAGTCCCCTACAGCTGACTGTTCCAGTACAAATCACTCTTGTTCCCTGAAGTAACTACACAATGATACCCATTTTATTAGTTAATCATGGGTGTCTTTCTCCATTGTGCAAGTTACTATTAGGCCAATTGCCATCCTATGAGGAAGGACATAGATTTGAGTCTGCCATGTTGGAGTTCCAACTCTGTTTCTTCCCCTTTGTGATCATGAGCTTCCACATTGTTTGGTCTGTAACATGGCGATTTTTAAAGTTCACCCAATGGAATCATTGTGGTCATTACATTAGAAAATAGAAGGTTCCCGACACTGCACCTGACTGGGAGCCAGCACTTGGAAATCGGTTCCATTCTTTAAGCCTCCTTCACTAGATGCTTGTAAGGACAAAATTTAAAAATGGTGTTTTAAAAATATCAACTCCAACAAAAGGGTCTTACTGAATGGAACCCTTGCAGACATTTTTTTTTTTTTTTTTTTTTTGCCAATTCTCAGCACCTGATAAGTCATTTGTGATTTAATTCACTCACTTATTCATTCTTCAAAACAAACACATTTTCCTTCAAAGATGTGGTTAGTCAAGTGCCTTAAAAGGTCTGTAAGATGTGATTTCATGATATTCCTCCTCAAACTCTAGCCCACTGAAAAACTCTGAGTGCCTTAAATAATTCTAAGTTTCTTAAATAAAGTTCACTGAAGTATTATTTATGGTGGTAGAATATTCAAAACTACCAAAATGGCAAAAAGATTAAATACGCTATTAAAATGTGCACAATAAAATACTAGATTCTCCATTGGAAACTTCATTTAGAGACAGTTTATAATCATACAGACAAATATATATGCAATAATGTATGAAAACAAGCGAATGTATATACACGTGTGTACATATTTATATGCATGTACATGCACACATATTTAATCACAAAATATAAATAGAACAAATAATTAAATATAAAATAATTAGGAAATTGTGTAAAAACATAAGATGAAATGCTGTGTGTGGTATACAAGAATACTTAACGCTTTACAAAACGGTACATGATATATTAAGTAGGAATAGTGGATTACAAAGCAGGATGTACAATATGGTCCAAATATTCTTTAAAACATTCTTATTTTTATATAAGCACAGAAGAAAATGAACATAGCCCTCCACACCTGAAGGAGTGACATGTGAATGGTGGGACTATAAGCGGTTTTTGTTTTCTTCATGCTTTACTGATTCTCAAATATTCTACTGTCAACATGCATTTTTTTGGAATTAGAAAAACACCCCTCCAGCAATAATGTGTAGTTCTTAACATTGCTCCTCAGATGTTTCTCATTCCCCTACTTCTGTCTAATTACGTCACAGGTTGGCACTTCCTGGCCCCTTGTGGTTGTGTAGAGTCACATGACCAGTTCTGGCCAAGGAAGTGGAAGTGCTACCCATCACTTCCTGATTGGATCATTTGGTGATCAGTGTTAGGCTCTAGAACTTTTCCCCTCCAGGACAGCAACCAAGTCCTGTTGTATTGAAGTTGATTTGCTCTGTCAACTGTACACCCCTCAGTGGTCACCAGAGCTAGGCCCCTCTACAGACTTGTGCTAGACTCAGAGCACAAATGAGAAATAAAATCATGTTGATTTAAACTTTGCATATCTGGGGATTTTTTTGTTGTTGTTGCTGCTGCACCATAACCTAGTCCATCCTGACCAATACAAATATGGCTAGAAAAAGTTCCTGGAAGTATATTCACCAAAACTGTGAACATTCTTTTTCTTTAAGTAGTAAGACCAATTGATTCTTTTCTTCTTTCTACTTTTCTCAATTGTCTATAATGAGTACGGCTTTCTTTTTAGTTGAAAAATAATCACATCAACTCTATAAATAAAACAAGACATCACAGCAAGTCAATCTGATATGTTTGTTCTTTTCTTAGAAGATTCCATGGATTTCCATTGATTCCATCATATTCTTTCACTTCTTCCCTTAGGGTGGGTGGGCTGGCCTGAGCCAAGGTGGGGGTGGCGTACTTATGGAGCCTGACCTTTCATCCCTGATGGCAGTAGATTACGCAGAGCATAGGGTGGAGTTTAGAAAAACTGAAAACTGCAGGTAATTGGGTGAGGTTTGTGGTTTCAGTCAATGCTCAGAGCAAATGAATTGAGTAATCTCCTTCTCTGAATGTATTTTAAGGAACAAAACATTTTTTTTGGGTAAGTTTGAGCACAACCATACATAGGAGCAAAGAGTATGAAGAGCAAAGGCATCTTTCAGTCCTTTCCTCAACTTTTCTCTTCTATCTCCAGTCCATAACACAGACTTTATGTTGCCATTTTGAATATGAAGTATGACTTTGGGGACCTTGCTTACCGTTACTCTTTCTTTCACTTAGTCATATCCTCAACATCTTTGACTCTGCCATGAACCCTTCCTGAGATGCTCCTAAGATGCTCATCTTGGTACCTGATGGTGTTTATGCCTATGGTGATCCTGAGATACAGTGGAGACTGCAGGCAGGTGGGATTAGATGGCCCTCACTCAAATCCAGGCTCTGTCTATTATCATTGGGGGATGAGGAGCTCAGAAGCTCCCCACCTGCGGAATTAATGTCAGAAGGCTGCCACTTGTGGGGGTCCTCCAGATGGTCAGATTCTAGATGCAAATACCTAAGAGATCTCAGGACCTTGGAGAATGAGTAATAAACAGACAGAGAAACCGGTAAAGGCATTTCTGGTGGAGGAAGAAGCATGAACAAGAGTTTCAAGTGCTTAAAGAAATATAGGCAGAATAAGCCACATGAACAAATGTAAGAGGAAAGGCAGATTCCTGCACTCATGAGCTGCTTATTTTATTTTATTTTATTTTTTAGATAGAGTCTTGCTCTGTCTCCCAGGCTGGAGTACAGTGGCATGATCTAGGATCACTGCAACCTCTGCCTCCCAAGTTCAAGTGATTCTCCTTCCTCAGCCTCCAGTGTAGCTGGGACTACAGGTGCGTGCCACCACGCTTGACAAATTTTTGTATTTTGTAGTAGAGACAGGGTCTCACCATGTTGACCAGTCTGGTTGTCAACTCCTGACCTCTAGTGATCCACCTGCCTCAGCCTCCCAAAGTGCTGGGATTATAGGCATGAGCAGCCGTGCCAGGCCAAAGTCACTGATCTTAATAAAAATGATTCATTCAGTCTTTTGCATGTAAGAGAAAACAATTATCTACATCAGTCACTGGGTTATTTTCCATATCTACACAGTATTAATTACGTTTCTTATGCAACAAATATTTATTGAGCATCTTCTATGTATCAGAGAGTGTTGTAGTATTTGGGACACATTAGCAAACTACTCTCCTCTCCTCTCCCTTTTAATTTTATCTGAATTAAATTTATTCTATAAGGAAAATGTATATCACTGCCATAGAAAAAAAGCCACATCCTTGTCATTAGTAGAAGGCAATCACAAAAATAAATACAACGAAAAAGGGAGAGTCAAGCAGATTAAAATGGCAGACAGGAGGCAGGACTAGCTTGCAGCTCCCACTCAACAAAGCAGTGTGTAGAGACTCACATCATGAACTTTTGCCCCAAGAGCTACCACAGGAACATACCAGGAAAGCTGAGATAATCCATAGACTCTTTGAAGGAGCTGGATCATCACTGCAGGCTCCCTGAGATGGCAAAAAAACGTGAGTCTGTTTGCTTTCTCAATGGGGAGACTTGTGATCTGGGACAAGTTCTCAGCCCTGGTCACTGGCTGCCTGGAAATAGACTCATACTGTTGGGGTAGCATGGTGGGAATAAGACCAGCCTTTAGGACTGCCGGCTGCATGGGAGCAGAGTGAGACTGGTGACTGCTGGCTTTCCCCTACTTCCCTGGTGATCTGTATGACTCAGCAGAGGCAGCCATAATCCCCCTGGGAATATAACTCCATTGGACTGGGAACCACACCTCCATCCCCCACAGCAGCTGCAGCAAGCCCCACCCAAGGAGAGGCTGAGCTCAGACAAGCTTATCGCTGCCCACACCTGGAGGTCTTTCTCTACCCACTCTAGTAGCCAAAAACAAAGGTCATAATCTCTTGGGAGTTTATGACCCTGCCTACTGTCTAAGAATCCTGAATACTTAACCAGGTGTCTCTAAGGTAAGTTTGCATCCTGCCTCTAGGACTGCAGCTGATGCACTCTTGAAAGAGCCATCTCCTGAGTGGAGGCCAACCAACACAAAACCAGCACACTAAACAAAAACACAACCAAGACTCTCACAGAGTCCACTTCACACCCCTGCTACCCCTGTTGGTATCCATGGCTGCAAGAACTGAAGATGGATCACAGCACAGAACTCTTTGCAGACACTCTTCAGTACCAGCCTGGAGTCCAGTAGCCCCATTGGGTGACTAGACGCAGAAGAATAGAAACAATCACCACAGTTCAGCTCTCAGGAAACCTCATTGCTAGAGAAAGGGGGAGAAAAACACATCAAGGGAGCACCCCGTGGGACAAAATAATCTGAATAGCAGCCCTTGAATCCCAGATCTTCCCTCTGACATACTCTACGCAAATGAGAAGGAACCAGAAAAATAGTTCTGGTAATATGACAAAACGAGGTTCTTTAACATCCCCAAAAGATCATACCAGCTCACCAGCAACAGATCCAAACCAAGATGAAGTCTCTGAATTGCCAGAAAAAGAATTTGGAAGGTCTATTGTTCAGCTAATCAAGAGACACCAGAGAAAGGAGAAGTCCAACTTAAAGAAAACAAAAACATGATACAGGATATGAAAGGAAAATTCATCAGTGAAATAGAGAACACGAATAAAAACAATCACAACTTCCGGAAATCAAGGATACACTTAGAGAAATGCAAGATGCACTGGAAAGTCTCAGCAACAGATTTGAAAAAGCAGAAGAATGAACCTCAGAGCTTGAAGACAAAGCTTTCAAATTAACCCAATCTATCAAAGACAAAGAAAAAAGAATTGATAAAAATGAACGAAGCCTCCAAAAAGTTTGGGACTATGTTAAACATCCAAACCTAAGAATAATTGGTGTTCTCACGGAAGAAAACAAATCAGAAAGTTTGGAAAACATATTTGAGGGGGTAATCAAGGAAAACTTCCCCAGTCTAATTGGAGATCTAGACATCCAAATACAAGAAGCTCAAAGAACACCTGGGAAATTCATCACAAAAAGATTATTGCCTAAGCACATAGTCATCAGGTTATGCAAAGTCAAGACAAAGGAAAGAATCTTAAGAACTGCGAGGCAAAAGCATCCAGTAACCTATAAAAGAAAACCTACCAGATTAACAGTAGATTTCTCAGCAGAAACGCTAAAAGCTGGAAGGGATTGGGGTCCTATTTTTAGCCTCCTTAAGCAAAACAATTATCAGCCAAGAATTTTGTATCCAGCAAAACTAAGCTTCATAAATGAAGGAAAGATACAGTCTTTTCCAGATAAATGCTGAGAGAATTCACCACTGCCAAACCTACAAGAACTGCTAAAATGACCTGTAAATGTTGAAATGAATTCTTGAAATACATCAAAATAGAATCTCCTAAAGCATACATCTCACAGGACCTGTATACCAATACACAATTAAAAAAAAAAAAAAAAAAAAAGGTATTCGGGCAACAAATTGCACAATGAATAGAATAGTTCTTCACATCTCAGTACTAACATTGAATGTAAATGGCCTAAATGCTCCACTTAAAAGACACAGAATGGCAGAATGGATAAGAATTCACCAACTAAGTTTCTGGTATTTCCAAGAGACTCACCTAACACATCAGGGCTCACCTAAACTTAACATAAAGGGGTGGAGAAAGATATTCCATGCAAATGGACACCAAAAGCAAGCTGGAGTAGCTATTCTTACATCAGACAAAACAAACTTTAAAGCAACAACACTTTAAAAAGACAAAGAGGGACATATATATGATAAAAGGATTAGTCCAACAGGAAAATGTCACAACTCAAAATATATATGCACTTAACATGGGAGCTCCCAAATTTATAAAACAATTACTACCAGACCTAAGAAATGAGACAGATGGCAACACAGTAATAGTGGGGGACTTCAATACTCCACTGACAGCGCTAGACAGATCATTAACACAGAAAGTCAACCAAGAAACAATGGACTTCAACTATATCCTTCAACAAATGGACTTAACAGGTATTTACAGAACATCTACCCAACAACAGCAGAATATACATTCTATTCATCAGTACATGGAACATTCTTCAAGATAGACCATATGATAGACCACAAAACAAGTCTCAGTAAATTTAAGAAATTTGAAATTATATCAAGTACTGTCTCAGAACACAGTGGAATAAAATTGGAAATCAACTCAGAAAAGAACCCTCAAAATCATGGAAATTAAATAACCTGCTCCTGAATGATCATTAAGTCAACAATGATATCAAGATGAAAAATAAAATTTATTTGAACTGAATGACAATAGTGACACAACCTATCAAAACCTCTGGGATACAGCAAAAGCAGTGCTAAGAGAAAAGTTCATAACATTAAATAGTTACATCAAAAAGTCTGAAGAACAAATAGACAATCTAAGATCATACTTCATGGAAATGGAGAAACAAGGACAATCCAAACCCAAACCCAGCAAAAGAAAAGAAATAACAAAGATCAGAGCAGAACTAAATGAAATTGAAACAAAAAAAATACAAAAGATAAATGAAACAAAAAGTTGAAAAGATAAGTAAAATTGATAGACAATTAGCAAGATTAACTGAGAGAAGATCCAAATAAGCTCATTTAGAAATGAAATGGGATATATTACAACTCTTACCACAGAAATGCAAAAGATTATTCAAGGCTACTATGAACAATGCACATAAACTAGAAAACCTAGAGGAGATAGATAAATTCCTGGAAATATACAATCCTCCTAGATTAAACGAGGGAGATATAGAATCTCTGAACAAACCAACAACAAGCAGAAAGACTGAAATGGCAATAAAAAATTGTCAACCAAAAAAAGGACAGGATCAGACAGATTCACAATTGAATTCTTTCAGACATTCAAAGAATTGGTACCAGTACTATTGACACTTCCAAAAGATACAGAAATAGAGAATCCTCCCTAAATCATTATATGAAGCCAGTATCACCCTAATACCAAAACCAGGGGAGGACATAACAAAAAAGAAAATTGCAGACCAATATCTCTGATGAATGTAAATGCAAAAATCCTCAACGAAATACTTTGTGAACTGAATCCAACAGCATATCAAAAACGTAATCCACTATGATCAAGTGGGTTTCATACCAGATATGCAAGGATGGTTTAACATAGGCAAGTCAGTAAATGTGATACACCACATAAACAGAATTAAAAACAAAAATCACATGATCATCTCAATAGTCACAGAAAAAGCATTTGACAAAATCCAGCATCACTTTATGACTAAAACTCTCAGCAAAATCAGCACAGAAGTGACATACTTTAAGGTGATAAAAGCCATCTAAGACAAACCCACAGCCAACATTATACTGAACAGGGAAAAGTTGAAAGGATTACCACTGAGAACTGGAACAAGACAAGGATGCTCACTTTCACCACTTCTATTCAACATAGTACTGGAAGTCCTAGCCATAGCAAGCAGACAAGAGAAAGAAATAAAGAGCATCTGAAGTCAAACTGTTGCTGTTTGCTGACGATATGATTGTATACCTAGAAAATCCTAAAGACTCATTCAGAAAGCTCCTAGAATTAAATGAATTCGGGCCGGGCGCGGTGGCTCAAGCCTGTAATCCCAGCACTTTGGGAGGCCGAGACGGGCGGATCACGAGGTCAGGAGATCGAGACCATCCTGGCTAACACAGTGAAACCCCGTCTCTACTAAAAATACAAAAACTTAGCCGAGTGAGGTGGCAGGCACCTGTAGTCCCAGCTACTCGGGAGGCTGAGGCAGGAGAATGGCGTGAACCCGGGAGGCGGAGCTTGCAGTGAGCTGAGATCCGGCCACTGCACTCCAGCCTGGGTGACAGAGCGAGACTCCGTCTCAAAAAAAAAAAAAAAAAAAAAAAAAAGAATTAAATGAATTCAGCAAAGTTTCAGAATACAAAATTAATTAATGTACACAAATCGATAGCTTTGCTATATACCAACATCGACCAAGCTGAGAATCAAATCAAGAACTCAATCCCTTTCACAATAGCTGCAAAAAAAAAAAAAAAGAAAAGAAAAGAAAAGAAAAAGAAAAAAACTTAGAAATATACCTAACCAAGGAAGTGAAAGACTTGTACAAGGAAAACTACAAAACACTGCTGAAAGAAATCATAGACAACACAAACAAATGGAAATACATGCCATGCTCATGGATGGGTAGAATCAATATTGTGAAGATGACCATATGACCAAAAGCAATCTACAACTTCAATGCAATTCCCATCAAAATACCACCATCATTCTTCACACAGGTAGAAAAAAATATACTAAAATTCATACGGAACCAAAAAGGAGCCTGCATAGCCAAAGTAAGACTAAGCAAAAAGAACAAATCTGGAGGCATCACATTACCTGACTTTAGACTATACTATAAGACTGTAGTCACCAAGGTAGCATGGTACTGGTATAGAAACAAATACATACACCAATGGAACCCAGAAATAAAGAACTCAGAATAGAGAACCCAGAAATAAAGCCAAATACTTGCAGCCAACTGATCTTTGACAAAGCAAGCAAAAACACAGAGTGGGGAAAAGACACCCTGTTCAACAAATGGTGCTGGGATAGTTGGCCAGCCACATGTAGAAGAATGAAACTGAATCCTCCTCTGTCACCTTATACAAGAATAAACTCAAGATGGATCAAAGACTTAAAATCTAAGACCTGAAACCACAAAAATTCTAGAAGATTACATTGGAAAAACCCTTCTAGACACTGGCTTAGGCAAAGAACCAACCCAAGAACCCAAAAATAAATGCAACAAAAACAAAGATCTATGGGACTTAATTAAACTAAAAAGCCGCTGCACAGCAAAAGAAATAATCAGCAAAGTTAACAGACAACCCACAGAGTGGGAGAAAATCTTCACAATCTATACATCTGACAAAGGACTAATATCCAGAACCTACAAAGAACTCAAACAAATCAGCAAGAAAAAAACAAACAATCTCATCAAAAAGTGGGCTAAGGACATAAATAGACAATTCTCAAAAGAAGATATACAAATGACCAGCAAGCATATGAAAAAATGTTCAACATCACTAATGATCAGGGAAATGCAAATCAAAAACGCAATGCGATACCACCTTACTCCTGCAAGAATGGCCATAATCAAAAAATAGAAAAATAATAGATGTTGGCATGGATGCAGTGGGCAGGGAACACTTCTGCGCTGCTGGTGGGAAAGTAAACTAGTAAAATCACTATGGAAAAAACAGTGTGGAGATTCTTTTTTAATTTTTTTATTATTTTTTTTTGAGATGGAGTCTTGCTGTCACCCAGGCTGGAGTGCAATGGTGGTATCTTGGCTCACTGCAGTCTCCACCTCCCAGATTCAAGTGATTCTCCTGCCTCAGCCTCCCAAGTAGCTGGGACTACAGGTGTGCTCCACCATGCCCAGCTAATTTTTGTATTTTTTGTAGAGACACGGTTTCACCATGTTGGCCAGGTTGGTTGGTCTCAATCTCCTGACCTTGTGATTCACCCACCTCGGCCTCCCAAAGTGTTGGGATTACAGGCGTGAGCCACTGCTCCTGGCTGGAGAGTATTTAAAGAACTAAAAGTAGAACTACTGTTTGAACCAGCAATCCCACTACTAGGTATCCTTTCAGAAGAAAAGAAAAAAAAAGTAATTATAGGAAAAAGATACTTGCACATGTATATTTAGAACAGCACACTTTTTGCAAAAATATGAAACCTGTCCAAATGCCCATCAGTCAATGAGTGGAATAAGAAAATATGGTATATATATGTACCATGGAACACTACTCAGCCATAAAAATGAAGAAAATAACAGCATTTGCAGCAACCTGGATGGAATTGGAGACTATTATTCTACATGAAGTAACTCAGGAATGGAAAACCAAACATCATATGTTCTCACTCATATGTGGGAGCTAAACTATGAGGGTGCAAAAGCATAAGAATAATACATTGGACTTTGGGGACTTGGGTAAAAGGGTTGGGGGTGACAAGGGATAAAAGACTACACATTAGGTGCAGGGTACACTGCTTGGTGATGGTTGCACCAAAATCTCAGAAATCACCACTAAAGAACTTATTCATGTAACCAAATACCACCTGTTCCCCAAAAACCTATTGAAATAAAAAAAATTAAAAATAGAAAAAGATACAATTAAAAAGATAAAATCATCTTATTCTCCTAAGGCATCACTCCCTCAAGCAGGCTCCAAGCTCAAGACCTCACCCTCTTTATTAAAAAGTGAAACTTAGCAAGTGCTAGAAAAGTGATAGAGACCTACTGGCACCATGTAGATCTTTTCTCTTCAATAAAATCAGAAAAGTGAGGAAAACATTGACAAAGAAATAGCACATCCCTACTCATGGTGTTCACATCCTGGTGCAACTGCAATGATCTCAGACAGATATATGCCACGGTTCAGGGAAAATCACAATAAAGAATCATAGTTCTTTGCACTGTTTCCATTTTATGCATGAAGGTTGAATATCCCATTGCACTAATTATGGAGACTAACTACCTCTATTGCCTGACTGGAGCACAGCCCTAAAAGGTAAGAGAAGCAAATATAATGATGTCCATTCAACAGATGAGAACAGTGAATCTGAACAAATTTGTCCAATGCCACAAAGGTGGCAGGCAGCAGGATCAAGATTTGAACTCTGATCCCCCTGATCCCGGCTTACACTCTGGCCACAGACCCACAGGACCTTCTACCTTGTCATGATGGTCTTTAACTGGTTAATCATGTCATTGTGAGGCTGATTCTAGATAGGCAATTTCATATTTTCTCCAGATAAAATCAATTTGCTATAGAGGTACACAGTAGAGAGCACATCACTCTAGAAATGGAACACCTCTTACCTGAAAGAAAAGAAAAACAAGTCATTTTCCCTTTATTATCAACATTATGCATTCCCCAAACAATCTGCATTGTAATGTTTCTGTGCATTCATCAGGTACTCGTGTTTTTCCATTAGGTATTAAAGAGAAAGAGTGAGACCAGGAGAGGAATCAGAAAGGAAAGGGTTAAACATTTTATTATTCTTGCTGCATTTGTAGTAAATTGTGTAATAGTTTTCATGTCTTAATTACTTAAATTTTATATTGAGCTATAGTGATATTATCTCTCTTTTTGTCTCCACACAATTGTATTTTATAATAGCTTTTATTAGAACCTACATGAATGGAATTTACAATGAACACATCATTTCTGTTACTTGTGCGGTATAGAAAAGAGAGCACTTCTGTGATATTTGGCATGAAAAGTACTTTCCTTTGTATTTTATGACACATAGCAAGTTATATTAGGTGGGGACATATTTTGAACAGAATGGTAACTAAGGGAGACTACAGAACCTCTTTTTTTTTCTGCATTTAGTAACTTCCTAGGTGAAGAAGGGTGTGGGGCATTCGGTGTTATCAAGAAAAACTCCCTTACAAAAGAGTCATCTAATATAGTAAAATGCACATGATTTATACATATATTTTTATCTTAGGTTTTCTTAAATTGGACGTGGTCTATGTATTATAGAGTTGTCAGAAAATTAGGTGTTAGATTACAATATTGCTGTTAATGTAGCAGCTACCTTTATTTTTTTAATCCAATAGTTAATGTTATGTGTTGCAAATCGCATCAACCATGTCCCACTCTGGCTTCTTTTCAAAGGTTGTGATCTTTCCAACATGGAGTTTTCAAAATGAACCAATAACTTGAATTTTGCATTTTTTAAAATGCAGCACAGGCTTCAGGACAGAGCTGGAAATTGTTTTTTTCTTGTCTTTTTTTCATTCATCTCCCCCTGGTTTTTGTAAACTAAGTATAGAGGAAATCTGTAAATCAAAAAGTCTCTTGCATATAGAAGCTCAAATACAAAGGGCAGAAAATTCAACAAAGGATTTGGTGGGTACTTAAGAGTGATGGCAATGGAAATAAATGTGAAGAAATATTATAGATGCATATTTAATATTGTTGTGTTTATTGCTTCATTTGTAAAAGTCAACCAGCTAGAAACTGTGAATGAATAAACTCCTTACCAGATATAAGTTAGACACAGTGGTAAGGTGCACCTTAACTCTTACCATTCCCAAGGCAAATTAATTTAGAAAACCACTGCTTCATTATAATGAATGTGGTTCTTCTGGCTGGAAGGAAAAAAAGCAAAAGTAATAGGCATCTCTTCTTCATCTATTCCTGCCTTTCCAGTTACTGCACTCCCCAAAATGCATCTTCTTCCAGGCTCAGCTCAAGTTACCTCCTCTGTGAAGCCCCTTGGACTTCCCTGGAAATAATTACTCTTTTCCTATTTTGGCTCTCAATGTGCTTTGAATCTCAAGCCAGCATGGCTCTAGATCCCTTGTCATTATAGACGGAACCATCCCTCCTCACCAAATGGGAGGCCTTTGCAGGGAGAGACTTCATCTTACCAAGTTTATGTTCACAGCACCTAGTCTACCTTCTCTATCATGCTGGAGGAATGGAACTGGCCCAAGGCAATGTCCCCTACTTGGTATTTAGGAGACTAGGTTTTGCAATCCCACACCAAAACACAATAGTCTCTGCCCTTAAGAAATGACAAATTATCTGCCCCAAAGTCTCTGCCTTTAAGAAATTTGAAATTCCACTGATTAGATAAGACATGAAACAATGAAAGAGGGATGTAAGATGCTAAAGTGCAAATTTAGGGTGTTAGACTAGACTTTTTATGATAATCAGAGGAGAAACTCAAAGTACTGAAGCCAGGATGGGGACGGAGATACCAAGATGAGAAAAGCAACCTCGTATATTACTCCACAGAGCCTGGCCCAGCATGGAACTCTGAAGAAAACTCTACTTTTTTCTTGTACAGAGTCACCATGTTTCCTATAAGACCATATTTTACAAGGAAGGAAAGATGGAAGGAAGGAAGGAAGGAAGGAAGGAAGGAAGGAAGGAAGGAAGGAAGGAAGGAAGGAAGGAAGGAAGGAAGGAAGGAAGGGAGGGAGGGAGGGAGGGAGGGAGGGAGGGAGGGAGGGAGGGAAAAGGAAGGAGAGGGGAGAAGAAGGGAGAGGGGAGATGGGAGGAGGGAGGGAGGGAAAAAACAAAAGAAGGAAAGGAAGAAAGGATGACAGAGAGAGAGAGGGGAGAAAAAAGTACAAAACATCAGCTCCCTGTCTTCCTTACAAGTATCTTCCTATGATTTTCCAATTGCCAAGTCAAGTTCATTTCCAGATGTGGGTTCTTTTTCATTTGCAATTCAACATCCCTGCTTTACCCGAATCAGCTCTCTTTCCAAATTAGGGCAGCCCCAGGATGGTCAGAGCAGGTCCTCCTTCATCTGTTCTGCACAAAGCCACACTTCCTTTCCCATTCTCCAAAAATAAGTGCTCTGGAAGAGTTCATCTACTCTGAGGTTTGGTTTCCTTTCACTCACACCCCCGTGCCTTCCCTCTCCCCCAACCAGTCCACTTTTATTCCTCTCTTCTTTTTATTAACATGTCCACACTGTTACTAAACATAAAGGGCTTCTTGAGGAACTAATTTCAGCACATTTGTTTGGGTATTATATGGATGTTCAGAGTGGAGATCAAGAGGCACAAAAATAGATTTTGTTGATTTATGAGACCTCGCTGTTTTCAATTCCCCATCAGTATGGGCAGGCACGATGCAGTCAAGAAATGAAGCATCTGCTTCCCCCACGTTTCATTTGTGAACTTTAGCACCAGATGTAAATCATTCATAAAATCCCAAAGTGTTGGAAGGTACTCGTCTCTCGTTTTCATAAACATATACTCCACATACTGTACCTAGTGCTTTCTATCGTTTGTTACAAATGGTAGGAGCAGAATTTTAATGACTACCAGAAATAAATTCTCAGCAGTAGGAAGGAAAAAAGAAAAGGAAACCTAGTTCTGGTAGTTCTGGAAACCCTAACATCCATTCATTACTTACCAGAGTTCTTCTAGAAACAAAAAGGTGTCGCATTAGGTTATCACCATCCTATATCTCCCCCTAAAAAGAACCTGAAGGAAGATGGGATATATTAGCTCAGTGCTGCTCTTTTAGATTCTTCTTAAGGTTGTCAGATCTGTGTTCATAGAGAATCTCTCAGAGATGGCTAGAAAAGACATTTGCATCTGGTAGGCAGCAGCCCTGTCTACCTTCCTTGGCCACAGCCTTTGTATCACCTTGACACCATTGAGATGTTGACTCACATGAACTGAACATCTGAAGAAAACACAGTTCCTGCTTTCAAGATGTTCAGAGTCTTGCGGGGTTAGAGGACAAACACATATGCCAACAATTACACTATGGGGTGGGACTGTGGACCTCTCGCTTTACCCATCCCCATCTTCTAGAAACAGGAGATAGATTCAGATGGGAGGGTGGGGTCAGTTGAGGAACTCTGCCATCTTCTGGCCAAGAAAAGGGCAGGTGGTCTACACAAGCTTAGACAATCTGGAGTGGAATGACACAAGAAAGAAAATGAACAAAACTTATGCATCCCAACAGTGGTGGTTCCTGTTACCAAGTCCCCTGGAGTTGGCCCAATGCTCATCCTCTCAAACTCTAACTGTTCAGCCTTCCTTCTGACTTTCAAACTTCCAAATTAACTCTTTTCCGCAAGTCATCCAGAGTTGGGTTCTGTTGTCTGTCACAGAGGGACCTTTACGGGTACCTCTGGGAAACACTGCAATTATTAAAGAATGTAGAGGGTTCAAGAAGGGTACAGAGTAAGGAGTGATTCATTTGATTTGGAAAAAGGAAAGGAAGCTATCAGAGAAGGCTTCACGAAGGAGGTGACATTCAAAAGATTAAGAATTGGAGTGCACAAGATAAACTTCAAAATGCTTTTGCAAGATACCAAAGTTGTGAAGCTAAGGGCTCTGGCTCTAATGACTTGGAAGGACATAAATCCTCCAATTAAAATCTACCAAATATCTTCTTTGAGTGAGGAATCATTAAAAATATACATTATTTTCTTAAATCCTTTCACACAACTAGAGAGTTCCAAGTCTTAGGCTTTTTGGACTGTACCAACCATTTTCCTTTTCTCTCTTCAGAAGGAAAGCTCTCTTCGGTTCCTTCCAAAAAAGAGATGCTATAATTCCACAAATCTCTCATATAATAATATAATAATTATGAGGGAGGTGAGGGGAGGCTCCTGGGTAGCTCATGCTTGAAATTCTCTCTTAAAGAGACTAGAATAAATGAGAAGAATAAGTGGAGAATGTGGATAGAATTTGGCATCTCTACAATAACATTGCTTCATCGCTTTGTAGGTCAGCTGGAAAGAGAGGACCCAGGGGATCCTGCATTTAATAGGTCAATTGAAATTTTAATGAGAATATCTATTTTATCTCTCCCAGAATTTATCCAATTCATTCATTTATGCATCCATTTGCTCATTTATCAATCAACTCATTCATTCTTGATTGTACCCTTTAAAGATTCATTAACTTATAGGAGGGCTATGCCATATAATCATAATGAAATGCACACAGAATTTTCTTTCTGAAATTCCAGAGGGGTGGTTATTGTAAGTAGAAACTATGTTGGTCTGGGTGTCCTGAGATCTGGATTCTAGTCCCAGCATTGCAACTTACTATCTATGAGAACAAACCCTGTAGTTTTACGTTGCTCATAATTACACAGGAATAGTCATTGCTGTTCTATCTACATCAAGATTGTCAGAAAGACTGAATGAACCCATGGAACCACAAATCCTTTGTAACCCAAATTCTTGTTCAATGACATGATAGGATTCCTTTGGTTCTAGCCTCCTGCCATTAGGAGACGTATATGCTTAACAAAGTCATTTCCACGGCATTTCCTGCCTCTGGGACATGGGATGGTAGCAGTTAAGTACCCAATTTCAAATATTCTTTCCAGCTCAAAACATTTTCCAGCTCAAAACACTCTCCAAAGTGACATCACTGTATATTTAAAGCGATATGATTGAATACTTCAGTTCTCCTTAAACTGTAAGTCTAGCTTAGAGTGTGTAGAACTCTCAAGCAGGCCTTCCTCCTATGGGAAAGCAGCTTAGTCTCAACTGGGTCATTAAGGCCTAGCCACACCGGTGTTCCCCTTGCCTGGTGCACATCTACACCATCTGGAACTTCTGGTGGGACACGTAGGACAGCCTGTAGACCTACCTGTGCTCCAGGGTCCTCCCACCTTGCTGATGCCATAGCAGAATAAAGAGATGGTGGCCCTGGTTGAAGGCCCAGGATGCTCAGATGCAGAATTCTTACCCACCCCTAGAAGTGCTTCATTAATGCCCTTGAGCTATGTACTTTACCCTGTAGAACAGAACCCTGGATTTGACTTTCCTGAAGCTCTGATGTCTTGCTCGCCTTTGTCTTATTCTTTAACCTGAGATGGCTAAGACCATTCACATCCATGCTTTGCCTGTATATATTTATTTCTTTCTCTCTCTCTCTCTCTCTCTCTCTCTAAATATCAGAAACAGTAGCTAACCTCTTGAAGTGCTTACTCTGCACCTGCCACTGTATTAAAAGCTTTGCATGCCTTAACTCACCAGACTCTCATGAGAACTTTATGATGAAGGTCCAACTACTTTTACTCTATTTTATGCGTGAGGGAGAAGTGGGTCCCACAGGAGTGAGATGACCTGCTCAAGACTACCTGGCTAGTTGGTGGTGGAGCTGGAAAGCAGGCCAGGCCTGCCTGATACCAGGGTCTTAATCATGGAGCCTGCTGCCATGTTTGAGATGATTTCTCCCTTGAATTCTTTTCCTCTCTGCTATTTCCATCTCTCTCTTTACACACTCACATGCACAGGGCAGATAAGAAAATAGGAGAGGTACCACCCAACCTGTCTTGCAAACCTGACCAAGTTCTTTTCCCTCTCTTGGGCTTAATTATCAATGTCACGTCTTTAAAACAAGGCTACTGTGTCCCCTTTAGACCTGAACTCTTAGTTCCTTATTCAGTTTTAGAAATTTTCTCCAACATCTTTATTGTAACTTGTATTTCTACTGTCATGATTTCCTCCTTGAAGTGATTTTTCTCTGTTCTCCATATTTATCATGTACTCTCTCATCATTGTTACCTTTTTCTTTGCATCTTCAGTCTGGGAGGATTCTCAGGCTTCTCTTCCACATGACTGATGAAAATTTCTTTAATGTCAATTTTGCTGTTTTTCATCCTAAAATCTGTGTAGATTTTATTATCCTGCGCCCTCTGTGTTTCCTTCCATTGTTTTCTTATTTAAGCTTTCTATTTGTGCCTCTCTGTCATCATGTCAGGCTGCTTTGGGTTTTTTCTTGAGATTTTTTGCTCTTTTTCCAGAGACCTTGTCTTCATTATGCCATTAAGGATTTTAAACACTTAAAAAATTTTAGAAAACAAGAAAGAAAGTTATTCTGGATGCCTTAAGGTGTGAAAGAGAAGCATCTATTCTGTCAGATGCAGAGTCTCTGGTAGAGATGTATGTGTGTATGTGTGTATGTGTGTGCATGTGTGTGCTATACATGTATCTGTGTACTATGCATGTGTAGGTGTGTACTGCATGTGTGTATATGTGTGTCTGTGTGTATTTATGTGTACTATATGTGTGTGTACTGCATGTATGCATGTGTGTGTATTCATGTGTATCATATACATGTATGTGGATTTACATGTATTTGTGCATATGTATGTGTACATGTGGATACTGTGTGTGTATTGCATGTGTGTACACTGTGTGTGTACATACAGTGTGTGTACTGTGTATTTGTTCGTACGTGTACATGTGTACATGTGAGTAGCATGTGTGTACTGCATGTGTGTACATACAGTGTGTATATTTGTGCATATGTGTGTATTTGTATATGTGGGTACTGTGTGTATATTGCATGTGTGTATGAGCGTTCTGTGTATCAATGTGTATGTGTGCATGTGTATATATGGGTACTGTATGTACTGCATGTGTGTATGTGTGTGTACTGTGTGTGTATGTGCCTATGCATACATGTGAGTACTATGTGTGTGTGTGTACTGTGTGTATGTGTGTGTACTGTGTGTGTGCATATGTGTGCATGTGTACCTGTGAGTACTGCATGTGTGTATGCACAGAGTGGGTACTGTGTGTGTATTTGTGCATATATGTGTATGTGTACATGTGGGTACTGTGTGTGTACTGAATGTGTGTGTGTACTGTGTGTGTGTTTGTGTGGATGTGCACATGTGTACACATGGGTACTGTGTGTGTGTGCTGTGTGTGTATATGTGCATATGCATACAGGTGGGTACTCTGTGTGTGTACTGCGTGTGTGTGTGTACAGTGTGTGTATTTGTGCATATGTGTGTATGTGTACATGTGGGTACTGTGTGTACTGCATGTGTGTGTGTGTGTACTGTGTGTGTATTTGTGTGTATGTGTGCATGTGTACATGTGGGTACTGTGTGTGTGTACTGCATGTGTGTATGCACAGTGTGTGTACTGTGTGTATATTTGTGCATATATGTGCACGTGTACATGTGGCGTGTTTTTTTGTGTGTGTGTGTGTGTGTGTGTGTTGCAGAATGGGAGAAAAGAACCTTAATGATGTTCCACAGAAGAGGACAGCCCCGGCTTCCATGTCCTGTCTCGGGGAGCCAGGTTCTGAGAAGGCTGCCTTCGCCTTCCTCACCACCCACTCCTGTCGCACCAACTTTCCGGGATGATCCCGCTCTCCGACGACTGGCTCTGCGGGAGGAAGGGTGCGGAAGCTCAGCAGCGGGCGACTTCACAGGAAGCTTGCCAGGCTGCCACGGAAGCCACAGAGCGGGAGCTTGGATGTCAGGGTTTGGGAACTAAAAATACGAAGTGAATCTGCAGTGGGCAGATGCAGAGGCTGTTGCTCCCGTGGACGGTGTGCTGTCCCCCACCAGAACCTGCCAGAGGAAAGGGGGTGCCCTGTGCCCATCATCCACGGAGGCGCCGAGACCGTGTGGGACACGCTTTTCCATGCTGGAGTCTTCACGGTGCTTCTTTCAGGAGTTGGAGGAAAAAAGGATGCGGATTGTCCCTTGAAACTTCACTGAGTGTCCTGTCCACTCAGTCAAGGTGACCCAAGCCCCCCCACATTGGAGGGTCCACGCGTGGTCCCAGGAAGGGCCTTTGCCGCCCGGCTCCAGGGATGACTCAGGGAGCACTTTTCCCGTTTTAGCTGCTGCCGTGTGTCATCTGATGTGACTAACGTTTCTCCTTGTGATGAGTCACCCAGCCAAGCACAGGAAGACGTGCCTTCAGAAATGCAGGGTTTGAAAGAAGATCCTCTAGGCGGCACGGGCAGGGTGGGGGGCGCTCTTCAGCCGCACTTCATTCCTTTTTCAAGGCCCCTCAACCAATCAATACCTCGGAGGTATTGGAGGATGGGCTAGTGGTTCCTGTGACCATGGCCCCCAGGCTATTTTCGGGAAGCTGGCAGGGGGAACACAGCAGAGTGTGTTCATGAAGGGAGCCTGATCTTATGTGTGGGTCCTTCTTCTTAATATTTATAACTTGCAAAGATGTTGATTTCACAAGTAGACCTCAGATTCAGCAAACCCAAACTACTACAGTGGGAAAGACATTGGCTTTTTGTAGATTTCAGAATGTTCAAGGTTGAGGCCTTGGGAATCGGTTCATTCAAACTCTTGCTTTCTAGATGATGAAACCCTGATTCTCAAAACTGCTTAAGGTATCCCACCTCTGAGCTTCCACTGCAGTCCTTATCAGTGCACTAATTCCGTCCTACTGTCAATGAGGTAGTGTATTATTTCGTTCTCACACTGCTATGAAGGACTGCCTGAGACTGGGTAATTTATAAAGGAAAGAGGTTTAAATGACTCACAGTTCTGCATGGCTGGGGAGGCCTCAGGAGACTTACAATGGTCATGGAAGGGGAAGCAAACACGTCCTTCTCCACATGATGGCAGGAAGAAGTGCCGAGCAAAAGCGGGGAAAGCCCCTTATAGAACCATCAGATCTTGTGAGAAGTCACTCACTGTCATGAGAACAGTAGCATGGGGTGACCGCTCCCATGATTCAATTACCTCCCACCAGGTCCCTCCCATGACACGTGGGGATTATGGAAACTACAATTTAAGATGACATTTGGGTTGGGACACAGGCAAACCATATCAGGTAGGCAGAATAATGCCCCTCCAAAGATGTCCACATCCCAATCCCTCAAACCTGTGACTATGTTACCTTAGATGGCAAAGGGAACTTTGCAGATGTGGTTAAGTTAAGGATCTTGAGATGGGAACATGATTCCAGATTATCTGGATGGCTTGATGTAATTAAAATGGTCCTTATCAGGGGAGGCAGGGGTGTCAGACTGAAGGAACAAGAGGTGATAAAATAAACAGAGGTCACAGCGATGAGGGGCCATGAGCCAAGGAATATGGGCAGCTTCTAGAAGCTGGAAAAGACAAATAAGTGGATTCTCTCCTAGAACCTCTGGAGAGAAACACAGCCCCATTCTGGATTTCTGACCTGCAGAACAGTGAGATAAATTCACGTTATTTCAAGCCACTAGAAGGTGATGGTTTGTTATAACAGCAACAGGAAACTCATACAATCCACTTCTCTGAATTTCAGTTTCTTCCATGAGCCTGAGAGCAAAGTTGAATGCAAGAAGTGTGCTGCATTTGAATCTGTGACAGCAGGTCTTGCAGGTTTGGCTCATAGGAGATGTTCAGTTAACATGCATGAGCCCACATTACCCTTAAAGGGAAGATAGCTGTCCCTGCAGCCACATCCTGCTTCCTTCATCACAATTGTGTAGAATTGACCCTTAGCTTTTGGGAAAGGAGTCAGAGAACAGAGATTACACTCAACCCAGTCCTACCTCTGTGTCATAATTTTGGCTGCAAATCATTGAATACTTCCCAATATGCCAGGAACTGAGCAAAGTTATTTCTCTGACTTAATTTAATCCTCACAAAACCAACCACTATGTATGGTAGGTTTACTATGATTCCTGTTTTTCAGTATGAGAATGAGGCTTGGAGAGAAAAAGAGTAAGTAAAATGAAATAAAACCCTGCTGTTCCACCTGACTCTGAAGTCCTTGCTTCTAACCCCTGTGCTGTGCTCATCCTCTTTGAACTTCTGTTCCTAACCTGGTAATACAGAGATTAACACCCATCTGAAAGAGTGTGAGAGAACACATTTATTCATTCATTAGTTCAGGAAATTCTACTGGGTATCAGCCTGATTCAAGACACCTTGCTAGGCACTGGGGAATAGAGTGGCAAGCAAAGTGAGTCCCTGTCCTGAGAAAGTGAGAAGAGAGACATCCTATGCAAGTAACAAGTGTATCATATAAAATAGCATCAGCTAAAGGCTATGAAGAACATTTTTAATTAAATAAGATAATGTTAGAGAAGTTAACATTGTGCCCAGCACATAGTAGGTGCTTGAAAAAATGTTTGCTGAGTTTCTGAATGGGCATAAGGGATACTGAATAGATTCCCTCACTCTGAAACATCTACTGTCCCCTGGTGCCAGGCCAGGTGGGCTGGGGATGGACATCCAATGGGACCCTTGTCCTTAGAAGCAGAGACTGAGCCAGAATGTTTGGTGTGATGGCAATACTGCACCAATGGCAATTAACTTGTGCCTAACCCCACAAAGCCAGAGACAACACCGCTAATAACACTGCTTTCCTCTTCCCAGGGCTCTTCTCCCTGATTCAGCCTCTCATCCTCCAGTCTGTCTCGGCAGTGATTTTTCATCCCCAAACCAAGCCAAATCTTTTTTTTTTTCATTATTCAAGGAAAAGCTACTGATATGGTTTGGCTGTGTTCCCACCCAAATCTCACCTTGAATTGAAATCCCCATGATCCCCACAAGTTGTGGGAGGGGCCCGGTGGGAGGTAATTGGATCATGAGGGTGGTTCCCCCATGCTGTTCTCATGACAGCGAGTGAGTTCCATGAGATCTGATGGTTTTATGTGTCTGGCATTTCCCCTGCTTGCCCTCACTCCGTCCTGTTGCCCTGTGAGGAAGGTACCTGCTTCTCCTTTACTTTCCGTCATGATTGTAAGTTTCCTGAGGCCTCCCCAGCAATGCAGAACTGTGAGTCAATTAAACCTCTTTCCTTTATAAATTACCCAGTCTTGGATATTTCCTTATACCAGTGTGAGAACAGACTAATACAACCACAAATTCACATGTCTACACAACCAGGCACTGTGAAGGAGGTCAGATGTAGAGAGCCTCAGAGAGGTGAGAACAGTGGCAAACTTATTTTTTTCCCCAAGAGAAGTCGGTAGATTTTTTTTTCCTACGTGTTCAGCCTTTTTAAATGTTGGCAATTTGAAGCATCAGCCACAACAATTTGCCCCACGCAGGGTAATACTTGGGGGCCCAAAGTGCCTCCCTGTACTTGCCCCAGGAGCACCCAACATGTGGTAGATGATAGTGATGATGGGAGTAACAACAGTAATAATCACTGCAGTGATACAGAGCGTATATACCTGCTGGCAGGGTTTTAAGCACGCCACAGTCTGTGAGTTGCAGGTGTGCCCTCTCATGGTTATAATTATCCCCATTTTCAAGATGAGGAGACAGAGCTTCAGAGGGTTCAGTCAGCTTCCTTAAAGCTTCACAGACAGGAGCAGCTGGTCTGGATTTGAATCCTGGTGGTTGGCTCCCTCACTCAAGTCTCTAAACTCTCTCTCAGAGAGAGGCTAAGTAGAGGTGCACTGATGGCTGCGTGAAGGCTGAGAGAGCCAACTCCACTTGACACAGATGCTCAGGCCAGCCCTGACTGCTGGGTCAAGGTCAAGGATCTCCAGGGGCTGAAAGTCTCTGGTCCCTGATGTGTGCGACCCCCAGTCTACTTATCAGGCATGCCGGGGACTGTTCAAGCTCCTATCAACTTTGCTTAATGCCTCACCCATTAGTTTTATTCAGAGCCCTTTATGTGTTTGAAAATATTCCTCTTCATTATTCATATTGTGCCACAAGAATGATATATTTGAAGAAATCATCATGAATAAAGTGGCCAATTTAGCAGTGAGATTTACTAGGAAAATACTCAGTAAAAAATAGTCAGCCACCACAGTTTCTGGGAGAGAAAAAAAAAGCTGTTTGGGCCTTCGTAGTTATGGAACAATGCTCATAGCTGCGGGATCCTATTCAATAATGTTTCCTATAGCAATTCTCAGACAAAGAAAGAAAAAATTATTTTTAATAATGATAAAAGGGGAAAGAAAGAGGCTTCAATTCTAATCAAACCTCTCGTTACAGAAGAAAGAAATTATCCTCTTTCCCTCTATCGTTCTAAAATAGATTGGGGGAGGGTAAACATGTGTGTACATTAAAAATAGAATTGCTAATAATCTTGCAAGTAAGTGTGCTGGGTTTGGGAGGCCAGATGGCAGGGCAGTAAGAGCTAGAGTCAGAAGCTCATCTCGACTCAACTCTCATTAGCTCTGCAGTCCAGGAGAAAGGTAGTTAGTTGGCATGACTGAGCCTCCACCTCATCATCCTTAAAATGGGGTTATTTTTGTACCTAGCAGAGATGATCAGTGTCTTTCAAAATTCATGTTCTCCCTTTCTTTGAGTTGCATTGGCACTGGGAAGGTGCTGGTAAACCAGCTCACTGAAAACAAACAAAACAAAAGCCTTGATGTGTAGCCTTTGCTAAATGCTATGGTGTAAATACTCTCACCATGGCTGGCGTTTAGCTTCCCGCTGGACAGAAATGCACAGAGTCAGCTCTTGATCCCTGGCAGGAGGCAGTGCCTATGCAGCACTAAAGGAGCTGCCCAACCCCAGTCCACATTTCCCAGCGTCCATCTGCCCAGGTTTTAAGGTGTGGTCATTGATTTTCCTCACCGATCTTTGTTGCTTCCAGTGCAAGCTTTTACAAAACGCAGTTGCCTCTTCCCTGCCCACTCTCACCTTTCTGATGGAGCCACACAAACGGAGAAGCCTGAGTCCCTGAATCACTGTATGGAGGCAGCTGTCCCTGGGCACAGATACTCACATGAAACTGTTAGGTAATTTGAAATATCCTTTTGGGGTCTTTTCTAGCATTACTCTAATGAATGAACCAGCATATGTGATGTTAATAAGAGTGCTTATCTCATAGGATTCTTTGAAAAGCACTTAGCTCAGTGCCAGGCACCCAGGGACACTAAATGTCCTCCCTATTACAGAAGCAGGACAGAAATAGAATAATTAGACTTCTACATTATTAGGTAGGAGAAACCTTCTACTTTACTCAAATACAGATAGACTCCTGTTAGGGGATGTCTATTTATTCATGAAGCGCACTTATTGAACATCTACTATTTGTAAACGTAGAGAAGTCACCTTTTCTTTCGATGAGGCACCTGAACTCCGGTGGGGAGAGAAACCATGTATGTCAGTGGCTATCTGACTATGAGGCAGAACGGGATGAGTGCCCGGTAAAATCTATAGTGAGCACTGAGTAGCTTCCAGGCACAGGGTAAGCACGGGCACCTTACATAAATACTTACCCTAAGGGCAGGTTTATTATTATCCCCATTTTACAGATAAAGAAACTGAGTCTCAGAAAAGTCGGAACTGGGATTTGAACCAGGGCAGCCTGACTCCAGATCCCACACTCCTATGCAGTGCATGGAACCACTCCTTGTAATAGTTCAAGGAAAGTGCAGGGGTTACCAACAGACAGGGGCTTTTGAGAAGGGCCCTGAAGGAGAGGTGAGCCAGGTTATGCGAAGCCAAGGGCAGAGTTAGTCCAGGCCACAGGAATTTGGAAAGAAAGTGGGTTCCTGAGTATAGCAGGTCCCACATGCCTGGTTAAAGAGTTTGGGCTTATCTCCAAAAATCAAAAAACTTGAAAATAAATTCAAAACCAGACAGGGCTTGGATTATTCGGCTTCTTCCCTGCAAAAGACTACCTGGCTTTAACTCCAAGTCAGAGCTATTTCGCTGATTAGCTCAGACTCCATACACTAGCAGTTTCTCTCCAGGACTCAGATTTATTTAAGTTCACCATTAAAATGCAAGCTGGAATCTACTCTAACATCTCCATAGCAATGAATGTCCTAAAAACCAGCGCCAACTTTAATGATTAAATTATCTTTATTTTATTTTCGATTCTTATATCTCCACATTTCCCCACACTTTATTACACTTTCACTAATTCAATTGTACTTTGCCAAACCCCAGAGAGGAGACGTGCTCCCCAAAGAGATCTATTCCAGCTGTGAAATATACATAGTGTGGACATCTCTTCAAACACTATCATTTTCACAATGGTTATGGGGCCTCCTATCGCTGTAGTTTTAAGTCACAATTTATAATCCTGAATTAGAAAGAAAAACCTCTTCAACCCAAGGCAGTTCTATGTTAAGGATCTTATTGCAAGGATTGGTAGAGGGCATCATTATAAGGGAAAGTGTTTTTTTGTTTGTTTGTTTTTGTTTTTTTTAATGTTCTTCAAGACATTTAACAGGAATTAGTGCTATTTTGATTGTGGTCATTGAAGGGGGAACAACTTTAGGGCATACAAATCATGGAGTGAGCCTAACGTTATCATTAACATAAAGAGGAGATATAAAAGATAAAAGACACCGATGAGCCTGTGTCAAGTATCAGTTAGCAATGACTTTTCCATTCCTCAGAAAGTTTTCACCCATTCCCAACCTAGGTCAGGTCAGAAGCCTGCCTGCCATGGTGGAATCACAAGGAGGAGGCCACCCAGAGGAAGTTCAGAAACACGTGGAAAGTTTTTTTAAAATTGGTTTATTCACCTGCTCAAAACTTTCAGGTTGACCTGACCAGGCCATGTCCCATTCACTCCTTCTGCGAGCAGGGTAGATATTACCTCCTCCAGGAAGTCTTCCATGCACCCTAGCACAGGGACAAGCCTGTCTGCTCAGTGTTCCCAGCATTTATCCCTGCAGTGCACCCTGGCTGGGATGATTCTGGAGTACGTACTTCCTATGGTTGGTGGTAGCCATCTCCTGAACTGTCCAGCTTTCCTCTTCACCTCTGACCAGGGCCTCATCAGGGGTAAGTCTGACACCCAGCTCAGTAAACACTGTGCAGGTGAGGCTGGCTTCTGAGGTCTGTGGCTCCTGAGGGTCCTGGGTCCATCCAAGCTCTGGGGGAAAGGCCAGGTTGGGGAGGGGTGTTGGAAACCCTCCAGTCTCTCTTGCTGCTCAAATCCCCATTGCTAATTCTGTGTCCCTCTTCCCCCCAGGAGGCTTCATAGGAGTCTGCTGCCTTTCCCATTCATTGAGGCCCCGCTTCCCCAGAGACAGCATTTGCCAGGCTGAGGGGTGATTCCTTTGTCAGCAGCACATTGAGTTGGATCTGGGTAGTGAGGCACTCACCACCACCTTGCCCCCAGGTGGGTAGGGAGAACTCAGAAGGAAGGAAGGCATCCATACAGAGGCAAGAGCAGCTCCTTCCCCTTCAAAAAGGCCTCTCCTCCCAGGCCTGGGGGTGGGTGGAGGCTGTGTTTTGTTACCGGAAGGAAAGGGGTAAGGACCTAGTCCTAAAATAAACAAAATTCCCTGGGAGAGAGAATCACACTTCACATAATCCAGTTCTCTCATTCAATTATTCATTCCACAATCATTTGCTAAAATTGTACTAAGTGTCCTCAGGAAAAGACAAGAGAATCTGGTGTAAACATAATGGATACCCCATCCTAACAAGTCAAGGGAAAGACAAATGATTAAAAACAGAGCTAACATTTGCACAGAGCTTGTTATATGCCAGGTAATGTACTAAACACTAAATGTGTTTACTTTGCATCCTCTTGTGCAGGGGATACTTTTGTTATCCCATTTTGCAGATGAAGAAACTAAGGTTCAGACATTCAGTACTTTACCCAAGTCATGTGACTACTAAGTGGCGGTACTGAGCTTCAAGTCTGCGAAGCCTGAACTCTTAACTTCTCCTCCAAGTAAAACCTGTTGCTCACCACAGTACAATGGGCTCATTGCGCCAGTGAAGTTTATGCAACTATTGATTCCATGGGTATACTAAAAGAGAATAATAAAGAGTAAATTATCATACGTGGGTGTGGGGAGATCAAGAATGATTCCTCAGAAAAAGAGGTCATTTCATTGGAGCTGTAAAGGATGAGGAGCAGTCGGCCTGGACAAGAAGTGGAGGAAAGGGCATTTCATGTTTGGAACAGAGGAATTTTATATGACTGATGTGTGGGGGATGGAAGGAGCAGGGGAAATGGTGGAAGAGAAGAGGCTTAAGAACTAATTTGTGGTTAGACTGAGAAATCCCTTGTATAAAATGGTAAGAAACCAATTATTCTACCACACTCAATAGGAAATGGTGGCAATCAGTGCTTGCATTTTTACCTCAATCCCTCTCCTTTGCCATCGACCTCTCATGTAACTCTTAGCACTAAACAAAGAGCTCAGGAAAGCTGCGGTTATTTGGCAGGTCCATTTAGCAAACGTTCACCATGTGGGGACAGAGAGGGCAGCAAAATGGTTTCAGATAGAAAGCCTCAATCTGCTCATTGGTGATAATCAGGAAACTCCGGAAGCTCAGATAATCTGTAACCTAGATCATGAATCCTGAAATAACACAAAGTGTTATTCCTCTGTGAGGTTATTTTTAAAATGTACTCATCAGATGTATTTATATTCTGCATCTTTCAATTAAAAAAAAAGAATTTAAGGCAACTGAAAGAGCCCATGTAAAATATGATTAATAAAATGGGACTAGAAATAAGAAAACACAAAAGGGTCAGCACAGTTGCTGTGACTGAGTTTAGAACCAGGATCTGAGCTTCCTAGTGGCCAAAGCAATGAGGGAAATTCAGTGTTATCTAACTTGGATTATCTGAAAGCAACAAACCACAACAGCTCCCCAGGGGAGACAGACTTTCCTAGTTCTAAAGTCTGAATGGAATATCTCAAGTTCAATGTTTCACAGGAAACACAGAAATAGCTTCATATGGCTTTAGGAACCTTAAATAAAAGTTAAGAGACATGACATTTAAAGCAGTGTGTGGGAGGAAAGGGATGTGTCCACATATGGGAATTTCCTGGGATCCCAGCGTTTATTCTGCATTCATTCATTCATTTTTTTTATCCCTCCGCTAACAGCTACTAATGACTCTTAAATGTTGGATTGTCTTCTAGGACCTAAAGTCAGGGAACCAGACACAGGAGGAAGAAGAAACTGAGAGGCGAATCATGGGCCAATGCTTGAGAAAAGCATTAACTGATGCCAGGCAGAAGCGAGTTTAAAGTCACCAAGGTGTGCAAGGGCTTAGCACACTCTGGGGATGGGGTTAGGATGAAAGTGGGCCCATTCTAATGTCCAGCTGTAGCAGCGGGCATCAGCAGACATTTGGTTTTTCTTACATAAAAATCTCTTCCGGACAGGTCTGGAAGGCTGGACTGCAGCCCTGGGAATGATCCCAGCCTGTTGTGGGACTTGGGTGAGCCTTTTAACCTCTCTGTGCTGACTTTCCTGCACTTACGTAAAAAAAAAAAAAAAAAAAAAAAAAAAGAGAGACTCCAACCTTGGGATGCCCATCTCTGTCTTGTCCAGCAGAAAATTCTGACTCCATGTATGTGCCTTTGAGTCAAAGATAGGATTATTTGTGTCAATAATAAGTAAATAAATCTCTGATGTTTAAAAGGGACAAAGGTGTTGATCACAGAGGGCTTGGGAATCTATCAAGTCCTGCCCTTCTCTTCAAACCTCACAACCGTCTTTGTGGGGTATTTTCCTTCCCATATTAGATGTAAACACCCAGCAACTAAATCCTTAGAGAAAAATAGTTCAAGAACCAAAATATAAATTTTACATGATTACGGGGTGACTTAATATTGAATCTAACCCACATATAATTACATTGTTCAACACTGGGGTTATTTTCCCTGCTGCTATTATAACCATCTATCTTCCTAACAGGATAATTTGATCAGTTACCAGTTAGCATTTTTTCGGTTGTACATTTAGGGACTAAGTGACCTGAAGTGCAATCAGAGGAACACAACCGAGTTCCCTTGCTCTCGACTAACCAAGGGCTCTTCACCAGCCCAGCAAAGTTCCACTTTGGTTTTACAGTCGTGAAAGCATCGGTGCATTTCCAGACAGGGGAGCCACAAGTTTCAGCAAAATGGGGAAAATGCGATTGTGAGGATGAGATTGGACGATGTGCATGAAGCTCATGGCACACAGTAGGCATTCAATAAATGATGCTCCCTCCTTATCCTTGTTATGATTATTCTTCAGTGTCTCAGATGTGTCCTCTGGTGTCACTTCCTTGTGTTTTAATTTTTTTTTTTTTTTTTTTTTGAGATGGAGTCTCGCTCTGTCACCCAGGCTGGAGTGCAGTGACACAATCTCGGCTCACTGCAAGCTCCGCCTCCCGGGTTCACGCCATTCTCCTGCCTCAGCCTCCCAAGTAACTGGGACTACAGGCGCCCACCACCATGCCCGGCTAATTTTTTTGTATTTTTAGTAGAGACAGGGTTTCACTGTGTTAGCCAGGATGGTCTCGATCTCCTGACTTCGTGATCCACCCGCCTCGGCCTCCCAAAGTGCTGGGATTACAGGCGTGAGCCACCATGCCCGGCCTTTTTTTTTTTTTTTTTTTTTTTTTTAATGAAGATGAGAGACCTTCAAGGTCACACAGCCCCTGAGGAACTAAAGCCATACAAAAACAAAAGCCTCCAGTGCCATTGCCCAGGCCTCTTCCAATCTGCCCTGCAGCTCCTGTTTGGGACACAGCCTGACGCTTTGCAGACTGACAGCGGAAGATGCTGACTTATTGGGTGTTCCTGCTGTCTACGATGGGCTCTGTGTGGCATCCAGGTCCGTGTCTCTGAGGCCTCGGTGTTCTTGACACTTGGAAGAGGTAACAAATGGGAAACTGCAATCCTGAAGATTACAGGATCCATCATAGTGTTCTGCAGACCCCAGCTGTGCTGTAGCCTCTACCACACAGTTAGCACGTGACTGTTCTCGGGGCGTCCTGCATATTGGTTGCATCTTCCTTACCAGGCTCTGCGGGGGAGACAAGGAGGTCACTGTTCCTGGCAGAGCAGGACACTGGGGGTGACCCTAACATTAGCTCATTCGGGGATCCAGCAGTCACAGAAGATGGCTAGAAAATGGGCCAATAGCCAACAGGCTCAAAATAAAATATACAAGATGGACATTAGAAGGAGCAGGGAACGCAGGGATGGCAAGATGGGAAGCGCACAGGCAGCAGGACCTGCAATATACAACGGCAAGTGTAAGTGGCCCTGGCTGGGCACTTGTCTCTGTCCTACAAAGCCAAGGCAAGTCTGTGAAGAACTGAGGTTCCAGGAAGGTTATGAGAACCAAAGGAAATGTCTTGGACAGTTTGGTAGGCAATGGGTTTTGTAATAGAGATGAATGTGGAGATATCAGAACTGAGGACAATAGTTGAATCCACATGGGATGCATTGGGAGGCAAGACTAAGGCCTGGGCTGGGGCTGCTCAAACCTTCTCTGCACTGGGAGAGGGTCTGTGCCCCAGGATGCAGGGAGAACCAGGAGGGAGGTGCTCAGAGACAGATAGAGCATCCTCGCACAATGCTGGTCACAAGGAGGTCCTCGGATGGATTCAGTGATCAACTGGCTGTTCAACCAATCAATGGACGTATTTATCTGAGTTCTCATTAAAGTTAGTGGAAACCTACTTTGCCTGCTTTTTGCAACAAAAGGAGTGGAGGCAGGCTATTAGAAGAAGGCAAGGGGTGGACAGATTTGATGGGAGGCTGAGGACCAGGCTTGCACAGGAGCAGAGGCAGCATTGGCAACCTGGCATGGCCCACTCCAACTGCCACCAAGGTCACAAAGCTGGCCTCTGGGAGTTTGTGTCCCATGGGCTGAGCCAAGGTCATGAGCCTGTCCCCTTGCTGTACCACCAAGCTGGTGGGAGAAGGACCTGGGCTCCTTGGTGTGGGAGGACAGGTGGCAGAGGGAAGGAGTCACCCAGGACTGGTCTCCTCCTGGATCCATGCAGAAGCCAGAATTTTTCCTAAAGGAAGAGAAGGGTGAGATGATGCCAAGTGGCTAAAAAATAAAGAATAGTCCTCTACTCTGCCCCCTCTGACACTCCTATGGCCCTTTTGATTTTGTGTACTTGGTGTCTACCCTAAATAAATAAGGCCTCATAGGAAAAAGACATGGGAGCACCATTGAGAATGTCTAGAATCTCATCCATAAGTTAACCCTGCAGTCTTTAGCAGTTGAACTTGACTGCCCCAGAAATCTGTACAAGACCGCTGCTTCTACACGCATTCAACTTTATGGCTCTGGCCTTGTAAGTGTGGGACCAGTGTCCCTTTTCCTTGCTTCTGCAATGAGATTTTTCCCTTTACTCAGTAATGTTTAAAGTATGTATATAATATTGCATAAAAGCCATTCTATATGTACAATTTGGAGTCTGAAACCTTTTGTGGACTATTACGTCAAAAATGTTTTACTGAGTCACTGAAACTGTCTTTAACACAGTCATTCATTCATTGATTCTTCCATTGGCATGCTCATTAGCCAGGTTAGTGGTCAGTCATTTGGCAAACACACTCTGAGCACCTGCTCTGGACCAGCCTCTGCTAGTTGCTGGGACACGGTGAAGGACAAGGGAGGATCCTCTGCTCTGGAGAAGCTGAAAGTCTAGGAAAAGATGGAGACATGCCAATTGTGAAATGGTAACACAGGGTGGCAGAAGCTCTGATGGGAAGTTCTAAGGTGCCCTGAAGGTGCACAGGAGGGTTTCTAACCCTTGGGCTTTCTGCAGGAAGGTAGGTTGAGGTGGGTTAGGATGAGAAAAGCCTTCCTAGAGGAAAGGGCATCTCAGCTGAGACCTAAAAACCAATGAGAGCTTGCCAGGTGAGTCATTTCTAATGACAGCAACGTCATCTCCTGGCGAGGGTTTGCAAGCAGAGGAGTGATGCGAGCACCATGGCCTTTTATAAAGATGATTCTGCTGCCAGTGGTGTCTGCTATAAGCAGGGGAGTCATCACAGTGGCCTTGTATACAAATGGAAATTAACTGGCCTGAGTGAGACTAAAAGCACATTTGATTAAAGCCAGTAAGGCTCCAGAATTCCTACATGGGAGGGGCTGGGGTGCCTATCTGCTTTGAAGAGAGGCCCAGGGATCTGGTTTTAAATCTGAAGTGCTGTAATCATCTCACAGTGTACTCTTACATCTTTTTCTGGGGTGACCTGGGAGCTACAGTATTGAAAGAGTTGGAAGAGGTAAAAAAAAAAAAAAAAAAAAAAAAAAAAGCCCCTAAGTCATGCCTTCCAATTAAAATAGATTCTTCCATCATCATTAAAAAAAATTAAATAAATGAATACGGCCAGGCATGGTGGCTCACGCCTATAATCTCAGCACTTTGGGAGCCCGAGGGGGCGCATCACGAGGTCAAGAGATCGAGACTATACTGGCCAACATGGTGAAACCCCATCTCTACTAAAAATACAAAAATTAGCTGGGCGTGGTGGTGGGCGCCTGTAGTCCCAGCTACTCGGGAGGCTGAGGCAGGAGAATCACTTGAACCCAGGAGGTGGAGGTTGCAGTGAACCAAGACCATGCCACTGCACTCCAGCCTGGCAACAGAGCAAGACTCCATCTCAATAATAATAATAATAAATAAAAATAAAAAATAAATGAATACAAGGGGTGAGTTAGCTCCTTTGCACCAGAACAGAGAACAGTTAAGACACGGCCAGTGAAGCAGAGCATGCCCTTCTGATAGGGCTACCAGGTCATACTCAGGAGGCCCAGCTAAATGTAAATTTCAGATACACACAAATAATGTTTTTAAGTATGTCCCAAATGTCACATTATTTGTTGTCGATCTGAAATTCTAATTTAACTGGGAGTCCTATAGCTTTCTTTGCTAAATCTGGCCACCCTACCTTCTGAGCCGTCTCCAGATGGAACATTTCTGCTCCCCAGGATGCCACTCTGCAACTAGAAGGCATGGCTTTCTGTCCATGGGGCGTCTCTCCTTCTCCAGCTCAGCCAGATCCAGCTATGGACATTTTCTGGCTAAGGCACTCCAGGGGAGTTATGCATGAAACTGCGCTTCCACGCAGCTCGAGTCCTTCTGGGGGCTTCATTTCTCCTTCACGGCACTGGAAAGCTGGGCGAGGGGACCTCCCATTGCTTTTGAGACTGTTTGGTTGACAGAGCCAAGAAGAAAAGAAATGGAAATAATCTGCAAAAGGAATTTCAGAAGAAATAAAATGTCAGCAGGGGAAGGTTTTCCATGGCAATCTAGAAGGACCCAGGAACCAACCCAGCACGTCCTACAGCCCTGCCACCACCACCGCCAACCTGGTGATGAGCTTAAGGAGAATTGCAAAGCACAAGACAAACCACTCACCCGCCTCCCTGCCTCCAGGGACCCCAGCTCCCATCATTACCATGGCCTGACATGACTTTTCCTCCCTACTCCCACTCGTGACTCCTTGACCGGGCCCTCAGCAAGGAAAAACTGGATTCAGACAACCCGGAGCCTGGCTCCCCACTCCCCCACTGACTGCAGTGGGGGCAAGTTAATTGTCCTTCCCAGTGCAGGCAACAAACAGGCTTAAACAAGCTAATGCAGGCAAGCCCTAAGGGACAGCGGTGTGTGCCTTGTTCCTCCTGGCAGGGCCATGCCTAGCACGGTGTCCGGTTCATAGTAGATGCTCAATAAATCTTCCCTGTGTCTGAACCTGGAATGAGGAAATGCTGGGCTCCGTTGTCTGTGCTATTCTGATTATAAGGAGAAATAAATGGGCTTTTCTGAAACAGCAGACACCATTCACTACTAAATTCACTTTGAAGTACACGAGGAATAAAAAAAGGGGGGCCTCTGCATCCCATATCACCACTGAGGAAAGAGATAAGGTTTATACCCAGAACGAATTCAGGCTTATATTTATGTAGAGAAGTAATCAGGCCATCAAAGCAGAACAAGAAAGTGAAAGGGTTTTAAGACAAATGAATTTAAAAGCACACAATACCAGTCCCTGATTTGCTTTCCCAGGCAATGAAATATTTCAGAAGATTAAAAATGGTTATGTAACACCCAGAATCCACATTGTCAAAAAGATTTGTAACTCAATGTTTTCCTACCCAGGCACCAAATGAAAGAGTTTCATCTAGGGTTTGATCCTGGCAATTTTTTTTAAAGATATAAAATACATTGAAATATTTAAATTGCTTGTCAAATGTAAACTTGCCCATGTCCTGACACCTTAAAAATATATCGTGGCTTCAAACATTACTTCTCCTGATAGGATTTTTTAAGTTGTTTTATAATGCATTAATAGTGAAGATCAGAATCCGAAAGACTACTGTATTTGTAATAGTCACTTTTTTTTTTCCCTCATCCCCTATAATTTCCAGAATGTAATTCTGCCCCCAGCTGGTTAAAACATCTCTGACATCAGAGAGAAATGGGAAACTTCTAAATGTCTCCGTTCATCGGGGACCTTCATCAGGGGAGGACAAGGGCATTTGGCTTCCACAGCTAACAACCGCCTTCGGGAGTGAGATTCCCTCAACTCTGGGAAGCTGTGTTTGTTTGTCAGAGGCAGGCATGCGCTATTTCTCTTTATACAAGCAAGGAAACCTCAAAAGAGGGGAATGCATTTCAGAAGACCCGGGTTTGCTCTCTTCCTCCTCGGGAGCCTTACCATTAATGAGGTATCGATTGCCTGGCTATGATCATTGTGCCGTCACTGGAGATCAGTCCAGGATGGAAAGTTAATAAAGATGACTATCACAGCGCAGTCTGCGTCCGAAGGCACGCCAAGGCACTCGGATTTGTTTTCTTAATGTGGGTGTTTTCTCCGTTTCCATTAAGTTTTCTAAAATTTATTCTGGCTTGCTCACACTGCTGCAAGAGCTGCAGAACCAACATCTCTAGTACTGCAGAGAGCTCTGTCCTCAGTCGGATGGGCCATCCTTCTCCCCGACGTCAGCAAGGAGCAGCCAGGGTGGGGAGCCCAGGCCAGGGTTTGCATGTTTGTAAGCACTACATCTTTGACCCCCTACAATCCCCAGCAACTGTCAGCCACCTTTGTGGTGGAGGAGGGAATTTTAGAACTCACGAGGGCCTATACAGAGAACTCAGAAAATGACGCTGAAGTCGAAACTGCCAATCCCCCAGCTCAAGAGAGCAACTGGAGGCCTAAGAGAGGCCCAGGGATTTTAGTCAGTATGGCTGTTTTAAGATTTTAAGAACAGGATCAATGGAATGAGTGAAAGGATAGTGGCATTCCTTATCTGCCCGTCTTAAAATCACCTGGTGGTGACCCTTGGTGATCTAACAGGGCATAGTCGACAGAAAGTTGGCTCTGGAACAAGAAGGTCTGGGTTCAGATCCCACTTCTGTCAACTCCCGTCTTGTGACTTTTGAAGGCTGTTTGACTTCGCAGGACCTCCTTTCATTGTTTGTGAAATTTGCAGTCATGATCAAGATTTAAAAAACAGCAGTGCATCTGAAAGTGCTGGTACATTCCTGGGTGTGCCGGAAGCACTCAGTGAATAGAAATATTTCTTCTCTTCCCAGGGTTTAAGATGGGAGTGGCACACTTTTTCTGTAAAAAGCGACATCTAGTACATAGTTTAGGCTTTGCAGTTTGTCCTTCCTGGTGCAGGCAGCAAACAGGCTTAAATGAGCTCATGCAGACTAAAAGGCAAAATCGAGGGTATGACATAAATACTTATACAATAAGAGGGAAAACATTTTTTCTCAAAATTTTTATTGATGTAATTAAAAATGGAATGGTTGGGTATAATTATTTTTTATCATACAGGTCTGCCCGTGAGAAAAATGAATTTTTGAGATAATATTTTATTTAACATCTGATAGCATTTCCTATCTTCAAATCAACTGCAAATGTTCATTGTAAAAAGTGTTCTCAGCTTGCAAGCCATGCACAAACAGGCTCAGGCCGGATGTGACTACAGGCTGTAATGTGCCAACCCTAGATTTCTGAATAGAAAGCCTTTCCTCCCACACATGCATCTCTGTTCATGTCCTCTGGCCCCTTTAGGTTCCTGAATCAAACTGTTTGCCTTCCCTTCTGCTGTGGTCTGAGTGTTTGTGTCCCCTAAATTCCTGCAGTGAAACCTAATCTCCAGTGTGAAGGTAGTAAGAGGTGGGCCTTTAAGGACGTCACGGGGTGGAGTTCGCACAAATGGGATCGGTGTCCTTGTAAAAGAAATTCGAGGGAACTTGTTCATCCCTTCCGCCATGTGAGGACACAGTGAGAAGGCACTGTCTGTAAACCAGAAAGTGGTCCCAGACGCTGACTTGCTGGCCCCTTAGTCTTGGACTTCCCAGCCTCCAGCACTGTGAGGAATAAATGCTCATTGTTTATAAATTGTCCGGTCTATAATATTTTTGTTCTAGCAGGCTGAACTAAGACACCTTCACTCACCATAAGACCATGCTTCTCTGTGACACCTCTTCTGAGAAGCGTTCCCTGATTCTGCCTTGTCCGTACAGAATGAATAGCACCATCTCTTTATTTATTTATTTATTTATTTATTATACTTTAAGTTCTATGGTACATATACACAACCTGCAGGTTTGTTACATATGTATACATGTGCCATGTTGGTGTGCTGCACCCATTAACTTGTCATTTACATTAGGTATATCTCCTAATGCTACCCCTTCTCCCTCCCCCCACCCCATGACAGGCCCAGGTGTGTGATGTTCCCCACCCTGTGTCCAAGTGTTCTCATTGTTCAATTCCCACCTATGAGTGGAACATGCAGTGTTTGGTTTTCTGTTCTTGCGATAGTTTGCTCAGAATGGTGGTTTCCAGCTTCATCCATGTCTCTACAAAGGACATGAACTCATCCTTTTTTACAGCTGCATAGTATTCCATGGTGTATATGTGCCATATTTTCTTAATCCAGTCTATCATTGATAGACATTTGGGTTGGTTCCAAGTCTTTGCTATTGTGAATAGTGCCACAGTAACATATGTGTGCATGTGTCTTTATAGCAGCACGATTTATAATCCTTTGGGCATATACCCAGTAATGGGATTGCTGGGTCAAATGGCATTTCTAGTTCTAGATCCTTGTGGAATCACCACACTCTCTTCCACAATGGTTGAACCAGTTTACAGTCCCACCAACAGTGTAAAAGTGTTCCTATTTCTCCACATCCTCTCCAGCACCTGTTGTTTCCTGACTTTTTAATGATCGCCATTCTATCTGAATGCACCATCTCTTCTTAACACAGACTCCTTTGGCTGACTCTGCAGGGAGACAGACAGCCCCTTGAGGGTAGCCCTGAATTTTCTTATTTAGTGTATTCAGTAGGTATAGCGCCAGCACCTATAGAGCTAAGCACATGTCTTTGGGGAAGGAAATGATGTAGGGGTTAAATCTGGGCCACACTAGGGACAAAGATCTTGCCCCTTCCCAGTGATTGAGTAGCAGCCATGGGTGATCAATAACAATAATAAGTGCTAGCACAGACCCAGTGGTCGCCACTAACTGGGTAGTCATTGTATTATCTCACTTAATCCTCACCCGTAGTATAAGGTAGATACTATTATCTCTCCATTTTACAGATGAGAAAAATCGAGGTCAAATTGCTTGGGTGAGGTCTATGGTTAGTGTGTGGTCAAGCCAGGAGTCAAACTTGTGGACACCTCACTCCTGAGCCCATTCAATTGCCCCAGCACCTGCCTGTGCAGGCAGCTCCTCACACAGCATCCTGTCCCATCTCTACAGCCCAGTGAGCTTCCCTAAGATCACCATTTTACTACCGTTTTCCTTTTAATCCTCCAGTGTTATGAACTTGAAGCCAGACCCCCAAAAGTTTCATTTTACGTATTGAAGACATTTCCCCAGATGTCCCGATGCTGCTGCTTGTCCCTTTGCCTGTGGTCCAGGCAGAAGAGGTGAAGCCAGGTGGAGGAGTCATTGAATGGCAGTCTTAAAGGTGCCCTTGGCATTCAGGTGGGGAAACTGAGGCTCAGAAAGGTGAAGGGCCCTTTCCCAGGTGGCACAGCTCTATGATGATAGTAGCACAGCCTAGAATAGCAGCAATAACTATGGAGACAAAAAAGATGAGGTTACATTGAGTGCCAATGTGCCAGGCAGTATGCAGAAGAGCTTCCTTGGATGAGCTCCGGCAAATACCTCAGCAAGCCACAGCACTGGGCAGTATCATAATGTCCTGGAGAATGGCGTTAGGTCATGCATTGGTAAGTGAAGGATCTGAACCAGCTGGACCTCGCCCAGCCCCATCACTGTGTTCCTCAGGAAGGTGGGTGTGGTGCAGGGGCCACCTCGGACCAAAGGGCCATGCCAGAGTCCCCCCAGCAGGACTGGGTCTGCAGCATCAGGAGTGACCCAATGGTCTCCCCTGAAACTATGCCAAGGCTTTGTGGTTCTGGTATTTCCACCAAACTGAGTAAGTGCCACCAGGAGATATAAGTTCTGTCTTGGCTGTGTGCCTTCCTGCTCCTATGACTTTGAGAAGGCCACTTCATCTCTCAGAGACTCAAGTTTCCTTCTCAGTGAAACAGCACTCTTGGTGACTTCTCAATGGCTCTTGAGTTGTTCTTCAGTCCAAGAGTTCTGTTGGCTGTTCAGCTTCATTTCCAACATGCTCCTGTGAATCACCAGCCAGTGCCCTGCTCTGCTGAAATCAACCAAGTCCCAATTTCTCTCACTTCCACACCTAACCCTGTGCCTCCTTCCATCACCTCCTGGGAGTCACCTGCTGGTATGGTTTGGCTGTGTCCCCACCCAAATCTCATCTTGAATTCCCATGTGTTGTGGGAGGGACCTGGTTGGGGGTAACTGAATCATGGGGGCAGGTCTTTCCCATGCTGTACTCATGACAGTGAATAAGTCTGACAAGATCTAACGGTACAATAAGGGGGAGTTCCCCTGCACAAGCACTGTTTGTCTGCTGCCATCCATGTAAGATGTGACTTGCTCCTCCTTGCCTTCTGCCATGATTGTGAGGTTGCCCCAGGCACATGGAACTGTAAGTCCAATTAAACCTCTTTCTTTTGTAAATCTCCCAGTCTCGGGTATGTCTTTACCAGCAATGTGAAAACAGACTAATACATCTGCCCACCACCACATCTCCACTCACAGGCCCTGCTGGCACTGGAATGCAAGGATGGAATGGGAGCAGTCTCCATCCTCGAGGAGTTCACCATCTGCAGAGGAGATGCCATACCCATTCACATGGTTCTAATCTTAGGGGACAGTGACCAGTGCCATAGAGAGGAAGGCACACACTGCTATGGAAGTTTAGAGGTGGAGGTCTCTTTAAAGAGAAGAGGATAGGAGGATAGGCAGGCTTCCTGTAGGGGCAGCATCTTAACCTGGAGGGGGACAAGTAGAGCTGACTTGGAGATTTGGGTTTTGAGGGAAGGGTCAAGGAGCAAAATAAAAGCAAGCACAGTAGGCTGGAAAGAACTCATTTTACAGATCTGCAAATTGGCTCCACCAAAAGCTTTTCCATCTGCCTTCCCATTTGTCTCCTCTCCCAGAGGGGTTTTGACTTATGAGCACCTCCAAGTGGGGATGCTTTCCACCGAGTCCCAGAGCTCAGCCCAAACCTTCTGCTGTGCTCTCCCCCATCTTTACACTTTATTTCAGACACTTTTCATGGGGTCAGGGCTCTACAAAAAAAAAGGGCAACTTGCAAAAAACTATGCAAGTTGGGGCACTCCCTTCATCACACATAAGCCATGGGACTCTGGCCAAGTGGCCTCCCTGCCAAGCCCCCTTGTCCTGATCAGTAAAGTCGGTGTCTATTATCTGTCCTAGAGAGCCTCTTACCGGGTCACCAAGGACCAAGAGAGAAAAACAGACAAAAGAGCTTTTGGAAGTATAAATTATTAGAGCAAACATGATCCCATATTAGTAGTAGTAATCATTATTACTAATATTAACTCATAATTAATTACTACATTTTAGTAATTATTATTATTAATGATTTATTGCTAATTACTTATTATTAATTGGCTGCTTACTCTGTGCCCTACCCCATCTGACACTGGGGGCAGGGGCAGAGAGCAGAAGGGATAAAATCCCTGGGAGGCCCTCCTGTGTGCCCAGCATGGTGACTTGCCCCACTCCACTCCATCCTTCATAATAGACCTTGTTTTTTTTGTTGTTGTTGTTTTGTTATTTTGTTTTGTTTTGTTTTTAAGGTGGAGTCTTGCTCTGTCACCAGGCTGGAGTGCAGTGGCACGATCTCGGCTCACTGCAACCTCCACCTCCCGGGTTCAAGTGATTCTCCTGCCTCAGGCTCTTAAGTAGCTGGGACTACAGGTGTCCGCCACCACATCTGGCTAATTTTTTTGTATTTTTAGTAGAGATGGGGATTCACCGTGTTAGCCAGGATAGTCTCAATCTTCTGATCTCATGATCCACCCACCTCAGCTTCCCAAAGTGCTGGGATTACAGGAGTGAGCCATTGCACCCAGACAACCTTGTTTTACAGAGAAACTAAAGTCAATGAGGTGGCATGCACTGCCCAAGGTGGCACAGCCAGGAAGTAGCAGAAATGGGATTTGAAACTAGGTCCATCTTCTTACTACCTGATGCTTCCTAGTGGGGCACAAGCTGCTTAGGATGTCTTTTCCAGGGCCCTTAAGGTGCTCACGGTGACATCGGAAAGTCAACATATGCCTCATTCATTCATTCCTATTATGGCTCCAAATCCTTGCTGTGCCCAGGCCTCTGCACAAGCTGTTCCCACACACTTCACCACTCTCTTCTCCTCTCCTCCCCATTGCAGGCAAACTCCCATTCTTAAAGCGAGGTCCAGGCTCTGCTGATACACACAGGTATTCTCTTAAAGGATCTCGTCACATCATTCTTTTGATGTGACATCTGTTTCCATCTCTCTCCTATTACACCATAAACTACATGAGGATAGAGGGCTTGTCTTTTCCATGACAATATTTAATGTATTTAGTCCAGTGTCAGTAAATCAGTAGAAATGAGGGAAAGAAAAGAAAGGGGGAGGGAGAAAGGAATAATAAGAGGAGAGGAGGAAAGGAGAGAGGGAGAGAGGGAAGGAAGGAAGGAAGGAAGGAAGGAAGGAAGGAAGGAAGGAAGGAAGGAAGGAAGGAAGGAAGGAAGGAAGACAGGTGGGCGGGAGGGAGGAACTGTCAGGTGACTCTGAGCTATTTGTGATTCATCTTTGTTTGCGACTTATCTGGAATCTTGAAGTGAACTTTGGAGACCGTTAACTTCTTCTTACACAATGCTTTCTGTGATACTTTCTCTTTGTTCTAATTTTTTCCAAATCTCTCAAACTTTCAACGTCCCACACTTTGAGTTACATCGAAGCCCACTCCACTACAAAAACTTCAACTTGCAATCTTGTTGTCTCAAACATCCTAAGGTTGTATAATAACCAAATGTCTTTGTTCTCACGATGAGAGTATGCATCAAGAATCAAAGAAGCAAGAGGAAAAAGAACGTTCCAGGCTATTACTGTAACAATCCAATTACAATGCCTATCAAACTTAACTTCACAGGTTATAGCTCCTAATTGCCTGACAAAAATTGACACTTCAGTCGCAACAGCATAATATAATCAGAGTCCAAATTAAATTTGATCGTGGGCAGAAAACGATGCTATCATTTGAAGGCATGGAAACAGGAGATCAACTAGCATGATACCCGGGATCCGAAATGAAAATTATTCATTAATGGCAATGCGTTTCTGATAATGGAAATGACACAGTTCAGACGGCTTCGTAAAAACACTATTAATTAAAAAGATGATAGACCTAACAAGCCGTAGAAACCAGAGGACTTTTTTTGGGGTGTGCTTGTTAAGGTGAAGGATGACAATGTGTAAGAACAGAAGTTGATGCACTTTTGTTGGAAGTGTTTCGCTGACGCATGAGCCAAGTTTACTGGCCGTTGCTTTGTGAAGTGACATTCTCCAGGGGGCCATGTTCCAGGACTATAAAAAAAAAAACAAAAAGAGACTTTGGCCGTAATACGGCTCTGCAGTAAGTGCAAATGGTGCTGGCTGTAAAACAGAAGGGCCCAATTCATAAAAGAAAAGGCTCAAGGGAGTTTGGGGTGCCGTAAAAGAAAAATATGCCTGGACGATGCTTGAAAAGGCGTGTGCACGTGTGTGTGAGAGTGTGTGTGTGTGTTTTGTTTTCCACCTTGCAAGGTCTGTGTGATTTGTCCCAGAGGGTGGCATTAGTGATAAGCTCCACCCTCCAGACCTCCCCGCCCTCTCCCCAACACACACACACTCATACACTTCACTCTCACAGATGGTCCTGATTTGAACAGTAACTTACCTGGCCAGCCTTTCCACAATCCCTAGTTTAGGGAATTGAAATACGCAAAAGGACAGGCAAATCTAAGAGCCTATCAGGGTTTGGGTACAGAAATTTAAAGTTCTTTTTTGTTGTTGTTTAAAAAACATCACAACAAAACAATATCCTTTGAGAACGAGTTACGTGTTCATGTTTTGAGTTGTCTACTCATTCAAACAATATTTTTTGAGTGCCTTTGATACATTAAGCCTCATCCTATGATCAACGGGGAATTGCACTGAACCAGACAGACACTGTTCCCTTCCTCAGTCTAGCCAAAAATGGGTGTTGGCCAAGTGCTTAGCCTTGAAAAAGAATTACAGAGAGTGAGACCAGAGACCAGAAGTGCTCACTGTGTAGAGATCAGGAGGGCTTCTCAGAAGAAGTGACATTGAAGGTGAGACCTGAAGTGGGAGACTGGTGAATGATGAGGGGATGAGAGTGAGGGAAGAGTCACAGCTTAGGAAATGGCATATTGGCACCGCCAGTTATAATTGTGGGCACAGCAAAGCTATGAGGCTTCCCAAAATATTAACAAATACTACTACTGCATTCATCGAAGGAAACTGTTCAACTTAACTTGAGGCTTTAACTCGCCTTTAACTGGGCAAAGGGTCTTAGTTACAGGACTCTTGCATTAAAGGCATGAGATGCAGAAGACAAGAGAGGACAATGCTTTCCCCCACCCTATTAGATTCAGGCGCAGCTGTATGACTGGCTGTGTTGATCACACGTGGGCAGGGTGACTGTAGGCCGCTTACAAACGGAAGTGTTGAGAGCCATCTCACAGCTCTGCTGAGTTCTCTTTTCCTTCCCTCCTAAGGACTGGTGAAGTCCCAGGCTGGGTCCCCTCCCTCAGCCTGAACCCCATGGTGAAAATGATGCAGCGCCCCCGCTACCAGGGAGGGGTGGCACAAGCAAGCAATGTGTCCTTATCCATCAGCCACTGTGGCTTTGGGGCTCCTGTGAGGGCAGCTCAGCCTAGCTTGTCTTCATCAGTGTAATAGCCAGGCGGGCGTGCAGGGGAGAAGGAGCCAGGAATGAAGGGGTGTCCCTAGCATCTTATCAGAACCCAGTGGGTTAAAGAAGCAGGGAAATTGGGGTCTGGAAGAGGAAGGATCTGAATGGATGCTGCTTCAGAGAAGGAGATTCCGGTTCCACCAAAAGAAAAACCTTCCCATGAGATTGGCGCGTGGTCCTTGGCAATGGTTCGTGAGGTCACTTGAAACTCTGAGACTCAATGATTTTCTGATTCCGTACAGGAAGCCAGGTGTCACCAATCCGGGGACCACTAGTGACTACGAAGAACAACCCATAGCCTCAGTTGTTCTATCCGATTTGTTTTAGTCTAGGCCAGCATCATTCAGTGCAAACTCTATTTTGAGCCTAACAAAGTGATCTAAAATGTCGTAAAATATGCAAACTGCAACCCCAGCGTTTCCACCTTCTGTTCTTCCCCTCTCCTCTCTCTCCTTTCATTCCTCTCTCAATCTTTAAAGAATAAGGAGGCTGGCGAAAGGTGCAAACCTTATGGGGGGAAGGACATTTGACTGCCACACAGAATTTTCACAATTCTGGACCCGGGGTAGCCCTGCAGCAGAACGGGGTTCTCTCAACTCAGAGCTCCACATGGCTGGCGGCTGAGTGTCTGCACCCTTGTTAACAATTCCTAGTGAGTGGGATGGAGGCCGGGATCAACCCCGGGCCTGGGCTCGTCCAAGCGCCCAACAGTGAGGCTCATGGCTTTGTCGACAGAGTCTGACCAGTGGGCAGGCCTGTGGCAGGAAGTTGATCGTCCGTGTTCTGTGAATGGCCTCCGCTCCACAGCTGTGTGCAGCCTCCCTCCTGCTGAAACTCACTTGCAAAGTGAAACAGGTTGGCAGCCTCATGCCAGAGAGAGCTTCTGCAGGCAGCGAATCCCCTTGGTCCACGCTCCCCAAAACATTTTACAAAAACAGAAGCAGTACCGGAGATGGGGGTGGACCTCAGACCAGATCGTGCAACCTCATGAGATCCTCGTGGGAAACATTTTATCCCAGTTTCACAGATGAAGACACTGACTCGCGGATAAGTCATGGAATAGGCCCAAAGTCATCAGCTAATAAGAGGTGGAGCCAGGATTCAAAACCAGGCGTGTTCTTTGGAGCCCACACCCTCCCCATGAGGGATGAGAGGCCAGGCCACTGCTGCTGTCATCTCTCCCCTCTATCCTCCCTCTCTCTCAGACTTGTGCTCGCCCCTATTGCTCCACAAATCTGCCCGCTTCTCATCTCTGCTTCTCTCTGCAGACTGGCTTCCTCTGCTGGCCTCTCTGTGCCCACACCCCTGTGACCTCAGTGGACACCTGGCTCTGGCTGATTGTGGTCCAACCCTGGCCCAGACATATCCATGAACCTGCAAATGTCTCCCAACAGCCAATGGAGTCAGAATTTCCATGTCATAACCCCAAAATGCCCAGCAGACAGTATCTGGCTGGCCCAAGGGAATGAGGTTACCTGGTAACCGAGATAGCTGCACAGGCCCATTCCTGTGGCAGGCCTCTGGATGGGAGTGGATACTTCTAGAAGCCTAGGAATAAGGAGGTGGTTCCTTACAGCTCCATTATACATCCAAGCACTGCATCTGACAGCTCCGAGCCTCTAGGGCTCTTTGACTCATTTTCCTCCTCCAAAGCCACCATGCGCTCTTTCACTCATTCAGTAAATATTTGCTAAGCACTAAGGGCCAGGCTATGCTCATCGCTGGGAGTACAGTGGTAAATAAGGCAGGCACACTCCTTCCCTGCGTGGAGCTTCTGTTCCTAGTGGGCAGACAGACCTAAACCAATATATAAATGATGATGAGAGGTCACTTCAGTGGGACCTGGTCTCTGAATGAGATAAACAGGAGATGTGTGGGAGAGTAACTGAGGGTGTGGGGGAGGGAAACAAGGGAGTGGTCTCCTGCAGAAAGGACGTCCTACAGGAGTTAGCATCAGAACTGAGACCTGTGCTTGGGGACCTAGAGGCCACCAGGACAAAAGGGTAGAAAGGAAAGACCTGGCTGTGCTTGAGAAATGCAGAGGCTTCCAACTGGCCCGGGGTGGATGCCTGGGGAGAGAGGCCTTCCTACACCTGACACCCAAAGGAGTTTTCTCTCCAAGCCCAGGATTCTGCAGCTCAACATCCTGCTTGAATTCTTCAATGCATTTGTCACAATGTGCAATTATGTTCCAGTTTGTCTCTTTTTTAGTGTCTGTTTCCTCCATGAAGTTCTTCTAAGTGCCACGAAGCCAGGGATCTTCTCCATTTTCCCTCCATAGTACCCCCTCTGCCTAGAAAGACACACAGAATGGATGAGAAAATGAATGAGAGAGAGAAGCGCAAGCCATTGGAAAAGGATCTTGTCTAGGGATGGGTTGGAGCCCAGGCTGAAACAAACATTCCCCACAAAGGCTCAGGGGTGCTGGGCAGCAGCTGGGCCCACAGTGGTCTCTTTCCTTCCTCCCTTTGTTGTGCATTATCCAGAAATAAAGCGGTGTTGATATGGTGCTTTCAGATGGCAATGATCACGGGAAACGGCCTCTCGTTATCCTGCCTGCCTATTGTTTGTTCCAGGTAGAAGTACTCATCCAAGATCACACCCAGCACATGTTCACAAAGAAAAGGATGGCTCCCCTGGCTGTGCCTGCAAGGGCAGACACTGGAAATAAACAACTGGCAAGTTCCAAAAAGAGTTTAATGGTCCCCCAGCAGCCTGTGGTCCTGCCATGCTGGAATCAAAGCATTTATTCTCCTCTTACATGCAGTGATATCTGGAAGGCTTTGACTTGTTTTCCATTGTAGGAATTGCACTTGTTGGCCCTAGACACCAGGAAAATAGCAACACCTGTGTTAAAATGGCAAGGAGTTCTTGGCAGCAAAAGCCTCATCTTTGTGATTAAAAAAAAAAAAAAAAAAAATTTAAGGTTATATACCCAAATCATGTGCTCCAGAGAGTATAACATCAAGAGGCTCAGTGCAAGCTACCAAAACAACGGGGAGAAGAATAAGGAGATGACTAACTTCTCCCTATAACTAAAATAAAATTAAAAATGAATTAAAGAGTTAAATGGTCAAATGGAAAATAGAAAAGCATTAGTAAATATTTCTATAACTAGAGATGAGAAAAATCTTATTAACCATAGTAGTCACAGAACCTAGGAAGAAACCAAAAGAGAAAATACTGATATAATCTACACAGAAAAGATAAGATCCTGGCTGTAAAATATAAGAATAAGATTAAAGAATAAGCTTTAAACCAGGACAAAATGTATTTGACATGGATATAAATAGTAACTTTAACATGAAGAGATCTTTTACAAATAAAGAAGATGATGCCCCCCAACCACAGAAAAATGAGCAAATAATATGAACAGGCAATTTACAAAAGGAGAAATCTAAACGACCAATGATCTTTTAGAAAAAAAATCTACATAACAAGTAATCAAAGAAATAAAAATTAACAAAATAATCAGATACAACGTTTTAGCTATTTAAATTGGCAGTGAGGCAGTGATTTACAAAAAAAAAAATTTTTTTTAAAGAGATGGTGGTCTCACTCTTTCACCCAGGCTGGGGTGCAGTGGCACAGTTATCATTCTCTACCCCCTGAAACTCCTGGGCTTAAGCAATCCTCCCACCTTAGCCTCCTGAGTAGCTGAGACCACAGGAGTGAGCCATCATGCCTGGCTAACATTTATTTATTTATTTATTTATTTATTTATTTATTTATTTATTTTGTAGAGACAGTCTTGCTTTGTTGCCTAGGCTGGTCTCAAACTTCTGGCCTCAAGCAATCCTCCCACCTCAGCCTCCCAAAGTGCTGAGATTACAGGTGTGAGCCACTACAACCAGCTGGCCATAATTTTTTTTAAGCAATAATACTCCATGTTGATATCATGAGGGGGATTAGAAAATTATATGTACTGCTTGGAGAGACTGTAATAGTCACACCATTTGAGGAGGCCAATTTTCACTTAAACCCTAATTTTTAAGCCCACACCTATGGTAGACAGACTAACAGCCTCTCAAAGATGCTCACATTCTAATCTCCAGAAGCTGTGAATATGTTAAATTATATTCAAAAGGCAATCAAAGCAGCAGATAAAATTAACTTTGCTAATCAGCTGACCTTAAAAGAAGAAGATTATCCTGGACTGACCAGGTGGGCCCAATATAATCCCAAGGGTTCTTAACAGTGGAAGGGGGAGACAGAAGGGTAGTATCAGAATGATGGGATGTGGGAAGGACTGGACCAGCCATGGCTGACTTTGAAGATGGAGGAAGAGGCTGTGAGCCTAAGAATTGCAGGCAGCCTCTAGAAGCTGAAAAAGGAAGAAAACAGAGTCTCCTCTAGAACCTACAAAAGGAACGCAGCCTGCCACACCTTGACTTTAGCCCAGTAAGATCTATTTTAGACATTGGACCTCCTGAATTGTAACATAATAAATTGATGTTGTTTTAAGTCACTAAATTTTCTATGGTATGGCAGCCACAGAAAACTAATACAGTACCCTTCCCCCAACAACAAAAAAATAGGATCTCTAGTTATTTCTTCTATTAGAAGTACTCTAAAATGTAACCAAAGATATATATTCAAGGACGATATGTAATAGTGACATTTGGGATCAATTTCATTACGCATATATGCAATTACTGAAAAATTACATATACCCACAACACAGAATACTAGGCAGCCATTAAAATCATTATGATTTTAATCACAGCGATTTAAAAATCTTATTATGATGATTAAAAATAATAATTATTTTAATGGCTGCATAGTATTCCGTGTTGTGGGTATACGTAATTTCTTTTCATGGGAAGATTTCTGATATATCGGTTTAAAGGCAAGTTACAAGAAAATATGTACAGTAGCATACAATCTTTGAAAAACTACTCGTCTTTAACATATCTATGCCAAGATATTTGCCATGCTCATTGGGTGGTAGGACTATAAATAACTTTATTTTTCTTTTTGTGATTATATTTTTCAAGTATCCAGCATAACGTCTATATGACCCAAGCAATTTTGAAGAGAGTATTATAAAAGTGTATTCTAGCACATTTGTATGATGAAATAACATGCCACCATTAAAAAATATAATCAGCCGGGTACAGTGGCTCACACCTGTAATCCCAGCACTTTGGGAGGCCAAGGCAGACGGATCATGAGCTCAGGAGATCGAGACCATCCTGGCTAACACGGTGAAACCCCGTCTCTACTGAAAATACAAAAAAATTAGCCGGGTGTGGTGGCGGGCGCCTGTAGTGCCAGCTACTCAGGAGACTGAGGCAGGAGAATGGCCTGAACCCAGGAGGCGGAGCTTTCAGTGAGCCGAGATCGCGCCACTGCACTCCAGCCTGGGCGACAGAGCGAGACTCCATCTCAAAGAAAAATAAATAAATAAATAAATAAATAAATAAATAAATAAATCAAATTGTAGAAGGCTATTTCATGGCACTGGAAACTATTAACGACATATTACTAATTGAGAATGTTTCCATGATGGTAAATATATGACGATCCATATTGAGCTTAAAAGAAAAATATGCATATACACAGAAAAAAGACTGACTGGAAATACACCAAAATATTACTGGTAATGGGACTATGAGAGGTTTTGATTGTCTGTATAGGTTTTCTGTAATTAGAAGCACATGGGTAATTTTTGTTGCTGCCGATGTTTTCAGAAAGCACTTGGCGCTGGTCTCCTGGACAGAGGTCCCGAGTGGCCACCTGGTAGTCACAGCTATAAGCTCAGGGGAGCCCTTCCTGCCTCCCTGGCGGACACATTCCGCCCTTGGGGATGGCATGCACCAGCCCTGCAGAGGCCAAGGACCTGGCACAGAGGACACAAATTCTGGTTGTGACAGAGTCTGCTTTTCACATAAGGTGCTTTCTCTGTGGGCCGTTTTTCCTAATGCTTTCGTTCCTCAAATGCCTGGCACCCCTCGACTGTGAGCTCACATGGATGAGCAGGGCACCCAAGAATATTCTGGAAGCCCCATTCCAGGGTAGCCTGACTGGACAAACTCCTCTCAGAAGCCCCAACATCAGCACCTTCTGGTCTCTTTGGGATCGATCAGCTGCCCTGGAGAAGAGTCCTCCCAACTCCCAGCGGGAGGGAGTCCTGGAGCCCCAGCAGGAGGACCAGGCTGGGGCTCTGGTGTTTCCTATGCAAAATTTCACTTCCTTCCTCTTTTCCATCCAGTGCCCCCTCTACCCCTCTATCTATGGATGCTCAGCTCTGGTTTTTCTCAGAGATGGCGTAAAGATCATCTACCCGCCTCTGAAGTCATTCTTAAGTCATCCTTGAACAGACAATTATTTCCAGTTGCATTATCATCATCCAGAGGCGGTGTCCCGGTTTCCTGGGGCCTTCAGAGTCTGCAGCGCAGATGGGCAGCTCTGGCTGTCCCCACTCTCACCCAAGGCTCCCTTAGTGTACGCAGCCTCGGGTTTGCAGGAAGCATCACCCTCCCTGCGTGCTTTCTACCTTACACAGGCTGTTGCTGTTCTCACCCCACATCTTACATGCCCTTGTTGGGTTATATATGCCCACATCTCCATGGACTATTTTTGGGTGGATTTGAGGAAGGTGATAAGCCAAATGTGCACGTTCAATCCGTTCTTCTTAACCAGAAGTCCAAGTTCTGAATGGATATTGACTTTATTAAACTTCACATCAGTGACATGGAATGTGTAGGAATTATTACTATTATCTCCATTTACCACTGAGAAAAGTGGAATCACAGGAGAGTTATGTAATTTACTAATTCTCAGCTGGGGGATTCTGGGCTGAAATCATACAGAAAGGTTTTGTGCATTGCTTAGAAGTATGCAGAGAGGAGAACATGGGTGGAGAGAAGATGTCAGACCAGGGACCAGCTCATGCAAGGTATGTGAGCAGCATGGCTGAGCTGGGAACCACAGGAAGACTGCAGTGCTTAATTCTAGATTTTACAGAAGGGCTCACCATGCCTACTTCTGTGCACCATGGGGAATTTGACTTACAAGACACATGGGATGTTTCCACGTCCACTTTGCTTCTTCATCAAGGCCACCATCCTCACCTCTCCTGGTATTGGGGTTTGAGCTTGGGCAGTTGGCTTTATGAATGGGCTCTACGTCTCCAGCCCCAGCCTGAGTCCAGGCTGGGCTCCAGGAAATCTCTCTCAGCAGAGAGCAATGGGGAAGTGACTGGTGGCTGAGCTGAGAGAAGGTTACGCGTGTGGGACACTCCGTGGGAAGGAGATTCTGCAACCCCATCTCCCAGACAATCACATGGAAATCTCAAGCCCACGTAACCCCTGATCATCGGGCCATGCTTAGGGGAGATCAGATAAAGGGCCGCTTGCGGGTTCCCAGGATGCAGGACAGTGTCTTCCTAGTTGACTGGCAGGTCCAGCAGGCCAGGCTGAGCTGAGATGGGCCTCGTGCTCATTCCCATCTCCCAGAGCAGCAGAGGCCATCTGATGCCCAAGGGTGTAGGTGATAGTCTAGCACCAAGGGGATTTTACAGTCCCAGTGCAAACAGCAGGAGATACCAACATTACTCGGCAAGAGCTACCTTTCAGGCCAGCCTGGAGATTGGCCAAGTAACCAGGGACAACCAGGGACTCCACCCCAGGTTTGAACTTTTCCAGAGGTCTGGTTTTCAAGTCAGAGGTGGAAATCCATATGGGAGTATAGGCTGATCCCTCCTCCCATACTCAGCCCAATCCATCGTCACCTAGGCAGGTGGCTATAAGCATCTTTCCACCAGCTTCCTAGCACCTTCTGCTCTGTGCTGAGAAGAACTACAGAGGCAGAGGTTCTGGGGCAGGCCCAGTCCTGCTGGTAGTATCTAGCCAGAAGCTCGGTTCACAGTGTTCCTTATGTCAAGCAGCAATGGCAAATGTTGCACTCATAGGTGTCAACTGCGAAGCCAGGCTTCTCCTCACCTGAGCTTAAGGAATGTTCTGGAAAGTGATGTGGGTGGTCCTGAAAGTGAACCCCTACTCCAGTGTTTTCAGGAACCCCTACTCCAGTGTTACCAAGCTTAGAGGCCATGTTACTTTCCAACTCTCTCATCCAAGCACTTCATGGGGACTCCAATAAGCAGGACTAAAAGTTCTAAACCTCCAAAACCCCTGTCAAAGCTGCAGCATTGCAAGTCAGCTCTCATGCCCAGCAGCCAAGCCTGTCTGCCTTTTGCACACGGCATCCTTGATGCAGAGTGTGAACACCCACATGGGATATGGTCTCGATCTAGGGGCACATACCCTCACATGTTGTGCCTTTGGGGGAAAGGCAGGGCTGAAGATGCCCCCATTTTTTAAATTTACATTTCCATTCTTTAATCTTCAATTCTGATCTGCAGTTGAGAAATTCTAAATCAATTAGGATTGCCTTCTTTTCATTCCTAAAAACAGATTCTGTTTCAAAGATCAAATAGAGAACTTAAGGAAAGAAATATTTTGGATTTTCGGAGTACTCATCTTAACTTCCACAGGCTGTTTTATAAAAGTACTTGATTAAAGGAACAGAAAAAAGAATAAAACAATGTAGGATCGTAGTGCATTAGAGAGTGCGCTACAGCATCAGCTTAGGATATTCTGCCAGTTTAAAAAGTATTCATGCTCCCCCTTTCTCTGCTTGGCAAACTCCTATTCATCCCTTCATACCCTAACTCAAATGCCCTATCATCTGTGGAAGATTTTCTGACCGCACTGTCCATTTTCATCTCTAGAAACAATTAATGCTTTTTGTGTGATGCAGCCACACAGCTCTCAGTATGTACTTTCTGTGTACTTTGTATTTTAATCAGCTATGTATAAAACCTCACATCTATAAACTGTCTTCCAAACTCACAAAAGCAGAGACTAAGCCTTATATAGTTCACAGTGGTTGTAAAAAAGTGTTGAAAATTCACATGCCACCCCTGCAAAGGCTTCCCAGAATCCCTGGGCAGCAGGAAAATCTACAGACAAGTGATTTAGACTTCTCCCCTCACCACCCACGGCCCACCATGGTAGTGCGCAGTGGATCTCACTCCTTCCCTTAGGTTGTGTAAAAGTCAAAAACGAATTAAAATCCTTCTCTGTAGTCCTCTCATAAGATGTATAAAGAAGGACATCTGCATTCTTTCCTTCTAGCAAATGAACTTTAAGAATCAGCTGTGGCCGGGTGAGGTGGCTTACGCCTGTAATCCCAGCACTTTGGGAGGTGGAGATGGGCAGATCACTTGAGTTCAGGAGTTCAAGACCAGCCTACCCAACATGGTGAAACCCCTTCTCTAATGAAAATACAATAATTAGCCGGATGTGTTGGCGCATACCCGTAATCCCAGCTACTCGGGAGGCTGAGGCAGGAGAATTGCTTGAACCCAGGAGGCAGAGGTTGAAGTCAGCTGAGATTGCACCACTGCACTCCAGCCTAGGTGACAGAGTGAGACTCCATCTCAAAAAAAAAAAAGAATCAGTTGTGTCTTGTGCAGACCATTATGTGGCATATACCTCAACTGTGGTCAGGTCAATCCTGCACTGACCCCAGGCAGGGATCCCCAACCTCAGGGTCCTTGGGAGAAGTGGGACTGCCGGCTCTGGAGCCAGAATGCTGGGGTCCAAATTCTAACTCTACTACTTCTAAGCTGTGGGACCTCAGGTAAGTAACTTGATGTCTTGAAGCCTCAATTTTCTTATCTGTGAAATGGGCACAATTAACATCAACAAATTTAGAGAATTATTGTAAGAAATAACTGAGATCAAGTGTAAAGTGTTTAGAACACAGTTGCTGAATCATAATGACAGCTTAATAATGCTAGTTATTTTTTTCTGTTATGAAAAGTATCAGTATAAATCCTATTCCCTCTCTTCCCTGAGCACTTAGAGAAAAGAGAGGATCGCAAGAAGGGGGTGGAGTCTTTCCAGGCTCTCTGCTGTCCAGGCTCTCTGCTGTTCCTTTCTTATCACTGTGTCCTGTGGGCAGAGACTGTCAGCCAGTTGGCCCTGATTAAGGAGAAGGAGAGAGGAATGCCCCCCGCACCCCCTACACACACACACACCACCATCACCTGCGTTATTCACATGACTTCCCTCTCTCCCTTCCCTTTAGGGCTGGAAGGGGGCTGCAGTGTAGAGAAAGCATAGGTAAAAGACACAGTACTTTGGAATGGTGAGTCATGCATTCTTAAATACGTAAGGCCTGGGTGGAATGAAAAAGAATTTAGGACTAAGAGAAAGGAAGTCTCTCTCCAAGAAAGGTTCAGCTGGTGCACCCCACTCCTGACACCATGGTGGCCGTGACCCTACCTGGCTCCAGCCCCTGGCTTCCTCCAGGTTGGTTCTCCTCCATCTCTGAATGCCCAGGTCTAGAACACCATGGGAGAGTAATTGTTGAATATCTGAAAGTAACTAGACTTCAATAGGCTCATTTGGGGCCATGTTTAACCTAAAGGGAAGACTAGTAAGAGATTGGTAACAGATCACTGGCAATCGAAGTTTAAAATCAAATTTTAAAGTTTAGTTAGATGAAGGGATTCAGACGTTGAATCATCTTTAAATAGAATAGGAGAGAGAAGTAATATAGAACAGGATTTTTAGATATTTTCCCATTTTAAAATGAGAAATCATTTGAGGGAATCATAATATTAATAAAACCAGCAATAATAAAAGAAATTAAGTTTTATTAAACGCCTGCTTTATTGTATAATAACTAACTGTTATTGAATGTTTATTAAAAAGTTAGTAACTAACTTTTATTGAATGAGACAATGTGTTGAGTGCCTCATTAAATCTTTACAACAACCCTGTAAAGGAGATACTGGTGTCCCCATTTTACAGATGGCCAGGTTGAGGTTTAGAAAGACTAAGCAACTCAGTCTGGCGCGGTGGCTCACGCCTATAATCCCAGCACTTTGGGAGGCTGAGGTGGGTGGATCACGAGGTCAGGAGATCGAGACCATCCTGGCTAATACGGTGAAACCCCATCTCTACCAAAAATACAAAAAACTAGCTGGGCGTGGTGGTGGGTGCCTGTAGTTCCAGCTACTCAGGAGGCTGAGGCAGGAGAATGGTGTGAACCCAGGAGGCAGAGCTTGCAGTGAGCCGAGATTGGGCTACTGCACTCCAGCCTGGGCAACAGAGCGAGACTCCGTCTCAAAAAAAAAAAAAAAAAAAAAAAACTAAGCAACTCATTCACAGAGCTCATGGGTGGCTCATGGAGGCAGTACAGTCTGACTGTGGATGCTATAGACAATAGGTACCTGAACTAATACAATTCTGCCAGTGGGTGTGGACTTCCTACTATGTTCTCAACTTCTCCTGTAGGAACACTGGAGTAGAAATGTGGTTCTCCCTTCTGAGAGTTTATAACCTAGTTCTGATGCCAGAACCCATGCATTAAATTATTCAGCAGCCAAATAAGAATTAAGTTTGAAATGCAAGACAAAAGAAGTGAAAAAGTAGGGCTACGGTTTTCTTATCTGCTACAGATATTGTATTGTCTTGACCTCTTCTATGTTGTCATCTAACCGTTTCAGCTCTAGAGCTACTGCCATGGTAACATGCAGTGTGGCCTTGGCCAAGCCCCATCACTGCTGAACCTCAGGCTTCTTAGCTATAATTCAATCTCCAAGCTTTCATTAAGGGTGTAGAGTTTACGGAGTCCTTTGCCATCACACACGGAGGCTTCAACAACGAGTGGGACCCCGTTAACCATGTTCTTGCCTTGAAGATGTTCCCAATTTATAGATTGAAAGGGTTAAACCAGCATGAAGCACAGAATGTATAGGGAGTATGATTGCTGCTGTCACTGTTGTTTTTAGTGAAGAAGTGGTAACATTCTCAGAATTCCAATGGAAGACCCCTGAGAGATGCCTAGAGATGCCTGCAGTGCCAGTGGTCATGAGGATGATTGGGTCAATGTTTGGCGGGGGCATCTTTGTTTCGAAGATTTCACGGTGCTAAAGAAGTTAATGTGTAAATTAAAATCAATTATCTTCAGATAATTGCCTCTGCCTCCATCTTTCTCACTCTTATTCTCCTCTTTATTCCCTCGGCCTTGAAGGCCTACAGCTTGGAATGATGGCACATGAAGTTGAAAGTAAGGTGGCGTGCTCCTCAGATCACAATGAGAGGGGCTAAATCGTGTGCTCAGATCAATCAAGAGACGTGAGGTCCTTAGTCCCTGATTCTCATGCCACTGCTACTCTTTCTCAATGTCATTCCTTTGAGTTCTTTTTCCTAGAGGACCCCAAATCTCTCACGCTAAGGACTTCATGGGCACTTCCCAGCTGTGTGACCTTGAGTTAGTCACGTTCCCTCTCTGAGGCTTAGGTTTTTCATCTATAAAACTGGGCAATATTAACCTACCTCAATGGGGGCTGTTATGAGGATTGAATTAGAAAACAGCCCCTGTTACATGACTGGGAAGGAAAGCTATTGATACCATTGTGCTTTAGGCTACACTGGTTCTTAAAAACTTTGTAACCCAAATATAACCAGGCCAGAGGTCCAGTATCTGCATAGGGTAGCTTTTGAATAAACAATAGTTTGACAGTCAAAAGTAATTCTTAAAATCTTTTCTGAAATATCCTATAGACTATTGAAGGATGTGCAATTCACATTCTACAGCAAAACATTTTAAAAGCATCATTCCTTATTTACTCCCCTCTCAACTTTCAAGCTATCCCATAACTTCCCCATAAGACTTTCTCCTTCTCTCCTATTCCCACTTAAGGCACCATGCAGCCTATGGTCTCTTTGCTTTGCCTGTCACCTGACTTCCTGCTCTACCTTTCTTCCTTCTGGTAATCCATTCCCATTCCTGAATACAGTGCCTTACCTAGGCCATTAGGAGTCCTTCCAATTATGCAGTTCTTTCTACTCATTAGACTGCCCAACAGACAGAAGGTCTGAGACCATGCAGGAAGACTGTGAGTCCTGTCGAGAAGGTCAGGTGTGTGCACAGGCTGCAAATACTGCTATAACACTTAGATCCACTAAATTACACATAAATAATTTGAATTGCTTTTAGAGCAGTGCACAAAATAGAGGACACTCTTTATTGCCAGCAAAGGCTTCAAGCTTTGAATGCTTACTTGGATTCTTACCTGGAGAACTGTGTTTTTAGCCCACCTGGCATGAGGTTAGAAAAAGGCCAGCAAATCCCATGAAAGGCCTTCTGAGCTTTGAAGACTTCACTGGGAGAGAGGAAAGAGAAAAAACTCTTTTCTGCCAAAGTCAACTGGCTACTCCTTTCCCATGATCTTGCCCTGTTTGGTCTTCTGATGAAGGTGGCATCTTTCAAAAAGGACTATCATTCTACAGCCACAGGTGCCAAGACCTCAAGAGATAAGAGAATGTTTACTCAAAGGAGAAAACCACCTTCTGCTCATTGCTCTTCTTGCATTGAAAGCTCCATTCCCTGTTAGAGTGTCCTCGTTAGATGTTTTAAAGGCCTTTGTTTTGTCCTCAACTTCAGGGTGGATGGAAGAGAAATGTTGAAGAAAAGGTATGTAGGCCAAAGTCCAACCCGGCCTCCTGTGGACATTTGCTAGATAGAGTTATTGGTATCTGGAATGGGCTCAGGGTCCACCGAAACCTCTGAACCTTAACTCAAGAGCCAAGAGCATCACCTCATTTGGATCTGAGCAGAATCCCATCAGCAGTTCCCTCCGAGGAAGGCCCATCACTCAGCAAGCCGTTCCCAGGGTCTTCAGTCCCCATTAGTATTTAATGTTATTCCTATGGTAAGCGATGGCCGGGTTCAGCTCTTTTGGAATGGGTCTGGGTTTAGTTTGCCCGTGGAAAAGGATGCATTAGTGAGATTAAATGGGGCTTGTCATGCCAGCACATGTCACTGGAGCTGCTACAGACAATAACGACAGCAGGAAACGATCTTTCGCAAATGATGAATTCGTGTCTAGATTTAATTGTGCTTTTTTGTAAAGGTGTGTCGGGGGTCACAGCTTCACACAGTCCAAACGGGTTTCCTGACAGGCTGCCAGCTCTAGAGTCTTGCAGTAGATTGGGTGCTTGGTTAAATGCAAGCTAATGTGCCTTTCATGGAGATGCAAGCACCAGCAGCAAGACAGAAAGAAAGTAAAAATTAACAGCGGGAGGAAAATGGGGAAAACTACTTGTTGTATTCCAGGCACCGAATTATACTGCTCAATTAATTTTTCTGGCTCCCTCTAAATGGTGGGCTCCTTAAGAGTGAGAACCACAGCTTATCCAGTTCTATTCTCCCAATTTTATTATGGCACCTGGCACATAGTAAACACTCAGAGATTGATGAATGTATGAATGGCCAAACTCTGCTTGATTCCCATTTTAGAGGAACAAAATCCAGACAGATACATAGCTTTAAGTGAGAAAAAATCAATAAAACAGTCTAAGCACATTATAATACAATGGCATAAAGCAGTATCATGAAGTCATTAAAAATAATGGTGGATTCAGATGATTGGATGAATACAATGTGGAATAAGCATGCAATAGAATATTATTTAGCTTTAAAAAGGAGGGGAATTCTGACACATGCTACAACATGGATGAACCTTGAGGACATTATACTAAGTGAAATAAGCCAGTCAAAAAAGAGCATGTATTGGATGATTCCATTTGACTGGATGACTCCATTTGACGATGATATGAGTTATCTAGAGTAGTCGAATTCATAGGGACAGAAAGTAGAACTGTAGTTGCCAGAGGCTCAGGGAGAGAGGTATAGGGAGTTGTGTAATGGGTACAGAGTTTCAGTTTTGCAAAATGAAAAGAGTTCTGCAGAGGAATTGTAGTATTGGTAGCACACCAATGTGAATGTACTTAATGCCACTGAACCGTACTCATAAAAATGTACAGTTAAGATCGTAAATTGTATACTTTGTGCATTTTACTGCAAGTAAAACAAACGTAGGAAATTTTGTCCAAATGGAAAAATGCAATATGTTTTGTCCAAATGGAAGAATGCAAAATGGCATAGACATGCACATGAAGAGGAATAAGCAAAGAGAAAACTACTGCATGGTGGGTGGTGGCATCATCACAATTATATCATTTTTAAAATGTATTTAATATTTACACATTTCCTTTAAAAACTTGTTTTACTCAAAAAAGTAAAGATATCAAAAGAATACCTAGCAGGAGAAAGGAATAAAAGCACAAATAGATCTGAATGATACTGACAACATGGCTGTGGTCATGGGTTCCTGATGTAGAGGGATGCAGAGCTCGTTAAGTGCCAATGTCCCTTAGTCACTTCCCTTTGATGATGGTGGTGATGGTGATGATGATGGTGATGGTGATGGTGGTGGTGATAATGATATCGGTGGTGATGATAATGATGCTGGTGATGATGGTGGTGATGATCATGGTGGTGGTGGTGATGATGATATTGGTGGTGGTGGTGGTAATGATGCTGGTGTTGATGGTGATGGTGGTGGTGATGATGATGATGATCATGGTGGTGGTGGTGGTGATGATGATGGTGGTGGTGGTGGTGATGATGGTGGTGGTGGTAATGATGCTGGTGGTGGTGGTGATGATGATGGTGGTGGTGGTGGTGATGATGGTGGTGGTGGTGGTGGTGATGATGGTGGTGGTGGTGGTGATGGATGATGGTGGTGGTGGTAATGATGCTGGTGATGATGGTGGTGGTGGTGATGATGATGGTGATGGTGGTGGTGGTGATGATATTGGTGGTGGTGGTAATGATGCTGGTGATGGTGGTGATGGTGGTGGTGATGAAGATGGTGGTGGTAGTGGTGATAATGCTGGTGGTGGTAATGATGATGGTAGTGATGATGATGATGGTGGTGGTGATAATGATGATGGTGGTGCTAATGATGGTGGTGGTGGTGAGTGAGTGGTGGTGATGATGTTGGTCATGGTGATGATGTTGGTAATGATGATGGTGGTGGTGATGGTGGTAGTGATGGAGGTGATGATGGTGGCGATGGTGGTGGTGATGATGGTGGTGATGGTGGTGGTGATGATGGTGATATAGTTGAACTGTGGGAAACAGAATTAAATAAATTGGAAGGAATTCAATAACACATACTTGATGCTAAAACATGAAGGTAGATCAACGTTCTAGGCAGAGACTCAAAGACTGGGATTGCTGTTAATGCAAGAGTTTGGTGATGAATGTCAGGGATAGAGGTGCACATACATGTGCCTATGCTGAACTGGGAGCCATGAAACCAGAGTTCCAACACACCCTGTGTATATCAATTATCTTCTTGAATCCTCACTCTATCTGTGAAATAAAAAGTCTGCACTGAGGAATCTCCAAGCAACCTTTCAGCTCTGACAGTTTCCAAATGGACTGAATTTTACCAGCCCCTTAAAAGATAAAAAAAGACAGAAATACTCCAATGTTGAATGTCTAACAGGAGCTCCTGTTAAAAAAGCATTTCCATGAAGTTATTTTTAAAATAATTGAATGCATATTGCAATGCTCACAATAAATATATGAATACAAACAAGAGAAATTCATGTAAATATATAATTATATTATGCACATTATATAAATGTCATATAAACTCTGAGAGGGTAGAAACCAACCATGACTACAGATAATCCTGAATAAATTACTTGTTATGCTTAGCTGTTTTGCATTATGAAAAATGACCTCTGTGGCTCCCTGTTTTTTGTTTATCTTTGTGTAGGTCTTACCCACCATAGAAACTCAATAGTGGCAAAACAAAAGGCATTTCAATTGAACATTTTTTAAGATATCCAAGTGTCATATCTTTCTGATTCACACCAATGTGCCCAAGTAGCATGCCGCTGTGGCAGGAGTGTACAAAGGAATGAATTGAGGAAGGAGAAGACCCTTGGAGGACCCTGAAGGCATAGCTGGGAGAGATGAGAGAACAGTACAAGATGGTGACTATTCACAACATGTAATTGAGTTTGGCGTCTTCTGTTGCCATTGAACAGGTCTGGTGACCACGGGCCTCTGGCACAGAGTAAGTTGGATAAGGTCAGTATCTTTACTGAGTTTATCCTTGAGCTCACTGAGGTTCCCTGACAAACAGGAAGTTGGAGCCATCAGACCCTGTGCGAGGATGTGGGGACAGATGCTAAGACCAGAAGGCTGGTCCCCTGAGAGAATTCAGAGAGAATTCTCCCAGCTCTTGAAAGATTCGCTAGATACTGAGAAAACTTGGGGAAGTGGGGAAGTCAAACCACGCAGGTGCCTCTCTAGGTCTTGCAAGACCTCCTGGGTAAATAAATTGAATGGTAACGGTTGCAAGTTAAGGTGATGTGTTTGCATGCAGAGGTCACTCTCAAATTCTGAGTTTGCACATAGGATGTTTGCTCTATGAAGGTATCACAGAACATTTTCTGTTTATTCCACATCTCAACATAATGTTGTGGGAAAGTGATAGTTCTACTCTTCAGAGATGCCCACAAGAGTTGGGAAAAACTAAATGCCAGACAGAAGTGGGCAGCCCCTGCCTGTGGTTCTGCACCAAGTTTAAGGTTGAAAACTAGGGTGAACATTTATTTATCTGGTTTTCTGAACACACCATGCCAAACAATTGATCTTGGCATACTGGCATAACTGATTCTCTAGGAAGGGAAAGGTAAATCTCTGGAGAAGGCTGTTATGGACTGAATTTTTGTGTCCTCTAAAATTCATATGTTGAAGCCTTACCCTCCAATATGATAATATTTGGAGGTGTAGACATTGAGATGTAATTAGGTTTATATAGGATCACAGGGGTGGGCCTGCCATGATGGATTTAGTGTTCTTATAAGAAGAGGGAGAACTCCACCATGTGAGAACACAGCAAGAAGGCGGGCATCTGCAATCCAGGAAGAGACCCCTCACCTCAAACTGAGGCCACTCAACATGCAGAACTTTGTTATGACAGCCCTAGCAAATCAACACAATGATGACAATGACAATGACCACACATGCTGGCAACTTAATCTCAAACTTCCCAGCCTCTAGAACTGTGAGAGAAAAGAAAATCTATTATTTAAGCCACAAGGTCTACCATAATTCATTATAGCAGACTAAGACAGATGCAGTGATTATATTATTTACTTCTTATTAACTAAATAGTAATAACGATGATGATGGTTCTGGTTGACTCATGTTCCCCTAAAATTATATGTTGGACTCTTAACACATATTACCTCAGAATATCACTGTATATGTAAATCGGGTCATTGCAAATTAAGATGAGGTCTTCAGGGTGGACCCAATCCAATATGACTGGTTTCCTTATGAAACGGAGAATTTGTGGGCCGGGCACGGTGGCTCATGCCTGTAATCCCAGCACTTTGGGAGGCCAAGGCCGAGGGATCCCCTGAGGTTGGGAGTTCAAGACCAGCCTGACCAACATGGAGAAACCCCATCTCTACTAAAAATACAAAATTATCCAGGCATGGTGGTGCACGTCTGTAATCCCAACTACTCTGGAGGCTGAGGCAGAAGAATCGCTTGAACCCAGGAGGCGGAGGTTGCAGTGAGCCAAGATAGCGCCATTGCACTCCAGCCTGGGCAAGAAAAGCAAAACTGCATCTCAAAAAAAAGGGGGGGCGGGAATTTTGGACACAGATACAGGGAGAATTTCACATGAACATGAAAGTAGAGATCAGGGTGATGCTTCTACATACCAAGTGATACGGTTTGCCTGTGTCCCCACCCAAATCCCACCTTGGATGGTAACTCCCATAATTCCCATGTGTTGTGGAAAGGGAGAAAATTGAGTCATGGGGACAGTTTCCCCCATGCTGTTCTTGTGGTAGTGAATAAGTCTCACAAGATCTGGTGGTTTTATAAGAGTTTTCCCCTTTCACTTTGCTCTCATTTGCTCTTGCCTGCTGCAATGTAAGACGTGCCTTTCATCTTAAACCATGATTGTGAGGCCTCCACAGCCACATGGAACTGTGAGTCCATTAAATCTCTTTTTCTTTATAAATTACCCAGTCTCGGGTATGTCGTTATTAGCAGCATAAGAGAGTAATACACCAAGGAATGCCAAAGCAACCACCAGAAGCCAGGAGTGAGGCCTGGAACAGATTCTCCCTCAGTGCTCTCAGTAAAAAAACAACGCTGCCTTGCCACCCCTTGATTTCAGATTTCTCGCCTCTGGAACTGTGAGGCAACAAATGTCTGTTGTTCAGGCCACCCAATGAGCAGGATTTCGTGATAGCAGCCCTGGCAAGCCAACACAAGGACGACGATGGCAATGACCACAACACTGCCTTACAAGTGAGTACACACTCACTTTACACAGAGGGCACAGCAGGGAGAGATGAGAGAACAAAACAAGATGGTGGCCATTCACAACATGTAACTGAGGTCAGGATTTTCTTCAGCTTCTTCATTAGAGATGTTTGGTGACCACGGGTCTCTGGCGCAGAGTAAGCTGGATAAGGACAGTCCTTGAGTTCACTGAGGTTCCCTGATAAACAGGAAGTGGAGCCATCAGACCCTGTGTGAGGATGCAGGGAAGGGTGCTGACTAAGACCAGAAAGCTGGTCTGCTGGGAGAATTCAGACCATGGTGATCATATCACTTGGTGTGTGAATGCCCCCCAGGCCATGGTGGTTGCACTTACAAAGCATAAAGTAGATGAGGGCAAGACCCCAGCTGGAGGCAGAGACCAGGCTTAGTGGTTATTCAGCCACCACTATCTGCATGGCCTTGGGAAAGCAGCTTGGCCTTGGGCAAATGGTTTGACCTCTCTGGCTCCAGTGTCCTCATCTCTAGAAGAGGGGTGACATCACAACGCAAGGGCTTGCCACTTGCTGCAATTATGTAAGAAATCGTGTACAAAAGTGCTCGGCTCCTCATAAATACTTTACAACTACTTGCTGCTATGTTTTAATTCTAGAGTTTCCAGTTTACAAACCCTTTGCAGAGACACCATCTAATCTTCCCACCCATCTTGTCCCTAGCTCACTACTGGTGTTATGATTCTCTTCTCTACAAAAACAGGGAAACAGCTGCTTCTAAGAGTCCTGGGTTGTTGGCTCCTAAATTGTTCACCCTGACCTAGCTTGGAGGCCCCCACTTTTCCCCAGCCACTTGAGGCTTGCTTAGCCTGGAGAAAATGTGTGTTCCTCTTAAGCCGCTTAATGTGTAGATTTTATGCCCTAAACAAAGATAACACTAATGAATTCACAGTCAACCTTTTCAGCCCTGTGATAGAAAAAGATTTTCAGTCACTTTAGCCCAAGCTACATTTGCACCCAGGGTCACTCAAAGAAAAGGACAACACATTAATCTTTGTCCTCCTTGTGTTGAACAACCTCTCAAATAATCCATAGCACCGCACGAAGTGAAACTCAAAACCTTAAAACGCCATCTATCTGGTCCCCAATTAAAACATAATCTTTTTAAGCTGCCAATACCCACTGACCGGAATCAATAGAGGGGAAGATTATGAATGGCATTTCCTAGTGATCTGGTCGGACAGGGAATGGATTGCTGCTGTCATGTCCGGAGGGAGGGGAAAGTGGATGTCCAAGGTAACCGCAGATAACCTGGCTTCACCCTCTCATGTAACTGATGTGGAAATCATATCTTCTGTGTACAGTCACAGAGGTGATCTTTTAAAAATTCCTGCTAAGCCACAGTTTAAGTTTCAGGGAAATGAATTAATTACTGCTCCAAGCATTCCACGGATATCTTGTAAGAGCATCCTCTGTGCCAGGTGCTCTGCTAAATGTGGAGGGTGGTGAGATTGATGTGGAGTTTGTGATGTTCTGGGAGCCACCGGTCTTCCTCCCTTCCCCCTTTTAACACATGAGAAAAATGGGGCTTAAAGTTGGCATGGGATTTCACACAGGTGACAGAGTCTGCACCCGGCCTGGGCTCCTGATGCAGAGGCTCCTGCCCTTTCGATCTCACCACACTTCAGTTCAACTGGCTCTGAACTTCACACCCACTGGGGCCTTTCCACACAACAGACGTGAATGGTCCCTGAAAATCTAGCAGTGGCCACACCCCACAGTAGCTCAGGACTTCTCTCTGAAACATTTGCCACATCAGATGAGGATAAGACTTGAGGCCAAAGCTTCGTTCCCAGAAGTCACTGAAAATGCTCTGCTCTGGCCGCGCGCGGTGGCTCAAGCCTGTAATCCCAGCACTTTGGGAGGCCGAGATGGGCGGATCACAAGGTGTCGAGACCATGCTGGCTAACATGTTTCTAGGGGCAAGGTGGCGGGCGCCTGTAGTCCCAGCTACTGGTGGATGGCGTGGGAAGCGGAGCTTGCTGAGCTTCTAATGCACTCCCCTGGGCGACAGAGCGAGACTCAAAAAAAAAAAAAAAAAAAAAAAAAAAAAAGAAAATCCTACATTTCCATGTTCTGTCTCTAGGCCAGCATGGTGGATTGGCAGCTGTGTTCTAATTCCCCAGCCTCAAAAGTCATCATTCTCTATAAACACCGCTTCTTTTCCCATTTTGGACATCACCTGGATTTAAGAGGGTTTTGGGGAGAGATGCTGACAGTGGGCGTCTACTCTGTACCAGGCGCGACGACTTACCGCATATGAACCTGCGGTGGGAAGGTGGCTTGAGTGCAAATGCTCAGTGGGAAGGACACTGCTTTTTCCAGGTGATGGGCCCTCCTCCATCCCACTCCCTAAAATGTCTTTCTGGTAGGTGGAGTCTGGGCTTCAGGGATGGAAAAACAGGGAGTGGACTAAGGAAGGCCCAGAGAAGCTAAGGACGACAGGAAATGGCCTTGAGAGAGATCTTTATAGTGAATGAAGCACGAGGGGCTTTATAATGAACTATGGGAGAGTGTTGTATAATGAGAAAAAGATGAGTCAAGATGGAGAGGCAGAGGGCAAGAGAGAGAGAGGCCAAAGCAACCTCATGGGCTGGGAGAACCATGTTGGTCTCCCTGGTGCTGAGTTGGCTTAGCAAAGAGTGCTCCAAAGAGGCACGGGGTATGATGAAATTAGGGAGGAGAGAAAATGGAATGTGAGAGAGAAAATGGAATGGGGGAGCACAAATTGGGTTATTTTCAATGTCTTTCAAGACACTCAAGTTCAAGGTTAGAGTCATTTCATTACTCTAGTTGCTCAGGCTGCTCATTTCTTTGATTGTGATCCTTTCCATGTGGATTCAGAAATCACACAGGATCTATTTCAGAGGAGCATCATGCTGGGACCACGGACTAAGGACATCCTTCAAGACAGAGATTGGCAGTTGTCAGAGGAGGCGGGACTGTGCCCCAGAAAAGGGGAATTATTTTAATGAGGTACCAGCAGATGTCTACAGCACTGACTCACCCAGGGCCACACTAGCCATAGGTGGCCAGGCTAGAATCCAGCCCCAAGTTCCCCTGTCTCCAAGACCTCTGCTATTTGTCTTTGACCAGCTTCCTCCCCTGGTCTGGCCACCATGCCTCGTGCAGGGCTAATGGGGTAACATGACAGCATCCATGGTGATATGGTTTGGCTCTGTGTCCCCACCCAAATCTCATCTCCAGCTATAATCTGCACATGTGAAGGGAGGGACCTGGTAGAGGGGATGGATCATGGGGGCGGTTTCCCCCATGCTGTTCTTGTGATAGTGAGCGAGTTCTCATGAGATCTGATGGCTTTATAAAGGGTTCTTCCCACTTCACGTGCTCTCTCTCCTGCCACCAGATAATACGTGCCTGCTTCCCCTTCCACCATGACTGTAAGTCTCCGGAGGCATCCCAGCCATGCAGAATGGTGAGTCAATTAAGCCTCTTTCCTTTATAAATTACCCAGTCTTGGGTATTTCTTTAGAGCAGTGTGAGAACGGCCTAATACACACGGTCTAAAGATGGAGCCATGAGGACCCTTTGGAAGACAAGGCCTCATGCCCTTGGTGGCACCTCTGTGAGAGGTGAGCACCTTTATGACAGCTGAGCTCCGGGAAACTGGGAGAACTGTGCTGGGCCTGGACCGGGTAGACAGGGTGGGGGAGTGGTAAGAGCATCCTGATTTGGCAGAGCAGGGTTTATGAGAGTAGAGGGCTAATTGGAAAGACAGGCAAGGCTTAGACAGGTAGGGACTTGAATGCCAACAGAAGGGCTTTGAGAAGGCACATTTCCATAGAGACTCTCTCTAAGGAGGAAATTCAGTCCAGTTGCTTAGAGATGTAGTCCCCCGTGCTTAGAAAGAGTTCAAGGGAGAATGTCAGGGACCCCACGTTTTGCCATTGTTCTGTTTCTTGTTCTGACCCTCCTGAAGCAGAAGTAGTCTGATCAAGGTCTATTTCTGACCTACATAACACCAGAAATCTTTAAAAGTCAGATTTGAGAACTTAATATAACAGTGACCTTCTGATGCTTTCAAAAACAGTGCATCTCTATAAACAACTCCCTAATTCATTAAGTGGGACAGTCATTGAAATGCTAAAATAGATCTGGATCTGAGAGACTTATAGCTGGGGTTTGGAGGGAGACTTGCTGTTCCTTGGATACCCTGGAATACCCGTTCTCTCTCTCTCTCTCTCTCTCTCTCCCCCCCCCACCCACATCCCCTCTCCCCCTCTCTCCCCGTCTGCAAGAATTCCTTTTGAAATGTACACACACTCACACATACACAGGACGAGGGTCAATGGATCTATCAGTGACAATATACCCACCAGTGACATTTTAGCATCATAACATCATATTTTAAAACAAACAAATTAGATTTAAAATTTTTGTATGGTTTTTGTTTCCATGGAATTTACATTTGGTTCACTGGCGACCAAAAGAATCAGAATAAAACTTCAATTGTTATTTCATAAAAAGACAGGAAATAATGTTTAATCTTTATGAAAAATATAAGAAATAGGTACACAAAACACATGAAATATTTACAGTTTAATGTCATCAGAAACCCAGATGTCCATCTGTGGATCATTTTATAAGGAATCTCTCCATCTATTGAAAATCAAGCTCAGTTTTACTCTAAAGCGTGAATGTGCCAAGGAGAATGTCAAATGGTGCAAGAGACCCCCAAGCTCTCTGTGTCACACTTGGCCCTGCCCCATCCCAGCATTTCATCCTCATGCCTCACTTATGACATTGGTGTAATTGCCCTATTTTGCCAGGTGGCTTGTCAAGGATGAGTGAATCAATTTGGGTGTTTTGGGCTCCAAGGAACAAAAATAGGCGTGTAGCTGGCTAACCAATGCGGAAGGCCAGACTTCAGTTCCCTCTTTCTCCTGATGGTCTCTTAGCTTTGCTCCTCTTAGCCAAGTCTTTTAACGTCCAACGAGGCAGATCACTAGATGGGAGCAGCATGAGTCCACGTTCACATCTGGAGCAAAAGAGAGGAACTAGCTTCCCGTGGCTCCCTTCTGAGAATGAGGAAGTTTATTTCCCAAAAGAACTGGGCAAGTACCTCTGGTTTCCTTGACCCAAGTTGACCCAAGCCTGCCCATTTCTTTTCTTTTCTTCTTTTCTTTCTTTCTCTCTTTCTTTCTCTCTCTCCCTCTCTCTTTCTCTCTTTCTCTGTCTCTCTTCCTTCCTTCTTTTCTTTTCTTTCTTTTCACAGTCTCACTCTGTCGCCCAGGCTGGAGTGCAGTGGCATGATCTTGGCTCAATGCAACCTCCGCCTCCTGGGTTCAAACGATTCTCCTCCCTTAGCCTCCCAATCTGGGATCCCAATCTGGGATTACAGGCATGTGCCACCATGCCCAGCTAATTTTTGTATTTTTAGTAGAGACAAGGTTTCGCCACGTTGACCAGGCTGGTCTTGAACTCCTGACCTCAAGTGATCCGCTCATCTCGGCCTCCCAAAGTGCTGGGATTAGAGGCGTGATCCACCACCCCCTGCCAAGCCTGCCCATTTCTGAACCACCCCAGGGCACCTGGGATTTCCTCCAGGGGCCGGGCCCAGTCAGCTGAGGCAGGGACTGGTGGCGTCCACCGCAGGTTCTCAGCTCGAAGGTGTCCGAGAGCCCTCAGTGTGGGTGAGTCGCCAGAAATTAATGGTAAAATATGTAACACAAGCAACCATTGCTATGCATGCTCTGAAATATCTGAAAACATTCAATTCTTTCATGAATAGGATTTTAAATACTGTTTCCCTGCCTCACAAACTGACCCAGATTAGACATAAAAGAAATTATTGGACCTTAAGGTAAAAACACTGCACACAACACACACCCACAAACACACACACACACACACACACTATCTCTCTCTTTAAAGCTCAGAAATAGATAAAATGAAAACCAGCATGTACATTATGGAATTTAAAAACGTAAGCTGGTAACCCGGAGACATTATTAATTTTGAAGTTATAACTAATGTGATTCATAAGAAATACTGAATGATGATGTCAAAGAACCTATAACTGTTAAAATGCTGAAACGTAAAATACACTACAATCAGACATTGTGATTATGAAGAAATTATTTTGCTCAGCTGAGTTTTCTTACTAATTTTTAAGTGAGCAAATGTCTTTCATAACAACACATTGATTAATGGTGACGCTTATTAGGAGCTCATTAAATGCCAAGTATACCCCGCATCATTTCACTTCATCTCCACATCACTTGGGAAGGAGGTGCTATCCCTGTTTATGAAGGAACTTAAAAACTGAGGCTTGGGGAAATTCCTTAATTTTGTAAGACACCCAGGTAAGGAGATGTCAGCTCCAGGCCTGGACCATCTAACCATCGTGCCATCGGGAAGGAATTCTCCGAGGCTTCCCTAGGCTGGGTTCGTGGATTTCATTCAGTATTCACTGGCTTAAAATCATTAATTGAGTGCCTTCTGTGTTCCAGTCAGGCGCTGTGTTAAGCATCACCAGGAACTGCTTCGAAACAAAGCACAAACCCCAAGAAACGCTTTGTTTTGGCATTTCATTTTTCCGAAGGGCCAGAAACTCAATACAGAGTTCATGATTTCACCTGTCAGAAAAAAAAAAAGTCAATGCCAATGTCAAAAATTTCCATCTGTCTTTTATGTATCTATGGTTGGGACAATTTAACATGACTGAGGGTCTTGATTTTATCCACAAATACTTTTTTGAAACAAAAATCTTTCTCTAAAAGAAGGCAGTAGGCCCTACACTATGGGTATATTATAATTTACCATATTCAGCTATTATTGAAAATGTATTTGGCTTTCAAATTTTTATATTATAAATATTACTGAATTATATATATATATATATTTATCTATAACTTTTGACTATAATTCTCTAGGTAGAAAAGATACCTAGAAATTTAATTACAGTCAAAACATGGGAACATCTCCAGGGCTCTTAACGAGTGATCTGATGAATTATTGTCCCAAAGTGACAGATGAGCATGTCCATTTCAGCCCAAATAGGTCCCCATGGAGCCTGAGACTGACTCAAGCCTTTGGAATGTGGTGAAATGGACCATCTCAAAGTACTATTCTAGGGTTTGGTTCTAGGCATGGCCTCTTTTGAGTGATGGTAATTACTGGTGTAAACGACACACTTTCTTGTTAGAGGGTCGTTTAGATGAATTTAAGTGGACACATGTCCACTTAAATGAATATAAGTTGCCAGGTCAACTGAGTTATTTGTCAGGAGTGAATCTGCAGGCCTTCCAGGTAACCCCTCATCGTCGGTGACTTGGGAATGGCCAAGCCTATGCTCAAGTCCAAAACTGACAGAGGCCTGAGTTACTCAGGGGCAGTTTCCATTTTCCCTTCTAGCGGCCAGGATACAGAAAGTAGTAGACCATCACATTAAAAAAAAAAAATCTATATATATACACATCCTTGCATTCCTTCAACATGGTTACAAAAGTTCTTCCAAATGAATGACAACAATTATTCTGCAAGTCCCTTCCTGATTTTGATGGATAAGATTCTAAGCAATTCTGCAGCACCACAGCACCCCCCAACCCCCAAGTATAGCACTGGGCACTGAGCAGGTATGCAGTAATTATTTGATGGGCTCCATCCGTATTCGAGTCAGAATCGTTTCCTAATGTCCAGCCTTTACTTGCAAAGATTCTCCTCCACTTTTACTTTGAAACAGAATTATTTGAGAGCTCCATCTTAACGTTCAATGTTTAAAGAAAAGCAATGTTTGCTAAAGAGCAGGGATCAGAAAACTACAGCCCACAGGCCAAATTCAGTCTACTATTGTTTCTGTATGGGCTGAGACCTAGGAATGACTTCTACGTGTTTGAGTGTTTGAGAAATAAAACAAAAGAATAATATTTCATGACACCTGAAAATTAGACGAAATTCTAATTTCAGTGTGTATCATTGAAATTTGTTTTTTGTTGTTGTTTGTTTGTTTGTTTTGAGACACAGTTTCACTCTTGTTGCCCAGGCTGCAGTGCAACGGCACAATCTCGGGGTTTCACCATGTTGGCCAGGCTGGTCTTGAACTCCTGACCTCAGGTGATCTGCCTGCCTTGGCCTTCCAAAGTGCTGGGATTACAGGTGTGAGCCAACTGCTCCTGGCCTGAAATTTGATTAGAACACTGTCATGCCTTTTTGTGACCATATTTTCTACAGCTGCTTTCATGCTACACTGGCAGAGTTTGGGGGAGCAGGGGTGCAGAGAACCTGTGACCCACAAAGCCTAAAGTATTTGGTATTTAGCCTTGTAGAGAAAAAGTTTGCTGACCCTGCCACAGAGGACTTGTCTTATTTAAAGTATCTAATAATCGAATAAAGAAAGCAGAATATAAATAAAAATAGTCTGTGCACCCCCCACAATAAAGACATGTCATATATCATTAAGAAGCTATCAGATTTCTGGTTTTTTGATTTTTAATCTACATCTGACTTTTAAAAAATATACACACGCCAGAGATTGCAAGCAGAGTGGTTCAAAAAGGAGTAGTAAAATGCAAATTCAGTTTTCATCTTTTAACAAGCACAACGAAACAAAAAATAATAATAAGGCATATATTCTAAATATTGCCAAAACGATCCCAGAGAGCCATGGGGCTGAAATCAGTTGTGACACAGGCTTGCCTCCCTTGCCTGGTACTAATTCTGTAAGGGAAAAGGTGGGATTGACCTTCACAAGAGATTTAAATGGTCTTTAAAAAAAAAAAAAAAATCCAGCAGGCCATCCCCCTCTAAACAGGAATGGGGCCCCTCCCACCTTCCTCCTATGGTAAAGGTTGCTCCTCAAAGTCAGTAAGTAACTTACGGTAATGGATTTCAAAGTCAAGAATCTAATGCAAATCTAAGTATTTGCTTATACACTCTCTGAATTCTCGACAGATTAAGTTTGGAAGTATTTTCATAGATCATATCTACATAATCTAATAGAGATGATTTCAGGAACACAGAAGACGTTTCCTGTGATGTGTTTGCCGGCGTGCCGCTTCTCGCCAATAACATTAATAAAGTATGTGTTTTTGTTTAAATTTTTTTATTTCATCCAATTTATAGAACAATGTTGAGAGGTTTTAAATAATACTCTGCTTCTGTTGAGGTCTTTATCTTGACAAAACTACTGGAGAGAAATGGACGATTCTGAGGATAAGGGATCTTTGTCTCTGTTAAGTTTATGTAACATAATTGACTTTGTTAAAGGACGTTTCGGAATCGTGTGATTTACATCTTGGGAGAGCTTAATACATCACCCACACGAGGTTCCACTTATTTAAATATTTCATTTTAAAAGGTGCAGCAGGCCCGTAACTTCATCAGCACCCACCCTTCCCAGCTGAAATGGATTCTCTAGCTCAATCATTACACCCGCGAATCGAACAAATGAAGTCTCTTCGCCGCTTCCCTTGACAAGGACCCCTGTGCTGTTGCATTACCTTTCTCCATCAAGTTACATGAGGCCCAGGCAGGATTTTCCTAAGCTAATGTCACTGGGGGGATCAGAAAAGATTAGACTCTTGAAACTTCAATTTTTCTTTTTTTTTTTTGAGACGGAGTCTCGCTGTGTCTCCCAGGCTGGAGTGCAGTGGCGCGATCTCGGCTCACTGCAAGCTCCGCCTCCCGGGTTCACGCCATTCTCCCGCCTCAGCCTCCCAAGTAGCTGAGACTACAGGCGCCCGCCACCACGCCCGGCTAGTTTTTTGTATTTTTAGTAGAGACGGGGTTTCACTGTGTTAGCCAGGATGGTCTCGATCTCCCGACCTCGTGATCCACCCGCCTCGGCCTCCCAAAGTGCTGGGATTACAGGCTTGAGCCACCGCGCCCGGCCGAAACTTCAATTTTTCTAGTGTAAGTCATTTTTTCAGGTGTAAAGCATGTCAATGCATGCAAGTCGATGGGGAGGTGAGGAGGACAGAGCAGCATGTGCTTAAATGCATGCTCTGAGTGCCCTGTCATTCACTCCCAGCTTCATCGTTCATCAGCTGTGTGGGCTTGGGTGTGTTGCTTGACCACTCTGAGAATTCCCTTTTCTCTGCTGTACACTTACGCCAATAGTACTGAAGCCTTGCACCGTAAATGCATGCACCAGATGATGGGCACAGGCTCTGCCAAGACTAGTGTCATCAAGATAGCCAGCTCATGTCCTCAAGGAGCTCCAGAGAGTCCATTTCCTTCTCCAGAGCTCCCTCCTCATCAGAGCTTACATTACTGGGAGGGTCTAGACCATAGGCAAGTCAACAGACAACTGAAGCAGACACTGTCAGATTGGAAGAAGCATTGTGAAGAACATCAAATAGGATGACCCCCCAAAACGAGTAATGGGGCTGGGGAGATGCTTCTTTCAAGAGGGTCAGCGGAGAAGTCCTTGCTGAGCACAGACCTGAAGGAGTCTGGCCAGGCAGAGACCCAGGGATGAGCACTTCAGGCAGAGGGAAGAGCAGGTGCCACTGCCTCACGGCAGACCGAGCAGGTGTAACCAAGGCAGAAAGCTGTGCAGGTGGCACAGGGAACAGAGAGGGAAGGGAAAGCAAGAGTGGAGACGGGTTCAGGTGAGGCTGAGCTCTGCAGGTCTTGGAACAGAGCTTGGCTTTATTCCGAGGGCAGTAGAAAGCCACTCAAGAGTTTAAGGGTGGAAATGCCATAAATGAGTAAATGAATAAATAGGAGTGAATGAATGAATGAATAAGGCCCATAAAAGAACTTTTTAAAGCATTACACACACACACACACACACACACACACACACACACAAAGGAGCTATGTGTTTATTGCCCTTGTATTCTGCAGAAGCCCAAATACAAGAGAAAGTTAGATCTGGGACTGGTGCAATAACCTGAAGTGACCTCAACTAAGGCTAATTTGGGATGCTTAGAGAAGTCACAGGGGTATAGTCATCCCTTCTACGGGCATGAGCTTACAACTATAAGTGCTGAGCATCATTTTAACAACTATGCCAAAAGAACAGCTCAGATCACAAATACGCACTTACAGGAGAAAATGTGCAAATGGTCATAATGTTATGTGAGTGAGCACCTGTGCCTTGGGATACAGCCGCCAGAGGAACATAGATTTGAAGGGTGCTGTTCCTCAAACAACTCCGACAATCATGCTTACTGGTGTCAAAGTAGATTATGCAAGCTTCAAGTGACATGTAAATATGCACATATATATTATGTGTAACTAATATGCAAGGCCCCATGAAACGTAACAGAGCCAAAAAAACTTTTTAAAATTACTATTTTATGTTGTATGAGACCTTAAGTATATGTTAGTAAATTAATAAATTGATTATTCCAAGTTGATTTTTTAAGTAGTCAGCAACACTTTGTGGGAGATCTTTTCATTGAGAAGATAAGGGATGACATGACACTTGGGTTAATCTCATATTTATGTATGTGCAACTTACATTGAAACTCACCAATGTGGTCATTTCTAAGTCAGTGTGTGCTTGCTCAACTACTCCTTATATGAAAACGCTGGGAGAAATGTCAATGTGGCATCCAGAGTAGACAATGTATGCTGGGCAATCTCTTGCTTTTTTCTGTACCATCTCCTCTACTGCAGAGACTGGAAACGTGGATGCTGCATTTCTCAGCCTCTGTGACCAGCGGGCTTACACAGGTTCTTCCAATGAGAGGTGCTCATGCAAGATCTGGAAGATGGGAAAGAAGGAAGAGTCATTATTACCTCTGAAGGGCCATAAGGAGCCAGAGCTTTTGCAGGCAGCTGGCATGAGGCTTTAGCACTGACGGGTCTCTGGGCAGCCCCCCATGAACTGCTGATTTCAGTGCTGCAGGAGCTGAGATTGCTGGCAACTGTCCCTGCAATTTCTGTAGCTCCTGAGATCCTAAGCTGTTTGTAGCGGTGGCTTCCCTGACCTTGCAACCCCAGGTCTTCTAGTCATTTCAAAGCCTCTACTTGCTGTGTTATCTCTTCCTCCTTGAGATAATCAGGGTTACTTTAGTTTGCCTGATGGAAGTGTCACTGATACAGATTGTCAGTAGATCTCTCTGACTCAGGCTTCAGCTGCCCCGACCTTGGTTCTTGGCCACTGAAGCTCCTCAGCACCCCCTGCTCCCCTTTTATAAAATGCTAGAGCAGCATGAAATGCATCAGTGAACAGAATGCAGAGTTCCCCATCATTGTTGGTGTACCAACGAATACTGCAAGTTCACTAACCAACTATGTGACGTGGGGAATCTCCAGGAAGGGGGCCCTGTGGGTCTATGAGTCAGGCCCCACATTAAGACTCTGAAGCCAGAAACCTGAGCTCTAGAACAGGCTCAGCGCCTGGGGTAACCACTTCTAACCTCCTCCCCTGGATGTATATTTTACCCGACTCCTCAAAATTGACCTGTGTCTCCAAGCCCGAGGTAAGTGCAATTTTAGTGCCAAAGCAACGCCTCCATGGATGTAAGGAGGCTAGACCTGAAAGCAGAGCAAAAATGAACTCAGAGAAAGTGAGAGCTTTCTTCGCAGACAGCACTGACTCGGGGCAGGGTTCACCTTTTTAGAGGAGGGAACTGGAGCAGTCACTGTCCTTCCAGAAAATACCCTCCCCTGGTGTGTTAGTCTGTTTTCACACTGCTGATAAAGACATACCCAAGACTGGGCAATGTACAAAAGAAAGAGTGTTAATGAACTTACAGTGCCGCGTGGCTGGGGAGGCCTCACAATCATGGCAGAAGGTGAAAGGCACGTCTCACGTGGTAGCAGACAAGAGAAGAGAGTTTGTGCAGGGAGACTCCCATTCTTAAAACCATCAGATCTCGTGAGACTTATTCACCTAGGAAGTCTTTTCTTCCTCCTATTGCTGCCAAGCCAGGCGAGGTCTCCCTGTTCCTCCACCCCTCCCTGGCCTGTCATCTACTCAGTCTCATTATCTGTCTATATAGCAGTCAGCATTTCCCAAAGCCAGCATGTCTTCAAGGGAGCAAGAAATTATCAATTTATTTATATTTTTGTAACTCAACTGAATCTGTATTTGGGGTCTATATTGGTAAAAGCACAGCTTCAGTAGAGACTATAGAAGTATAGGTTCTTATGACATAGAGTTCCCACAGTATTTCCTTAAATAAGAGGGAGCTTTATTTCTCTCCCATATCACAGTCCAGAGCAGGAGGGAGCTCTGCATCTCTCCCTGGGGTGCCCAAGCTGGTGAGATGTCTCTACCATCCTTGATGTGAGGCCCCCATCTCTGGCTGTAAGTTGGGTGGTTCAATTGTTGTCATCACATGGTCAAGTGCGATTCTTCCACTGTAGGTTTGAAATTGCAGACTTTGGAGGGTGGGAGACCTACAGAGGGTGGGAGAAGAAACTTCATTTTTAAGTACAAGCAATGAAAGATGCACACACCACTGTTTTCATATCCCATTGTCCTTGAGACAATGGGCAGAATAGTGGTTCCCAAAGATGTCCTTGACTTAATCTTCAAAACCTTGAATAGGTAGCCTTACTTGGCAGAAGACATTTTGCAAAAACGTTTAAGGTTAAGAACCTTGAGATAAGGGGTGGTCTTAGATTTACCCAGGAGGGCTCAATGTGATTGTGTGAATCCTTAAACACGGAGAAGGTTTCCCGGCTATAGTCAGTCAAAAAGGCATGTCATGACAGAAAAAGGATCAGAGAGAGAGAGAGAGATGTGAGTTTTGAAGATGGAAGAAGGGGCCATGAGCCAGGGAATGCATGCCTCCTCAAGAAGCCAGAAGGATTAAGAGAATGAAGAGAATGGATCCAACTCCGGAACCACCAGAAGGAACACAGCCCTGCCAACACCTCAATCTTAGCCCAGTGAGATTGGTATCAGAATTCTGGTCTCTGGAACTGCAAGAAGGTAAAATTGTGTTGGTTTAGGTGGCTAAGTCTGTAGAAATTTGTTATAGCAACAATGATAAACTAATATGCCTTGTCACATTGCCCTACCTAGCTACAAAGAAAGCTAGGAAATGCAATCTCCGGCTTGGTAGGCATGTACCCTCCCTCAGGTGTAAGAGTTGACCTCCCATATCTCTCTGGGGCCATAGGAAATGCAAAGTATTGGTGTCAGACCCTCTGCACTCACCCAACCCATATACACGAGCAAACCACTCTACATAAAGGAAGCCTACACAGCCTATGCAGGACAAAATCCCACCATCACTACAAGGCTGGGAGCAGAAACACTTCCCAGGATGCCAGCTAGAAAGTGAGGCACAGGCACCCTCTTGCCTGAGATTCCCATGTTGACCAAGGGTCTATTAGTTCTCACCCACCCCAGCCATTGTCTAATCAAAAGAGCAGTGTGCGACCCTTCTGAAAAAATGCCCCAATATCTAACTTTCTTATGCCCCTCTCCCCAGATCCCCAGCTCTCAGGATCTTTACCTGGGCTCTGAGTATAACTTCTTCCAGCCCATCTGTGCCTGGACTGAGGCTTTTGAATTTTGAAGCTAGGAAACTGATGACTTCATTTTTTAAACTCCCACGGACAGTGTCCCTTTGGGAGCCTGGGAGTCTGGTATCTGGTTGCTGGGGCTGCAAGGTCACCTTCATCTATCAGGGGGGGAAAAACACAGAATTTCTGAGTAGGAAACACATCCTGAGCTGACACCACCCCTTCACTCTGCCCCACACACTCACATCTCCTTGAGAGCAGACATGATTTTATAACATCCCTGTTGTCTGAGTTTCAGTGGGTGCTCAAAGGAAGTTTGCAGAACAAATGAGCATTGAAAAGATGGCCAGACAAGGATTACCAGCCTATTTGGAAGAAGAGGAAACTGAGGCTAGACAGGTTACTTGATGAAGCAGATGCAGACCATCTTTGAGCCTGCACATCCTCCAGCCATTCAGCTTCAGGATGGGATTCAAGGCAGATGTCCAGCAGCCACTGTGGGCAGCTCTCTGTTGGGGACTGCCTCCAAGTTCACATGGCCACACATCCAGGAGGCATGGGCTGGAACTAAACCTCACCCCCTCCTTCAAGCAGCCTCGACAATGACCCACCCCTGGCTCCATCCCTTATCAGGTGGGATCATTCTAAGGCACATGGCTCACACTCCTGGCACCCCTGGGGGTAGCTGTTGAGACCATGCGCCTTCTCTCCTGCCTCACTTCCTTACTACATCGCCTGTGTTCCTCAATCCCCCAAACCCTTGTCTCAAGTCTGACTCTAGAGAAACTCAAGGTAAGATGCATGCCTTGACGATGGGTACAGTGCTGGGAAGTGGCACTGTCAGAAGTCAACATGAAGGAGTCCACGGACTGACACAAATCATCACTCCTGGTAAATAAATGCTGCCCGGCGAGGGAGATTCTGAGATCAGTGCCTTCCAGCAATTTCTTCCCCACTGCAGGGAAAGACACCTCATTCCACTGTGGCCAAGCAGGCTCTTCTCTGTCCCCTGAGAATCAGCATCCACATCTGACATTTAATTTGGTCACTGGACTCCCACTCTGCACCTACCATGCACCAGAGGACACCAAGAAGGAGGAGAGCCGCTGGCTCCAAAGCTGCTCTGGCTCTAAGTAGGAGGAACAGCCAAGAATGCAGGTAGAACAACAGCAGCAACCGTCCTTCCTGGGCCAGCCAGTAAGATGAGGGCAAAGTAAAAGATGGCAGTCCCTAACAATTTCCAAGGGAGGTTTTGAGAATTAAATGAGAAATTGGATATTCTCACGCATCTGGCTTAGGGGCAGCAGTCCATTAATTTTAGCATTCAACATTATTATCTACACACTCATGTATTTATTCATCTATGTCATGATAATAATATATCACAACAAACCCACGAATCCATGATATTGCTTCCATTTTATGGATGGGGAAATTGAGGGCCAGAGAGATGCCACAACTTGCCTGAGGTCACACAGCTGCCATGTTGGGCTTTGAACGCCAAATCTCAGGCTAACATTTTCCCATCTCTCATTTTTGACACGACTCACTGAACTCCCTGGAACATTAACCTGAGATCACGTTTGCAATCCAGTCTCCATTTTTTGAGTTTCTCTAGGTTTACTTTATGGCAAGCTCATGGCTTAACTCTTAAGAGTGGGCTTCTTGGGGAGACAGAAGGGGAAATGAGGACCTGGTCACGTCCTGCCTTAGTTCCTAATACACACCATTTGCCGCCCAGGCCTGGGGGTTTCCTTGACTCTGTGTAAGTGACGAATCAGCCAACGCAGCCAGAATATTGTTCCCACTAGCTCAGTGCCTCCCCATCTGTGAAATCCTAGGGTTTTGGAGACAACATCCTCCACCCAAATATATTTAACAAAGGCAGACAGTTAAGTGGTCAATGGGAATACCCACAAGCCCAGAGGAAATAAGACTCACCTCCCAAGTCAACAGGGTGTCATGGCTCTGCAACTGTCCTCTGCATCTACTAAGATGAGAAAAATCAGCAAAGTGGGACAACAACATACTCCGGATCCCCTGTGGTCCCCACTCTAGCTAAGTTAATTAGAGAAGTCTTGTCCTGGGATGCCTCCATTCTGATCTCCCTCACATGTCACCTCCCCTGGGAAGCCCTCCTGGTTTATCCCAACCCAGAACAATTCTTTCTGCTGTATGTGCCTCCTCCTAACATCTCTTGCCCACATCACCTGCTACTTACAGTTCTTTTGACAGGTGCTTGTGTCATCTACCCAGAAAGCTCCCTGAGAACAGCCAGAGCTCATGCCTTTGGACATTACCACCCAGAAAATGGGGCATGGCAACCAGAAGGTACACCCAAAGACATTTGCTGATTAATTGAGTGATGAACTCCTATGCATCCTTCAACACTTAGGAAGCCTTAGTGTTTGCTTCATGTGCTCCAGGAAGCCTTAGAAGGATTAGGACAGACTCCTTCTCAGGTTTCAGCACAGGACCTGGCATGGAGTAGATTATGGTGTGGAATCTACATAGCTCTCATCTCAGTCCTTAGACTTGCCTTCTTCCCTTGAAGTATGTGGTGGACACAGGGTATTAAGTCTTTTGAAGACAGGGGCTGTGGTTGTGTGTCTTTCTCTGACACCCTAGCCTGTAGCCGGTGATCAGTAAATACTTGATTGCAGAATGACTTAATAAAGGCATGAGTCCCTTCTTTCTCTTCTTCAGCCCTCATTTACTCGTTCAACCAGACTTGATGGGTGCATTGTACTAACCTGGAGATAAAGGGGGCTACACAAATAATCTCTGCCCTCGAAGAGGGGAAACAGGGAGAGAGAAACTAATGGATAGTGAGCCTGTATTTTTTTTTTCATTTAATCCTCACAAGTGCTTCCTATGTTGGATAATCTCATTCTTTTTTTGTCGATGAGTAAAAAGGATTATCCAGACAGAGTCAGTTGTCCAAGGTCGTAACACTAATAAGTGATGGGGCATCTGTTTGAATCAAGGACTGTCTGACTCCAAAACCCATCTTGCTGCTAGGCTTCCTTTTTGGAGGGAGAGTTAGAAAACCATTTTTAAAAGAAGACAAATAATAACAGGGGGAAAAGTGTGAAGACAGATAAACAAATTGCTGCAATTGACCAGGTCTGGTGTCAAAGGAATCAACTCCACTCCAGTCCACACCCCACAGACCTTCCTCTGGCATCCAGTCCCCACAAAGTATAGACAGGCAAACCTACCCAGGCATGAACCACGCCACGGGCATCCCAGGAAGGTGGAATGGAGATGAACTCATGAGCCTCAGCTTCCCCGTTGAAAATTATTTTTAACTTTCATCATTATTATCTACACACTCATCTATTTATTCATCTATGTCATGGTAATAATATATCACAACAAACCCACAAATCCATGATACTGCTTCCATTTTATGCATGGGGAAACTGAGGGCCACAGAGATTGACAGCTTGCCCCAGGTCACACAGCTGCCATGTTGGGCTTTGAACTCCAAATCTCAGGCTAACGTTTTCCCATCTCTCATTTTTGACATAATTCACTGAACTCCCTGGAACATTGACCTGAGATCATGTTTGCAATCCACTTTCCATTTTTGGATTTCTCTAGGGTCACTGCTCCCCTCCCATCAGGACAGAACTTTCTAGACTCTTTAGGAAACTTCTTGGCATTTTCTCCCCTATCACAAGAGCAATTTTAATTTTTTCTTGTTTCCTCTTGTCTTTTCAATGTCCTGGTCCCTCCACATGGGAACTGCAGTCTCCTCCTACTCCTGATGAAGCTCTGCTCTTTCTTCAGGGGGCCACGTGAAGGTCTTCCCCAGCAGCAACTTTTTCGGCCCTTCCCCATCAGTTTCAGGGCCCTGATTCCCCCAGCCTCTCGCAAGCCCTGCTGTTACACTTGCCCCTTTCCCTGCCTCCCCCACCTTTCTGCTGGCTGCTGGAGGGGCTGCTGGAGGGCAGGGCTGTGTGCATTCGTCAGACATCTCCTGCGCTTAGTGCCCACCAGGCACACCATGGGGTTGAAAAAAGAAGTATTTAAACCGGCTGTCATCATGGCTTAAAACTTTTATCATGGTTGATTTTTTACCCAACATTCTATCAATTTGTCTATTTTTCAACAAGGTAAATCATCCTCAACATTTTCAGTAGGTGTCTAATGGTCAGTCCAGTCTCCAGCCCACACACATTTACGGTGTGGCTGCCATGAGCAGGCACTGTGCAAGGCACAGGGAATCCAAAGAGAGATGCCATTTGCATCTTGCCTGCCGGCTGTTAGGGCAACACACCAGCACTCAAAGATTCAAAGGATCATGAAATGGAAGTGGGTATCTACACAAATGCACCCATTTGATGGATGAGAAAACAGAGGCACGGGAAAATTGTACCAGGTCTACCTGCAAAACCCTAGCAGAGCCCTGACTGGTCCCTACTCAGAATCCAGACCCCCATCCAGGCCTCTCGCCAGCACACTCCTCTCTCAACAAAGGAATGCACTTCTTTATTAGACTTCCACAGAGTCCTAAATCAAACCAAAGCATTCAAATTTTTAAAGTTTGATCAGCTGAGAAATAAGGATATTAAATATGATTAAATACGATTGCATTTGAGGGTACAGACTGTTCTTCCATTACCTGCTTTGATTAAAAAAAGCTATCTGGGCTGTGAGGTAGAAAAGTTAAATGCGACAAGAAGAGAAAAGTCTATCAGTTTGCTGTCATTCCTACTTTTTGTAAGAAAATAGTATTGTTTAAGATGTGTTCGTCGCCACATCAAGAACACATGAGTTAGCATCTGCAGTTAATATTTTTCTCTCCCCTTTAATTGCTAAAAATAAGAGCGATTAGGAAGAATAAAAAGTTATTCCTATGATTCTTCAGGGACCATAAGAAAGGGTACATTTTTTTTTTTAATGGAACATAGACCAGAAGCTCGGATTCCTAAGCTGAAATTTAATTGGTGCAATATTGAAGTTTAAAGAGTAATAAAGTTTTTTGTCCTCAGGTTACAAGGGGAAAATTACCCATAACATTGTTTGGATTATAATATCTTAGCTGCTGCCCTGGCCTATCTTTTTCCTGAGATTATTATTATTATTACTTTTCTGATGGTTTTCCCCATTTCACCCCTTCCCCTCCAAGCTTTGCAAGTGGAGCTGAGCTTCCAGGGAACTTTTCAGGATGGCTGGGACATTATGCGACCAAAGCGGATTTGGACAAAGGAATGTTGTGAGGAAGTGGCAGTAGGGTCTTTTCAGCAATGTCAAATGTCATCTTCTTGAAAGATGAGATAAATGACCAAAAGAAAAAGGAAGGAGATAGAGAGAGAGAAAACCCTCGTGTAATAGCGCACTTATTTCCACCTTCTAATTGAAGAGTTGGCTGGAGCTCAAAACATGGCTCTGACCAACTTCAGCCCTTAAGATGCCTGCATCGCCACCAGAGGGAAAAGTAATCAATCATGAATTAGCCTTTTATTAGTGAAGGTTGAGAATGTTATTGAACGAAAGGGATCCACAATGGATCATTCCTACAGTTTAAATAGTTTAAAGATGCATAAGCATCATCAGGAACTATAAAAACAGTTTATGTCAAAATCATTCAAAGATCTTCAGTTCTTAGAAACCTACACTACAACCAAAATTAGAAACCAGACGTTGTTTGGAAAACATGAGACCTGCACTCCGCGCCCCCAAGTGTTCGTGGACTTGGCATCAGCTAATTGCTCTACAGCAAGCGCCCGGGTGACTGTTTTCCCAGGGTTGTGACTGTGGAGACTTAAGTCTGGGACTTTTTCAGGACCCACTTCATCTGCAGAAGTATCAGGATGTAGGATTGCTGGATGTAGTATCAACACAGGATGATCAGTTACGTTTGAATTTGGGATCCACAACAAATCATCTTTCAGTATGTCCCATACAACTTTGGCAGGCTGAGGTGGGAGGATCACTTGAGCCCAGAAGTTTGAAACCAGCCTAGGCAACATACGGAGACTCCCATCTCTACTAAAAAATAAATTAAAACTTAGCTGGGCATGGTGTCATGTGTCTGTGGTCTCAGTTACTTGGGAGACTGGGGTGAGAGGCTCTCGTGATCCCAGGTGTTGGAGTGAGCCATGATGGCACCACTGCACTCCAGCCTGGGCAACAGAGTGAGAGCTTGTCACTATCAAAAAACAAAACAAACAAAACAAAAGCTTACAACATATGTCTACCTAAGCATTTTTTCTTGTTTATCTGAAATTCAAATTTTACTGGTCATTCTGTATTTTATCTAGAGGCCCCAGGCCAGAGGCAAGCTGCACTTTAGCCTACCTTGTCTTTCCTGCATTTCCTCCTGGGGCCCTTCATAGTTGGGCCCCTGAAGACCCACAGAAGACTCAGGCTGTCTGGGGTCTCAGGCAGGAAGGAGCTGTTAATATAAGCAGGAGCAGCTGGGCATGGCAGCATGCAGCCCTAACTACTCAGAGGGCTGAGGCAGGAGGATCAGTCCTGCAGTCCTGGCTACTCAGGAGGCTGAGACAGGAGGACGGCTTGAACTCAGGAGTTCAAGTCCAGCCTGAGCAACACAGCAAAATCCCAGCTCTAAAAGAAAAAAACAAAATGAGCAGAAAGAATGGAACAAGACCTATTTCCAAGGGTGCAACCTACAGTCCTGAGGCAGAACTTTCCAGAGAGCCCCTCCTCCATGTTTAGATGCAGAATAGGAGCAGAGAGTCCTTGGGATTCCCTGTTTGGAGTCCCAAGATACATGCTGCCTGCTGGGCTCAGGGCTGTGAGACTCTGTATTTTTCTCTCATTATTAGGCACCTGCCACCAGGTGAGGAGCGGTGCTCTCAAAAAGCCCAGGTGAGAGATTCTCAAAGTTAAAGGTGCATGAGCATCATCAGGAAAACTTGCCAATAACCCAGAGGCCCTGTCCCTGTCCCTTGTAATCTCTGATTCAGTAGGTCTCAGGTGCACCCTGTAATCTGGATTTCTAACAGCCACCACCCTCCCACCTGTCCCGCACCCCCACACATCCGGGGATCCTGATCTAGGTAGATTCTCTGAGAAACACTGACCTGGGTTTGAGGCTCTCCCCAAAGTCAGATGGAGAAAAGCGTCCAGTATTAAAAACATTTTCTGCAAAGATAATATCATTCATGAATCTGGCATTTCACAATCTGATTACAGATAAATGTTATTTTAACAATATGATGTAAAAATCACAGTAAACAGTAATTTTTCTACAAATGGATCATTCTTACAGAAATCAATTTTCTTGTCTCAGCCTATATTTTTGTTTCTTAAACTTAATACAATTTTTTCCATGATGAGGACTAAAGTTGAATTATTTATAATAGTTTAAAGACAGGCATATATGTTACTTCTGTGCTTGTTAGATAAATGTAATTACAAAGTTTTAGAATAATAAAAATGAAAATTATAAGATGAAAATAATTGCAGAATTTTAGATTCATGATGTAAAAAGAAAGCCATTGACTTACAAAAATGCAAGTTTGACTTTAAAGGGCATTTTCCAGATTAAGAATTAAGAAAATTCTCCTAATTATGTAAGTAAGAACTGGTATTCTTGTACATATGTGATAATATAAAAATAATGCAACTATATTATTAAATTCATATGTAATATCATTAGACAAACCACTACTAGATACTAATAAAACAAGCTCTTCTCATCAATGAATGTATGTCAAAATACGAGGAGGAATTTTGCCCTTACTGTTTTGAAAGTTCATATGACCTAGACATTCAGTGTCAGAACAACACAGTATTTTCCCACAGGCTTTACACAATGGCCTAGCTAGGAAAACTTTTATTTATATTTTAAAGGTATATAGAAAGTTCTTGGACTATTTTGAATACAGCACTTAGATAACACTAGAAAACATCATCTAAAGAAAATAAATTAAAATTGGAAAGTGTGGTATTATGAGTTGGTCAAATTGCCGCATCCAAAAAGATATGTTGACGTTCTAACCCCTGCTACCCGTGACTCCAGCTTTATTCAGAAATAGGGTCTTTGCATACGTAACCAAGTTATGATGACTTCCTGAGGGTGGTCCCTAATCCAATATGACTGGTGTCCTTATGAGAAGAGGGGAATTTGGACACAAACTCACACTCAGAGGAGACACAGTGGGAAGACGGCCATGTGCAGATGAAGGCAGAGATCAGAGTGATGCTGCCAGGAGCCACCAGAAGGGGGAAGAGCCAAGAAAGGATCCTCCCCTAGGGCCTTTGGAGAGAGAAAGACCCTTCCAACACCTTGGTTTCAGACTTCTGGCCTCCAGATCTGTGGAAGAACACGTTTCTGTTGTTTTAAGCCACGCAGTTTGCGGTGCTGTGTAGGGCAGTCCTGGGAAACTCATGTATGTCGATTTTATTACAAGTCCACGGAAAAGGCTTCATTTTCTTTTTTCAAAACAATAAAGTGAAATGATAAAAAAAAAAAAAAAAAATTTAACTCCTCCAGGGACAGTGGCTTACGTCTATAATCCCAGAACTTTGGAAACCCGAGGTGGAAGAATTGCTGAAGGCCAGGAGTTGAAGACCAGCCTGAGAAACATAGCAAGACCCCTGCCTCAACAAAAAATTTAAAAATTAGCCCAGCATGGTATTGCATCCCCGTAGTCCCAGCTACTTGGGAGGCTGAGGCAGGAAAATCCCTTGAGCCCAGGAGTTTGAGGCTGCAGTAAGCTGTGATCACACCACTGCACTCTAACCTGGGTGACAGAGCGAGATTTTGTTTGTAAAAAATGAAAGACAGAAAAAGAGGAAAAGGGAGGGAAGGAAGGAAGGAAGGAAGGAAGGAAGGAAGGAAGGAAGGAAGGAAGGAAGGAAGGAAGGAAGGAAGGAGGGAGGGAGGGAGGGAGGGAGGAAGGGAGGGAAGAAAGAACAGAAGGGAAGGAAGGAAGGAAGGAAGGAAGGAAGGAAGGAAAGAGGGGAGGGAGGGAGGGAGGGAGGGAAGGAAGAAAGAAGAAAGAACAGAAGGGGAGCAAGGAAGGAAGGAAGGGAAGGAGGGAGGGCTGGCGGGAGGGAGGGAGGGAGGGAAGGAGCGGGGAGAGAGAGAGTGAAAGAGAAGGAGAGAGGGAGGGAGGGAGGCAGAGAGAGAAGGGCAGAGAGAGAGAGGAATAGAGAGAGAGAAAGAGAGAAAGAAAGAAAAACTTGGAGTGAAATCCCTCCCAAATCTATTAGAAAATAACAGCTTCTTGGGCAGCCCCAGTTTACTCTCACAAATGGACCTTGAGCTGCCCGATGGGTTGGTTCTTCCACGTCTGTCGGAATGCTGCGTTTACGGTCCTTGGCGTGTCTCTTTTTGTCTAACTACTCCTCAATCTGCCTCCCTTCGCCAAGGAACTACAGTTCTAATGTCCCCTTCAATCCTGGAGGGGCTAACAAGGGTGCATTTTGCTGCCCTCTGGAGCACTGTACCCAAACACACTCCCTGCTGTGAAGCAGGGTCACCCAGCACTGATAACCAGCTTGTTTGCATCCAGTGAGACAGAGCACCCCTACACAACGACCTACAGGAAGAAGGTTTATTCCCAGCAGACAGGCAGCAAGGGACAACAGATGTCTAGGATTCATTGGAAGCTGGTCCCACACAAGGCTCCAGTAAGCTGCCCAGGGCAGATGGAGTCTTATCTGCATGTGCCCCACTTGCAGCACAGCTGAGGGGCCCAGGAAAGCCATCTGCCCTGGTTTTACACCGTGGGGAATGTGACTCACTGGGCTCAACTGTTGAAGGACATACCATTCTTAGGGGGACTGGAACAGGGCCTGGCCATCTCCCCCTTACCTCAAGGTGTTGCATGCCCAGCACCTTCCACAGTTACCCCTTTTTTTTTGGAGACAAAGTCTCACTCTGTCACCCAGGCTGGAGTGCAGTGGCACGATCTCGGCTCTCAGCAACCTCTGTCTCTCAGGTTCAAGCGATTCTCCTGCCTCAGACTCCTGAGTAGCTGGGACTACAGGCGCCCACCACCACACCAGTAAATTTGTGTATTTTTAGTAGAGATGGGTTTTCGCTATGTTGGCCAGGCTGGTCTTGAACTTTCAAAGTGCTGGGATTACAGGCGTGAACCACTGTGCCTGCCTCCACAGTTATTCTTGACAACTACAAGCAAGAAATGAAGAAGTGGCTCAGTCCAAGGCCACCCAGAGAACAGCCCCGCACCTGCCTCTCTCCAAAGACCCTTGATCATGCTTTTCTCACTCTAAGCTTTCAACTCCTCTCTCTAACCCAGCTCCAGGCTAATGCCCTTCTTGCCCAGTATTTCTCAAAACAGCAAGACCTTTATTTTACGAACGTCTCGGCCTGCCTGTATAAAGCCACACTAACTACTGCTTATAGGACAGTTGTACAGAAAAGATGAGGCAGGCAAAGCAGCTGGCCCCGAGCCTGTGCATGGCAGGTGCTCAACAAAGGCAGTCGTAGGTGTCTTTACATCACACAGGTGGAAGGCCTGCTCAGCCTGAGCCTTAGAAACTGAAAGCCAGACAGAAGGGAATGGGATTCTCTTTATCTGGCAACACTAGGACAGATATCAAAAAGGCAACATGCTTCTTCACTGCCTTTTATTTTTGAAGTCCCCATTTCAGATACTTTCAAAGTCACTCAGTCAGAAATTATTGCAAGCCTGACTTGTGTGGGCCAGTGCTCCAGGCTCCTGAGGGAGAGACATGGAAACCAGGCCCCTGCCCCAGGACACTAAGGATCTAATAGCCGATACACTTGACAAAACCTGCAGGAAACATGGGCCTTCAAGAATAGACTTATGAGAGGATTCGTTTGAACACTGTCAGGTAGGGTCAATCCTTTTAGGCTTCCTGGAGGAGGTGCTTGAGGTATGTCTCAGGGCCTCAGAGTTCATTGTCAGTGTGAGGACTGGGCTCTCCTGGATCCTCCCAAGCATTTGTGGAATCCAGTTCATGTGCATTCCATACAGAAAGCAAATTATTGTGAGGTCCCTGGATGGGAGAGGGGGATTTTGATCACCAAGATTTGGCCTTAAATATCTCTTCACGTCCTACAGGGGCTAGCCTTTCCTAACTCCAACCTCCTGGCCCCAACTAGCCAGAGCCCTGAATTTATGCCCCCATGGCCCCCTTCCTTCTCCTCATGGAGCTCATCACAAATGTGATTGATCATCTGTGTGGTCTTTGCCTCAATGTCTGTTCTCCCCAAAGGGTTGTGATGACTGCAAGGTACAGATATTCCTGACTCCCATCTCCCTGTTCCAGCTGAGCCTGGTACAGTAACTCACACAGGATAGGTTCTTTCAAAAAAAAAAGTTTGCTAAATTGATAAAATCCTCCAAGGTCTTTCTTCTTTTTTAACTTATATTTTAGGTTTGGAGGTACATGTGACAGTTTGTTATATAGGTAAATTCATGTCACAGGGCTTGTTGTACAGATTATTCCATCATCCAAGTATTAAGCCTGGTACCCAATAGTTATTTTTTTCTGCTCCTCTCCCTCCTCCCTCCCTCCACCCTCAAGTAGATTCCAGTGTCTGTTGTTCACTTTTTTGTGTTCATGAGTTCTCATCATTTAGCTCCCACATATAAGTGAGAACACGCAGTATTTGGTTTTCTGTTCCCGTGTTAGGTTGCTAAGAATAATGGCCTCCAACTTCATCCGTGTTCCCACAAAAGACATGAACTTGTTCTTTCTACGGCTGCATACTATTCCATGGTGTATCTGTACCACATTTTCTTTATCCAGTCTGCCATTGATGAGCATTTAGGTTGATTCCATGTCTTTGCTATTGAGAATGGTGCTGAAATGAACGTTTGTGTGCGAAGTGTGGTCACTTAACCAGCAGCATGGATGTCATCTGGAGCTTGTGAGACGTGTGTCATCTCAGGTCCCACCTAGAGCTGCTGAATCAGAGCTGGGATTTTAACAAGCTTCCGGGTGATTCACGCACACTGACATCTGAGAAGCCCCAAGGCCCAAAGGAACATCTGAAACTTGGAGAGGGGTGGGGAAATAGCAGTGGAAAGGTAAGAGTTGGATGGAACTATAGACCTTTAGCAATCTGCCCAAATGCCCTCCACTGACTGTCCTTCCATCCCTCATCCCTCATTTCTTTGGATCTTAAGCACCTCCTCCAAGAAGCCCTCCCAAGTCCCACTGGATTGAGTTAGAGACCTCACTGGCACGCACCCTCCACACTACAGTTTTATTTTAAATTTCCACCCCGCCCCAACTCCTCCAGAGGCTTGGGAGCAGAGGGCAGAAATTCGTTTTGAAAACTTCGTGTCCCTAGTGGTTAAAGAGTCACTGGAAACAGGTAGGTGCTCAGTAAATAATTACTGAGTGACCGATTGATCCTTAAGTTTCAGTCTTCTGACTCTACAGCCACGTCCTTTCCACCTCCCCAGCGCGCATCTCAAGAGGAGGACAGGCTGGGGTCCTAGCCGCCAGCACTTCATCTGTGCAGGGATGCTCAGATGAGGCACGTGCGTTTATTTAAAAGTGGATGTTCCCAAAGGGAGAGGTTGTATTTCTTGGTGTTGAGTGAAGTATGAAGGAAAGGAAAGGGTGCATGGCTACGTGGCGAGAAGCTATCAAGTTCAACTCTAAGACATCTGTTTACCCAGGAAGGGTAAACAGAGCTCTGAAAGAAAACACTGGAAATCACTCCAACGTGGGGTGGGCTTTCCTGCCAGGTGCCGGTCACTGAAGCAGCTGCTGACGAATCACCAGGCAGGGACTCCAGCACGCACCCACAGGGTCAGGGAGGGCACCTCCAAGGTTCTTTCCAATTGAGTTTCAACATCTAGGCCGAGTCTGCAAATTTTCTTGGAAATGGGCAAGGAGGTAAAAATCTGGGGTTTGCAGTTGACGCCGTCTTTGCTCCAACTACTCCCCTCTGCCACTGTGGCTGGGAGGCAGCCTTAGATAAGATGCAAACCAATGGGCGTGGCTGAGTCCCAGGGAAATGCTAATGACAAAAGCAGGTGGGTGCCCCACGGACCCTAGTTTGCTGACCCTTGATCTAAAATAAAACTGAGACAAAACTAAAGTAAGAGTAGACTGCCCACTTTGGATTCTCAAAGGCTCAGGGCAGACGCTGTGGTTGTCTCTCTGTGGAATTTACCCTATCTTGAACTGATCTTTGACCAGGGGACATTGAGCCCTCTGGGAACTCTTCCAAGCCTTAGAAACAGCTGATGAAAACAAAAGTATTTTAACTAAAGAAGATAAACCAAATATGCCCCCACTCCCAGTTGAGGATAAAAAGAGGTTGTGACACCCACCTCTTTGTATTGCAATCAGTTATTTCCGTCAGTGAGGACCAACATTTCTTGACCATGCACACACAGAAGGGGCACACACCAGACAGAGAGAGACAGAGAGAGAGAGAGAGAGAGAGAGGAAGATGGAGATTAGACATGATGCCTATCTAGTGGATATTTAAAATGTTACAATTAGTATTTCCCTCCAGTTAAAGAGGCTCTCCCATAAAATGTACAAATGGCGTTTGGACAATAAAACTGATGGGTTTATAGAGTCAAGTCATCGCCCTGTCCAGGATCCCATTAAGAAGCTCTGCTACTTTGATGCAGAGCTATGGCCTCCTGCCTCTATTATATTACCCTCTCTTGCCTCCATCCATAATCATGCTTCACATCCACATTAGAAGGCTGAAAACGCTTGGCTCGTAGGCATCCTGTATGACGAGAGCATTCATTTTATTTATTTAAAGCTTGGCTTGCCTAGATGGTCCCTAGAGATAAAGCATCTTATATTCCTGGGGGTCCAGGTACCATTGGAAGAGCATTTATTCCAGTATCACTGCCTTTGAGCCAAGGCTAAACGCACTTTCTCAGACATAAGGAATCAGGAAATCTACAATGGGAGCGTAATGTTAATATCTCTGTTAAAATAATACCCAATAGCTCTTTCAAACGAGTATATCAAATGGGTGCTTCTCGAGCCATGAGTCAACTAGCTTCATTCATCAAGACCAGAGAGGGGATGGGTAGCGGGAGAAGGCTGCATGCTTCCTTCCTGCGAAGCTCTCTTTGCAGCGATGAAACCAGATAATACCAGGCAGCTCGGTTTTCCCTTAGGTTCTGTTGCTTAAATAATTCATATGGTCATGCACAGAAAGCTCAAAACACAAATGAGAGCAATAAGAACTCACTTTGGGTGACTTGATCTGTAAGTTTCTTCAGCAAATACTCATTTCATATGAACTATGTGCTGAGAACTATTTAGGCTGTAGAAGCAGAGAAAAAGAATAAAAATAAAGCTTTTCTCTCCCAGTCCTCCTAGTGAAAATGGGGAAATAAACAAGTAATTCGAATATAGACCAAGCTGAAATAAAAATAGTACGATGGTAGAGGTGCATAGAAAAATGTTAAAGTTAGGAAGGGGTGTGAGTGCAGAATTGGCAGTTGCATAGAAGTGATATTTAAGCTGGTTTTTGAAGTTTAAATCAGAGTTTACAAGGCAGAGAATAGCACTTGTCCTGGGCAGTAATTCTCTTAATTTATTTCATGGATATATCTCCACTGACATTGTGATAGATGTTAACCAACTTCCGCGGAGGAATGAAGCCGCCTTGCAGGGCCACGCGGACCCGCTGGGAAAAGAGCAAGGATTAAATAGCCAATTACAAATGAATATTTACCTGATAGATTGGGATAGATTAGGAGGGGAAGTAAGAAGGATGAGTGAAAATTGCACACACTGAAAATGAAGAATGGTCTGTAATGGGAATGGGACAAAGGGCCAGCGGAAATGAATTTGGAAAGGCAGCCTAGAGGTCATAAAGGGCTCCACTGGCCAAGATAAGGAATTCAGGGCTTATCTTGTGAGCCAGAATTTACCAAAGTATGCTCCATGAAGCAATTCCATAAGGTACTAATAGGTTTTACAAAAATAAACTTGGGAGACGCTAGGATGAACCCTGCAGGACTTCTCAGAGCCTTTAATATTTTAGTGCACACAGGCATTCCCAAGAGGGATACAAAAGATATAATAGCTCCCCAATATTTTATCATAACATCTTCTTTTGTTATTTTAAGAGAGAGATCTCATGGGATTTGTGTTCTAAAGAATAGAAATTGGGAAATGCTACTAAAGCCACACAGACCTGTAGAGTGTTTCTGGGAAGAGGAGTAACGTGTAGAGTTTTAGGACGGAAGCGTAACCCTGGCAGCAATAAAACACTGAAACAGGATGGGAGAAGGATAAAGTTTTGTGACCGATTTCACATGCAGAATCAGGAGCCAGTGATGATTCGTGGTTCTGACTTTGTCACTGAGAAGATGCTGCAGAAAACTGAGGTAAAGGGGAACCCAGGAGGAGGAACCCGTGAGACTGAGCCGTTTTGGCCAAGTTAATCCAAGAATGCCCCTTTCACCATATTACTCAGAAGACAAGTGACTGATAGGCTCCATCATTATTTTAAGCTCATTTTCTTCTGAAAAATCAAGAGGAGGGTGAAATTTTTAATGGAATGCTATGAAACGCATATTATTACCAGGACTTGAGTCTTTTAGTGAAATACATATTTATAAACCTTTGTGGAGCATAGATCATTTACCTAATAGAGCAAGACTGCTCTAAAGTCAACCATCCTAATCTATCAGGTAAATATCCATTTATAATTGGTTATTTAATCCTTGCTCTTTTCTCAGTAGGTCCGAATGGCTCTGCAAGGCTGTCTCATTTCTCCGCGGAAGTCTGTTATCATCCATCACAATGTCAATAGAGATATATACATTAAAGAAATTAGGAAAGTTACTGCCCAGGACAAGAGCTAACATTTAGACTGAGAGAAATGCAAAACATAATGAAACAGCTGCTGCGGGTGAGGAGGACAGAATTTTTCATTTTAATAACCAGTCATACTCCAGTGCAGAGAGGCAAAAATAGAAAGATGGCAGCGGTAAGCTGTATTTTGGCTAAAATTTTCTGATCATCCTGAACAAGTTCCTGGACAGAACCCCTACTCCCACAAAAGGAGAAAGGCATGGATTCTGTACCCCTAAATCCTTCACTTTGTACCACCACCTCCTTATACACACACACACACACACACACACACACTTCATTTTATTCTATGTATTTCAGGAATCTCAAAATTAGGCCGTTCATTGAGCATCTATTTATCATGTGCTGGGTGCTTCTGCTTGTTAGATCTCATTTACCAAAGAAAAATCATAGTATTCTTTACACTATTGGGGAAATTGAAGTTTGGAGAACTGGAGGGACTGCCCTCAAGTCCCACAGCCAGTAGTGGCAGAGCTGGGATTTGAACCTAGGTACTGCTGCTTTCCCTACAGTTGCTTCTCCCCCTAGGACAGGATGGTCCAGGAAACACTCCAGGTACATTGGTCAGGAGGAGACCCTGGAGTCAGGAGCATTTTCTGAGCCAAAGGAGACTTGGGAGCAGAATGCTTGGCAGAGAGGGAGTCAGAGGTCTTTTGTGCCCCAAGACAGGAAGGCACCCCACCCGTCTCAGTGGCCTAGAGAGACAACCCAGAGGAATTCAAAGATCCTGTGGAAGTTGATAATTATTCAGTTTCCTCCTGCTAATCTAACTGGTCCTGAATCTGAGACTTGAAAACTTTTGTGTTTGGTTGTTGCTGTTGTTTTACAGGACTCATTTTGTCAGTCACACTAACATGGCACCCACCCCAACTGAGAAGCACATCAGACAGCAGCTACTGCTAAAGTGTGGTGAGGGCCTGGAACTCAGGATTTATGCTCCCCAGTCCCCCACAATGGGGCCCCCCCCACCATCTTCTGTGCCCCTGGTGGCTCCTAGGACACTTCCATGGAATCCTGGTCTTGGAGACCATTGATAGCCATGGCTCAAAACCACCAAGTAGGGCTGGCCTGCAAGTGGCCCACGTGGCTCTCCACTTGGACATAAAGGCCACCTGAGAATGGTGAGGAGAAGGGTTTCCAAATCTATATAAGCCCGGCTGATGTTCACTCCCTTCTGGTGTCAATGTTTTCAACATCAGAGTCCCCAGTTGTATGCTGTGTGCCAGGACTTACAGATAGTTGTAGAAAAGGATGCTTGGGATCAAAGACCAGCCACACAGAACCAGAGGTTTCAAAGCAGGCTGAGAGTTTAGCTTCAAATGCTGTCAGTCAGACCCCTGGTAGGACGAACACTGTTTGCAACTCTGTGGGAAATTGACACAGGTGGTCGAAGGAAATGAAAGGGCGTTGACTGAACCTCCATGGATCTCGTTTCATCTCCACTGTAGAAATTGCTGTTCCCTTATTATAGATGGAGAAACTGAGGCACGGGGAGCCCAAGCCTGTATCCGAGGTCACAGAACTACTGAGCAGGGAAACCTCTGAAGGACTGGGCCCTGTCTGTTTGCTAAATAGTCTTTCTGCCATCAAGTCCCACTGTATAGAGAAAATACGGTAATATCTTATTTCTCTGGGATCGTCAGAAAATGAACTGTTTCACCAAGTAGATTTTCCAGGTAACTGAAACATATACCTTTGAGCCCCAAAACGTTTTAAGATTTTAATTATTTTAATGGAAACATTTAGTCTGTTCTTAAAACAGCCTATTCAGTGTGATTAACCTTGTCTCGTTGGCTCAGGGCCATCAGTATGAACTGCGGCTGTGTGCTGGGGTGTAACCCAGTGACAGAGCAGCACCAGGAGGTTCTAGCAGCAGGTCGTCGGTCACCTGACCATTGCAGCAGTTTCCAGCTTTTTCCCCCCAGCCCTTCCCCAGTAACCCCTTCCCCCCGGCAGTCAGAGGGCACCTTCCAAATGCCAGCTGCCCATGCATTCCCTGCCTAAAACCTTCAGTGACTTTCCATCACCTGCTGGCTGTGGCATGGGCCACCAGGGATCTGGGTCCTCCCCACCCATCACTTCAGGGACCCCTTCCCACTGGGGCCTTTCCCAGTATGCTCTGGTAATGCTGAGCTGCGCGTGATCAGTTCCCCAAACAATGCGGGCTGTGGCCTGCCTCCTGGCCTTAGGAGAGGCTGTCCTCTCTGCCTAGGGTAGCCATTCTTAAAGTGTGCCCTGAGGACCTGAGATCACGTAACCTCTCAGGGGGCACCCAGGTCCTCCACTTTCCTGTTTTCTTTGTGTATAAGAACAGATCTTTTTCCTATATACATCAGCTGTACTTCAACCAAAGCAACATCTTACAAGAAATGTGGAGCTGGATACGAAGATCCAACTGCCTTCTGATAAGTCAGGCATTGAAGAAATGTGCAGACATGTTAAATGAGGTCATTTTTTCACTAAGGATTTTTTTGTTTTGTTTTGGAAAAAGATTTTTGTAAAAAAAAAAAAGAAAGAAATACATGTATATTTCAATTTACATTTGCAGTTAATGGATTTATTGTTATTTTTAATGAATTTGTAAGCATTTTAATAATTTCTCAGTTTTTATTTCTGACATAGTAAATATTGATAACTATCACCCACATAAAAGCTCTTTAAGGTTCTCATTAATTTATAAGCATGTAAAGGGGTCCTAATGAGGTACGAGGTGGGATTCTAAATGTGGGGTTTCGACACTGGACCAAATTGAGGACTAGGTAAAACAGGGCCAGGACAGAAGCTGCTTTCGATAAGACATGCCTACCAGTGCACCATGTCAGTTACCACCGCCATGGCAACACTGGGGAGTTCCTGTCCCTTTCCATGGCAATGACCTGAACACCCAAAAGTTATTACCCCTTTCCTAGAAATTTCTGCATAATCCACCCCTTCATCTACATGTGATTAAAAGTAGGCATAAATACGACTGCAAAACTGCCCTCAGCTGCTACTCTTTGCCTTTTGAGCCCCAGAGTAGGGCTTTAGAGCACATCTTTATGATCACTTTTTCAGCTCTGGAAAGACCTTTGTTTATGCTTGAGTTCATGGGAGTAATGTAGAGAACTGAGATTGTCAGGAGCCTGTCCTGTAGATACCAAGGGTGCAGTTGTGATGTAAGAAAAGAAGGGAGGCTGGGCGTGGTGGCTCACGCCGGTAATCCCAGCACTTTGGGAGGCTGAGGCGGGCAGATCACGAGGTCAGGAGATAGAGACCATCCTGGCTAACATGGTGAAACCCCGTCTCTACTAAAAATGCAAAAAATTAGCCGGGCGTGGCGGCGTGCGCCTGTAGTCCCAGCTACTTGGGAGGCTGAGGCAGGAGAATGGCCTGAACCCAGGAGGCGGAGCTTGCAGTGAGCCGAGATCACGCCACTGCACTCCAGCCTGGGCGACTGAGCGAGACTCCGTCTCCAAAAAAAAAAAGAAAAGAAAGGAAACCCTGGGTGCAAAGGGAAATTCTACCACCAGGTGCAAGCTATATGACTTGGGGCAAATTGAATCTCAGTTTCCTCATAGAAAAATAGAGATCATCATATTCTTCTCTTAGCATTTTCTAACAATTAACGAAATCCCACAAGGTGTTTATTGTAACCATGGTTACATAGCAAGCACTCTATACATGGAAGTTGCTATTACTGTTATTATTACTATTATTTTGTGGATTTGCCAGTCCTATCAGTGACATTTATTCAGTATGATGAGATATGAAAGCTAGTTTGGAAGTGTCACATGGAGAAATGATGGCATATGTTTAAGGGATTTTATGGGCCATTCAAAGAATACGAAGCCCAACGCCTAGTGCCCACTGCCAAGGTGTCTGTCTCTCCTTCTCCCCAGGCACCGATTTTGAAAACCTATCAGCCTTGTGGAACCAGGGTACATCGTGCAACACTCACTGTGTCCCCCTTTCCCTGCAAAACACCAAGAGCCCCACCCAGCTACCAGGAACTAATTCTGGAAGAAGCAGGGAAGTACATGTCCAGTGTATGCTAGGCTCCATTTTCATTGTGCATCATTCATTCATTCATTTAGCAAATATTTACTGAATGCCAACTCTCTGTGCTGGGAATTGCGCTAAGATCTGGGAATTCCACAGCTAACAAAATGACAGATTCCTGGCTTGTGGAGTTCACATATTAGTGGGGAAAACAGACAAAACCAAGTAAAAACACAAGTGGAAAAATATAAATTATAATAAATGTCAGGAAGAAACAATAATTTATCCACCACTACGATCCTATGAGATCATGCAATTATTATTCCTAGATCATGCAAATTATTATTTTCTAGATGACAAAACTGAGGCTCAGTGAGGTGTCACTGTGAACATGTGGTGATGACTCTAACCATCCACCTGCTCCCACGCTGAGGAGCGCCTCTGATGGGGACATGGTTAAGAAGCTGTAGATATTGCCACTAAATGGCTGTGTGACCTGAACAAACTCCCTAACCTCTATGATTCTTCATTTGCTCTATTTTTAAGAAGGAAAAGAGAAATGCACGAAAAACTCTTATCACAGTACTTGTCATTCAGGAAACACCCCAAAATAATAACAATTACAATTGCCATTAGAGTAGCTTCTATACGACTACTAAAGTGTTGATGGGTAGATATCTCAGAGGATTCTGTATCCAGGGATAAATAATCCACATGCCAATGAAACACCCCACTTAGTAAACTGTGCCCATCTCAATCACTGTCTTGGGTGAGCTACCCATGCCGCCTGCAATTTCATTTATTCTACAGGAAAAAAGGAAGGTGAAATCCAATCCAACCTCTCTCCAAGTGATTCCCAACTCAGAACAAATGAATTTTGAATGAATGAAGACCTAAGTCCACATTTATTTGGAAGATCAATAACAACATGCAGAATTGAAAGTGAGAGTATCCAGACTTCCCACAGAGGGCTCTAGATGGGCCACTTCTCAGGAACAGCTGTCTCAGTTTAGGAGGAGGGCTCCAGATGAGCCTGGCCTCCAAGCTGAGCCAATTCTGCAAAATGGCAGCTTCCCAGAGGGCTCTACTTCCATTTCAGATTAGGGGCATGCAATTATCTTGAAAGACCCTGGGTCTTTATTCCAGGTCGATCTACTGATGCCCAGATCCCAGCCCCCTGGAACAGGAAGCCCTGCAGAGCCAGTCCTGGTCCCCATTAGAGCCCTGTCCCCCTCCCTGCTTCCTTCTCGAGCTCCTCTTTTAGCTCCCAGCCTTATGACTGTGTCTTCCATTCTCCACTCTGCTCTTGGCCTTGGGTATGATGGCTTAACCCTGAGCAACCTCAGTCGGACAGTGTCTGGGTCCCCATTCTAGCTTTCATTGCTCTTTGACTGGCAATGCTGAGACCACCCCATTTAAGGAAGGACCTTGTTATTTGGACGCTTTAGGCTGAGCTGAAAGCAGCTCTCTAGCTGGCTATCCATCACCTGACATAACCCTGAGTCAATCATTTATTTCAGCAAATATTTCTTGGGCATCTACAACGTGGTAAGCATTAGACTCAATTCTGGGTGCACAGACATGAAAATAATAGTGCAGCACAGTGCTCAGAAGCCCAGGTTCTAAGACCAGATACCCTTGAGGTTAAATCCCAACCTCTCTGCTTCCCAGCTGCAACCAGCCCTGAGTGGGCTTCGTAATTTGTTCCAGCCTCAGCTTCCTCATCTGCGGGGGGTTATTAAGAGTACCCATTGCACAGGGCTATTCCCGGCATCAAAAAAGACAGTGCACAATAAGGACTCAACTAGTACAAATTCTTATTAATATTAGGGCATGGTGCTGGTCCTCCAGGAGATTATTGGGGCAGATCAATAAGCAAATGGCTTTAGTTTGTCTTCATAAGGCAATTGAGAAGATAACAAGTAAAGACAGATGAGAGGTGAGAAGAGACAAGGGGTTTCTGCTTTCATGGAAAACCTCCTGAGATTCAAAGAATACTGTGCTCCAGTCCAGCTGGCTCATGAGAGAGTGTTCCTATACCTACAGACCAAACACAGGCAAGGTGAAGACGGTGTGTCTGTCTCATGCTTGGACCAACTGGGGTCCTCAGGGCTTGGTCTGATGAGAGTTGCCAAGAAGGAGCAAGCCTGACAAAAATCTGGGGGTGGAAAAGATGCTGGGCAGCAGAGTCAAGCTCACCAGTGGCGTCTGTGGACTAAAGGACATTCCAACAAAAAGAATTGTTGCTGGCCTAAATGAAAAGCTTGTACATGGACCTTCAGAATATTCTAGAATGTGAGGCCAAGAACATTGTTTTGTCCATTGCAGTATTCCTCGAATCAAGAGCACAGCACAGCCCAAAGAAAGAGTGCAATGAGTATCAGTTGATGAATGAATGACATGGAGGTTGGTTGTGTAACAGGGGTCTCAGAACCTGCAAGTGATGGAAAGAATTGGTGGGTTTAGTCAACAGTAAACCCAATATGACTCAAGACTGGTTTGCAGCCTCTAGAAAAACATCTGCCTGAGGCTGAGCTATAAAAATACAATACCTAAGGTGGGAGCAGGGATAGTTCTACTTCCTCCAGAAAGCACAGGTCATCTGGAAGGACAGAGAAGTCTTGGGCACAAGGCTTGGGAAGGGACACAAAACAGCTGGAGTGAAAGGATGTCATGGGGCTTGAAACTACGTCCGGTTAGAAATGGTGGAGGACTAAGAACATTCAGGGTGAAGAGAAGAAGACCCATGGGACATGTGAGCTGTGTCCACATGCTTCTCAATGGTTGTTGTAAGGGATGGGGAACAAACACATTCTGAGGGTCTTCCCAAGAATAGTGGTCTCATGGTGGCAGATTACAGTGAACGCGCTGAATCAGAAAAATCTTTTCAGCCAGGTGCAGTGGTGTGTGCCTGTAATTCCAGCTACTTGGGAGGCTAACATGAGAGGATTGCTTGAAGCCAGGAGTTTGAAACCAGCCTGGGCAACATAGCAAGGCTCTGTATCTAAAAAGAAACAAACAAAAAGATCTTTTCAATAGGCAGAGCTGTCCAAGGCCTCGATGCGTTCTGTGGTTAAAACTGAGTTCCCCATCACTGAAGGCACTCAAGCAGAGACCAGACATCCACCTGCCCTGAGCCAACAATGCTGTGTGCATCTTTCTGTCTGTTCTTCTGTCATTACACTTCCCCCAACTCTCTTCTTTTCCCTCTCCCTCTTCCACATTGAAGGATGCTTGTGATTACTTTGAGCCACCAGATAATCCAAAATAATCTCCCTAGTTTAAGGTCAGCTGATTAGCAACCTTATTTCCATCTGTACCATAATTACCTCTTTGTCATGTGAGAGAACACATTCCCAGGTTCCAGAGATTAGAGTGTGGACATTACTCTGCCAACCACAGCAAGTGCTCCATGCACAGTGCTCACATTGTTGTGATTCACAGCATGTGAACCAAAGGCCTCTAAGCCTTGTGTAGTTGCCAAGCCCCCTCCAATGTCTGCTCAGGGCAGGGCATGCAGTAACAGGTGACCGGGGCACAGTGCCTACCGGCCCAGCTTCGCCTGTCACTCCTAGGGTGTTTATTATGGTTAATGTAGGACTGAGGAGCATTTGCCTCCTGTCACTCTAGGACCCCTGTACAAGGCATGTGGAAGGACAGAGCACACACGTGCCCCAGAGAGCACCATCAGGAACTTGTAGCCACTGAAGACGCTGCATGTGAGAACAGAGCCTAGCAGAATCTGTGTAGATGCATGAGGGACTCGCTTTCAGGACAGATGTTCTCTGAGTGCATGAAACTGCAGCCACAACCTCTTACCCTCTTATCCAAAAGGGCATGATTAGAAAAATGCAACATGTTCCTGAGGTTTCAAGTAGAACAGATTTGAAAGATCAGGGTAGGGTTCTGGCACATTCACCTGACCCATGGACTGCACCTGTTGCCTTTGCATAAGCTCCCTCATCAGTCCTCAAGGAAACCTCATCAGGAAGACTTCTTATGGTCCCTGCCTTTCAGAGGATCAAAATGACCTGAGCAAATAAGTAATCAAAGCTGGAATCAAATTCAGGTCCCACGGTTTGGAAGTCTTTGTTTTTCACAACACGCTTCATTGCCCAGGGCGGAGAATGTCACATCTTTTGTGCGGCATCTTCAAGCCCATCCAGCAGGTGGAGATGAGGAGGGGTCCTGGGCTATTCAGATTTCTCAGTCCACAGCTAAGGATGTCTCCCACACTTCACTGATCCTAGGGAATTACCTCTCAATAGCACTACCACTTTAACTCCTGTTCAGTGCAGAAAATTTGAAAAATATAGAAAAAACAGGAAAAAATTAAAATTACCTAGAATTAGACATTATTATCATTTGGGGTATCCATATAGATATGTATTGCTTTTTGATAAAGTAAAATTTTTCTGCTCATAGGTTTTTTATGGCTTATTTTTCACTTTATAGACCATAGACACTTTCCTGTATCATTATCTGTTCTTCCATCATATCCATTTTATGGCTGTATATGGATATAGCACAATTTATTAAAACATCCTCTATTGTTGGACAATTAGATTTTTGTGGGGTTTTTTTTCATATTATGATTTTGCAATAAAATCCTGGTAGATAAAACTGCACATGTAATTGAGAGTTTCCACAAGACACATTTCTAGAAATAGAATGGAGCGGCCAAAGCGTATGAACATTGTTAAGGTCCTTGTTGCCGACTAACAAAAAGCCTACGGATGCTCCCCTTGACTGTGTATGAAAGTGTCCCTTCTCCCACAACCAGAGTAATGCTGAATTTTATCTTTTTAAAAAAATCTTTGCTTCTGTAGGCTTCGTGGTTTTAAGGGGTCCCATTGGGCATTGCACGGATTAAACAGAAGTGTATGTGCGATGGTCCTCTTCTCCTAGGATGTAACTCAAAAATCAGCAAACTTTCTGTAAGGACCTGTTAGTATATATTCTAGGCTTTGCAGGTCATACAATCTCTGTTGCAACTGCTCTGCCAATGAAGCACAAAACATATAAACGTTGACTATTGAACATATATGAGCAGCTATAGACAATAACTTATAAATGAGCATAGCTGTGTGCCAATAAAACTTTATTTATAGATACTGAATTGTGAACGTCATATGATTCCCACGTATCATCAAATATTATTCTTTTAAATTTTTTTTCAACCACTCAAAAATGCAAAAACAGTCTTGCATGGGTCATACAAAAACACATGGTGGGCACAGGCCATACTAAGCCCAAAAGGGCTTTCATTTGCCAGTCCTCTGGTTTAACTGAAGGCCACATGTGCACAGTTATGCCTTTAAATGTCTCTACAAGGAAGGCTTTTTTCCAAATGTGTAATAGCTTTCAACATTGGCTACATATTAGAGTTATCTAGAAAGTTAAAAAAAAAAAAAAAAAAAGCCAGTCCTGGACACCACCCCAGCTGAACTAAATCAGGCTCTGTTAAGGTGCATATGGACATGGCTAGTGTAACTCTCTCCACGTGACTCTAAGGCTCAACTACAACCATGCTTCAATTAGTCAGACAAACCCAGCTCAGTTCCACTAGGCCCCATGCCTGGGCCACCTTAACTTGCGATCTGAGAGGCTGCCAACAAGATAAACGATCTGATCATTAGTCAGGCGTGGTGGTGTGCACCTGTAGTCCCAGCTACCTAGGAGGCTTAGGCAGGAGGATTGCTTGACCCCAGAAGGTTGAGGCTACAGTGAGCCAAGATTTTACCACTGCACTCCAGCCTGGGTGACAGAGGGAGACTCTGTCTCAACCAAAAAAAAAAAAAAAAAAAAAAAAAAAGTCTTCAGGCCACCGATATTGGCTCAAGCTCTGTGGTTAGGAAATCAGACCCAATCAGCTGCTCAAGCCTGCCAGGCTTTGGGGCATTCCCTGGTCTTCTGCATCTGCCCTGGAGATTCAGGCTTTGTCTTCTCTTGAGGCCAGATGTGGAGATGGTGAACAGCAGTTCCTGCCTTTTCTTCTGCCCAGCCTCAATCTGCGGCCAGCCGTGGGCATTGAGCGGATGTTCCATCCCCACCCGGCCTCTCTCCTTGGGTCCTTCCCACTCTTTGCTTTTCTTTGCAGATTTCAAGGTGATGACAAAAGAGACAACAGTCTTAGCATTTGTTAATACCCACTTGACCCACAAGAGAAAATTCGCCAGCATTCCGCAGCTTCTAATTTAAAAACCATTAGACCGCTCCGCTTGGCGGACCAGATCTAAATATTCTTAAAGGAACGGTTTAATTTAATGATTACCTTAACAAGCCCCCTTTTAAAATGATGATCCGCCAAATTCGAGGGATTTGTTTTGGAATCTGATCCAATAAGTGGCTTTGCACAAAGAGGAGCAGAACAGAATCTGATTTGGTTCAGAACGCAGTGAAAATCATGGAAATTACTTTGCATATTTAATCACTGTAGAAACATGAGTACAAACTACTTTCTAGAGATTACCTTAGGAGAAAGAAAAAAAAAGCTCCAGGCTTTGCAGCCAGCATGCCAAGTACTTTGATTTACAATGAATTATTTGGATTTTATAGAACACACTCAGTGTTCCAAAGACTTCAACCTCCTCAGCCCCTGGCAGGAAGACATATTTTCAACAGTGGAGCAAAAGCTGGACTTTGGAAACAGAGGCCGCAGTGAGGGGATTTGTTGTACAGGCCTGCAAGGTGGCCTCAACTTTTCTACTTTTTGCAACCAGAGTTTGAGAAAAAAAATACGAGGACAAGTGACAAGAAAAACCCCCTGGTCAGGTGTTTGGACTGAAGGCACCTGGTTCATCTCAGGGAAGATGGTCACCCTTCCATCCACCCAGTAGCACAGAGCAAGCATGGAGCTCCACCAGCTCTGCCCATGGAAGCTTGCAGGCAGAAGCTTCATCAAGAGCTAGGGCTGTAGTCTGAGCCCAGTCCTACTGCTACGGGGCCTTGTGACCACATCTGAGTCAATTCACCTCCCCATATAGTTCGCTTCTTATTTATGCTTCACTTCCTCTAGGTTCTACTTAACTATCACTTCATCAGTGAGGCCTCCTCTGAGCACCCTATCTTTATTTAGGAAGGTAATATCTTTACTGAGCTGCAAAACCTTGGAAAATCAATACAGTCTTCTTTAATAAATAAAATCATATATTTGTAGGAGTCATGGATTACTTTAGTGATAATTTTCACTCCAAAAATATTTAAGCACCAAATGAAAACACTGTGTTTTTGCTGTTGTTGTTGTTGTTGTGTTTTTTGTTTGTTTTTGTTTTTTTGAGACAGAGTCTTGCTCTGTCACCCAGGTTGGAGTGCAGTGGCACAATCTCGGCTCACTGCAACCACTGCCTCCTGAGTTCAAGCGATTCTGCTGCCTCAGCCTCCAGAGTAGCTGGAACTACAGGCAGGTGCCTGGCTAATTTTTTTGTATTTTTAGAAGAGATAGGGTTTCACTGTGTTAGCCAGGATGGTCTGGATCTCCTGACCTCGTGATCCGCCCGCCTTGGATCCCCAAAGTGCTGGGATTACAGGTGTGAGCCACCGGACCTGGCCCACTGTGGTTTTTTTAATGGTGGTTTATAGCAGATCAAGTTATTTTATACAAATGAGTAGCTTTTAAAACTCTACAATTTCTCATTTGGGAGTGAGTTCCTTCATGCAAGCTGTTGAAGTTTCCAGCACTGGGGCAGCTGTGTGTCCATAGAGGTGGCTTTGCTTTTTTCCAGGGTTGGCCCAAGCCCAGGTAGAGTTCCAATATGTGAAAAGCTTTAACATTTTACCTTAAAGAGATTCAACATCAATACCAATTTCCAAATCCTTTTTTAAAAATGTTAAATTTCTCCATAAATACTGAAATCCTCAAAATTAGCCAGTCATTTCAAACAACACTACTATCAGATGATCCCTTTTATTTACAAGTACTGCATCTTTTTGTTTTGGTCAAAAGTCATATAGCCTTACCAAGCACCCCATCTTAGGAGAAACACCCCAGACAGTTTTCCCCCTTCCTGCTCTTTTTCTCCTGCATTGCACACACAGAAGTTTTACTTAGGAACTTGTTTACACTCCACCTTCCCCTATTAGAATGAAGCTGGTATTTAGAACTTAATCTGCTCTGTTCATGAGCTGTTTCTCCAAAATTTTGAGCAGGGCCTGGCTCAATAAATATTTGAATGAAAGAATTAATAATGTCCATCTTCTTGTTACTTGTGTAAAGGTGAACTGCAATCGAAGAAGTGTAAGTGTCTAACAAAGCAAAAAAAAAAAAAAGTGTGCATAGAAAGAAAAAAAAAGGTGGCATTGAATACGGATTTTGAAGTAGAAGGGACCTGTGTTAGATCCCAGCACTGCTATCCTCTCACTCTGACTCTTGATCCCGTCACAGATCTGCCTTTCTGAGCCTCAGTTTCACATTATAAAATGGGACCACACTTACTTCTTGGAGTCATTGTGGAGGTTTGAGATCATGCAAGAAAAAGGCCAAACCCAGTGCTTGGCATGTGCTATATGTGGTCAAGAACTAAGTGTCAGTATCGTGACTTCCCAGATATGAAGGTTGATTGTGTATGTCCACTTGGCTGGGCCACAGGGTGCCCAGATAGCTGGTTAGACATTATTTCTGGATGTGTCTGCTGCGGTGTTTCTGGAAGAGATTAGCATTTGACTGGGTGAACTCAGCAACACAGAAGACCCTCTCCAATATGAGTGGGCATCTTGCAACCTCTTGAGGACCTGAATAAAACAAAAAGGCAGAGGAAACTTGAATTCACTCTCTGCCCGATTGCTTGAGCTGGGACATCAATCTTACCCTGCCCTCGATGCTCCTGGCTCTCAGGTCTTCAGACTCGACTGGAATCTACACCATCAGCTCTCTGGCTCTTAGGCTTTTGAACCACACACTGGATTTCCTGGGTCTTCAGTTTGCAGGTGGCAGATCATGGGACTTCTTGGCCTCCATAATCACATCAACCTGGTTCCGTTTTTCTTGAGAATTCTGACTAGCATAAAGTGTAAGGAAACAACCACAATGACGGTGTTTCAGGAGCACCTCTGCCTAGCCATCTGGGGACATTCACTATCACATTTTCTTGGGGTTTCCTTCCCAACCAACACCCCCCTTGTAGAGAAGTCTGAGCTGTATGCTGGAGGAATCAGAAAAATAGACAGATACTTTAAAAAGCTCTCCAGCCGGTCACAGTGGCTCAGGTATGTAATCCCAGAACTTTGGGAGGCCAAGGTGGGCAGATCTCTGGAGGCCAGGAGTTCAAGACCAGCCTGGCCAACATGGTGGAACCCCATCTCTACTAAAAATACAAAAATTAGCCAGGCACGGTGGCGGGCACCTGTAATCCCAGCTACTCAGGAGGCTGAAGCACGAGAGTCACTTGAACCCGGGAGGCAGAGGTTGCAGTGAGCTGGGATTGCACCACTGAACTCCAACTTGGGCAACAGAATGAGACTCTGTCTCAAAAAAACAAAAAAAAAGAAAAGAAAAAGTAGATAAAAAGCTCTCCAAGAAGTGCAATGTTTTTACATTGGTCCCAAGTTCCGACAGCTGGCAGGCAGTTCCCATTGTAAAACACTGGTTTGCAAGCATCTGTCTGTCTATATGTGTGCACTTCTCCAAGGCGTAAACGTATGCAGTAACTACACACTTTGCAAGATGTATGTGAGCTGTGAGTGTGGGTGTGTGTATGTGTATGTTTGAGTTTCTGTATTTCTGAAAGGGATTGTAGAGACCAGATGTGCACACTGCATGCATGTGTAAATAAAGAGAGCAATGCATACACACAGCATTCCCATACCTGCTTTCAGGTCCTCCCTGTGTATTCCTTGAAGCGTCACAAGCTTCAGAGCTCAGCAGTCGAGAGGTTAATGAACAAGCTTTCTTTCCCATATGCACTGAACAGATAATTTTCTTTTACTCCTTACGATAAGTTGAAGAAGCATTTGAGTGACAGGACAATTTGTCAATCAACAAAAAATAGAAGGGGAACCTCCTCTGCATAATTTTACACACAGAATCCAACGTGATCTGGTACCGTACACCAAGCTGGGACAGCAAAGAGGATGAGTCCAGCAGGGCCTGTCAAATCCATGCCTATTTCCTCCTTCCAATTTGCTCTCTGAAGCTGCCGAGGATTTGTCAAAAGTCAGGAAAGTTCATTTGGCCTCACTCAGTGAAATCCTTCAGTGACTCCACCTCACCCTTAGCCAGATGGCAAAGGTCCTTTCTCACCTGGTGCCCACCTCCATCGCTCCTTCCGACTTGTGCTTCTGCCTAGTCCGAGTTACCTAGTGACTGTCCTCGGACACACCAGTCATCACGCCGGTCCTTCCTCCTCCAGGTCTTCCTCTGTGCCTGCCACCTGGAATTCATTCATTCATTCATAAATTCACTAAATTGCGGATGGGAAGCCCACTGTGAGTCGGGCATTGAGACAAACATGGGACGGAGAGTGGGGGAAAATAAGACAGATGTTCCTGAGCTCAGAGGACACCCTCCTGCAGAGTAGTGGCAGCACCCCCTCCCCCCGCACTCACCTGGAAAACCCTCGCCCCTCAAGGTTTGGCTCAAGTGCCCACCTTCTACCTATGAAATGACCCCTGACCCTGCTTTCCACCCTCTGGTGGAACTGACCACTGCTTACTTTTCACCTCCACTGTTATCGGTGTAGAATTGTCATTGTCACACTTGTATCACTGTCTCACACATATTCATTATCTCCCTGCCTTTCCCCATGAGACTAAGCCCCTCATGCTCTCATTCACCTTCAGACCCCCAGCGCTTTGCACAGAGCACATGGCACACGATATGGTCTGAAAATATTTGCGGATGAAATGCACCAGACAACCCATGGATGGGAGAATGGAAAGATGGATGGATGGATGGAAGAATGAAGGTGTTCAAACGACCAGTAAGACAGAGCAGAGACAAGGCATTCAGATACCTTTCTGGCACATGTACTCAAGGCCCACCCAAATCTATAAATGGTAACATCATTATTATTAATAATTAAGTATCACTGTCATTGTGATCTGTTTTATCCTGGGAATTTATAAATATTATTTCAAACTTTCCTAACAACTTTACAAAGTAGTATTATCATTATCCCTGAAGATGCTGAAAATCAGAGAGGTTAAACAACTCTTCCAAAGTCACACAGCGGGTAGAAGGCAGTGCTGAGGTTAGAATTCTGGTTTGTCTGAATTCAAAGCCACTAGTCTTTCCCCACCATCCTCCCCCACCACTCCCACCACTCTACATCAACATCCGTTGGTATTTGGGCCTTGAGGGTCATCCCAGACCCTCACCCAGGGACCTTTGGCTGGCTTCCTTCTTAGCCAATGTGAGAGCTGCCTTTCCTGGAGAGTCCCCCTTCTCTAGCACTAGCCATTTCATTTTTTGGTAAAACCTGCATTATGGAAATAGATTGTCAATTACCCTGGGTGGCTGTGTAAAAGAATTACTGCAACAGTCATGGTGAAAAGAAAACTTTATTTTCACCACTTTCCAGTAAAAGCTAATTCAGAATAACTCCATTTAACAGTTATTTTATGCTGAAATACTGAATACCTCGGGGAGTCTTTTAGGGATTTTAAAGTCTCTTTATTTATAAATGATTCATGCTGCATTTTCAGAAAAACCTACAATTAGTGTGGGTAGCACAGAAGCTCCTTAGGGAAAGGTAAAAAAAAAAAAAAAGAAGAAGAAGAAAAGGAAAGAAAGAAAGAAAACGAAAATATACATGCATTCTCTGCACCCTTTTATCCATTATTGTTTTGCAGTGGACTATAAAAAGAGAACCGACGGAAAAAACCAAGGAGGTATTTTGTCTAACCTTTTAAATACATGCCCCATTTGACAGCATTTGTACAGCAGTTGTTGCCATGATCTGCTCAGCCCACAACATTCTTTTAATGCTCATTTCAACTTGGCACAGACTCTCCAGGCCAGCAGAAGCTTAAAGGAATCAGAGCTACTTCGGGAAGATCGCATCTTAACAGCATCTAACACGGGCCATCTGAGAGAGAACTGTGCTCTTGGGGGTCAGTTCAGTGCCCAGAGAGAAAGCAAGGGAAAGACTTCCAGTTCTCGATCTAAAGCCATCCGGGAGATACCTTAGGAAAAACAGCTCCCAGGTCCCTGGTCTTTCTGAGTGTCGTTTTCTTCACATGTCCAAGGAGGTGCACCATATCCACCTTATGGGGTTCTGCCGTTCCACATTCCTGTAATGTCTTATTCGGAGACTCCTGCTCTGTGCCATATGTGAGACAGGCCCTGGCTTCAGAAGCACACAGTCTGGTGGAAAAGATGGATGTAGAATAGCCGATGGTGGGGAAGAGGCTCCGAGAAGCTTAGTGAGCACAGAGGGACACGGGACCCAGACATGGAGTCAGGGAAGACTTCTTGGGGGAAGCAACGATTAAGCCAAAATGTGAGGGGTGAGCAGGCACAGAGGGAAGCAAGGGCATAGGGCTGGAGGTACCAGTATGTACAGCAATCTTGAGACCAGAGAGAGTGAGGAACATATAGGATCCTATAAGCAATTTAGCCCAGCTGGAGACATTCAGCCTCAGAGGCAGGAAGGTGATGCCACTGAGCTTTAGAGGATCCGCAAGATGATGATTTCAATAAGAGGGTTTTGTAAACTCTAAAGCCATAGGGCCCTGCACAGTGTAAGTTATTATCCAACGTTATTACCCTTTTGGACAGACTGGGGGCGGGGGGCAGATCTGACTCGGAGATAGAACTAGAATTTGCCGGTGTCATTGGCAAAGGATCTCAATATTTTTCCAGCTGTTCTTACCCAGTTCATTGATCAAAATGTGCCGGATGGATGGGGGGTACCCCATTCATGCATGCATCCGTTTGGATATCTGAGTGTGTGCATAACTCATATTTTAGTTTTACTGGAAGCAAATATAACAGAACTTAGAGTTGTTGAAAACCACAGAAAAAAGAAAAAGAAACAACTTCCCATCTGAGCAACCTACAGAATCCATGCCCAGCATCCCTCTTCCCTCATCTGGAAGCATCCCCTTCCCATGATTGTTTACACCTGTCTCTGCTGAGAGAGCAAGTACACGGCCAATGCTGTCTTATGCATTTTCTTGAATTATATTCAATGAAATGAGCATTTTTCTAGCCTCTATTATGTGCCACGTAGTGTGAAAGACCTAACAGGAAGATAGGCATGAAAGAGACTAGTTCCCGCCTTTAAGAGCTGTGTTAGTGTAGGGACATGTCACACGAGGCTGAGACACCTGCATGGGGAGCTGTCCACAGCAGCAGGTACACAACAATTCAAGATTCTGGGGTCAGACCAAGCTGAGGCGTATTATCTAAGAGGTTGGTGGGCTCTGGTACTGGGATACAGTCAGCCATAGTCTGACACTTACCACCACTATGACCTCAGGCTGGTCACTCCACATCTCTGTGCCTCAGTTTCTTCATCTGTAAAATAAGCC